>NC_050449.1:75857989-76199656 GCF_903995425.1 Onychomys torridus | reverse complement strand
GTCAAGCCCCTTTACCCACTGACTCATCACTGGCCCGTGTACTATTCATTCTTTGTTATTTTTCCCAGTATTGCCTAATTCCTAGGGTTCTTTATACACAAAAGAGGTTTTTCTAAATATAAACTCTCTGCTATTTAATATTTAGGATATAAGTCTGTCCTAAAGAAGTTATTGGAATGTTTTCTAGCTCAAGGGCAAGTAGTCCCTTCCAATTAGTTGTACATTTAAAGAATGGGAGAAAAAAAATTAAATGTGAAAACTAAGTGGCCCTGGTCATCGAATTGGCATACTTCTTTAATAGGGTAGTTTTGCATAAGCTACTTCATCTTTGTGTTTGTTTTGAGGTCTTCTAGAAGTACATGTTTCTCATTCCGGTTGGTCAGTCTTCCCATTGACGTATTAGACCTTATACGTCCTTCTGATATAATTCATGTTCAGGTTTATCTAAGTCTTTGAATAACCTTCCTGGAACATCATGATTGTAGGACTAGAGTAGGATTCTCAGCAGCTGTCTCAGTGCTCTATGTAGTTTGTCAACAGAGCTAGAGATGATTATCTCCCCATGGCTAGCAGAGTTCTTCTGGGTCTTCACTTCTCTTGACAGGGCTTTAACATTCATTTTCTAAAAATACTTCTAGGACTTAGTCATATAAAATTTTCTAGTAATACTGAATATGTCTCTTATTAGCTATTTTTTACTGTTTAATATGTATGAGTTTTGTTTTATGGTCTTAATATTTGCATATTAGAGGAATAGTTCACCTGGAAGAAGTCTTGCTTGGCTTTAAATTTTGTCATTGCTTTGTTTTGTGTAACTATTTTATTCCAACATAAAATAAATAGCATGAATTTTTTTATATTTATATTGTGCATATGCATTATTTTTTATTTATTCAATATTTTTGTTAGGTAGAACATAGACCTCATATTCTTTATATACATATATTTCTTTTACAAATAGTTTTTTGTTTTCATTAATTTTTTTTTAAGATTCATTGCTTCCTAGCAATACATACACATTCAAACTTTCACTTATAAATCCCTTAACTTGTTTATAAGATAAAATCCTTTTCAGAGAGAATTGTTTTTTTTTTTTTCTTGTTGACTTTGTCAGTCGTAATACACAACATAAAAATGACGTGAGTAGGAAAGTCTCTTTGTTAATTTTCTATTACTGTGATAAATGCCCATGACCTAGACAGTGTAAAGGAAAAGCAGTTAATGATGACTTAGAGTTTCAGAGGGTGAGTTTTTGGCCATCCTGACAGGGAGCTTGGCAGCAGGCAGGAGGAATGGTGCTGGACCGAAGCTGAGAGCTTACATATGATTCACAAATGTGAGGCAGAGAGAGGGTGAGAGGAGAGAGGACACGGAGACAGAGAAAGAAAATATCTGGGAGTGGCATTGACTTTTGATACTTCAAGCCCACGCCCAGTGACATACCTCCTCCATCAAGGCCACACATCTTTATCCTTCCCAGTTATACTAACTGGGAATTGCATATTGAAACATGAGCCTATGGGAATCATTTTCATTCATATCACCACATTCCATTCCCTGTTCTCCATAGACTTGTCACCATATCACAAAACAAAATTCAGTTAGTCCAACTTAGAAGTTCACTTTCAAGACTGTTTAAAAATCCAGTATCTTTTGAGACTCAGGACAACAATCTAATTTAACTCCCTGTAAAATAAAAAAGCAAATAATTATATACTCTAGCATGAAACGGCACAAAATACACATTTTAATATTAATATTGATACTTATTAATATCAATAAGTATCATGTCTATATCTATCTAGAAATATATATTTTTTAACCTTCAGAGATCAATATACAATACCATTCCAAAAGGAGGAATCTGGGCATAGTGAGGAAATACTGAACCACAGTAAGACTTAAATCCAGAAGGGCAAATTTTGAAGTTCAGAGCGCCAAAAGAGCTTAGATGGTTCTGTTCTTTGAGTTCTGTTAACTACAACACAGTTCTCCCTCTTGAACTAGTACTACTCCCTACACTTCCTATTGGTAGCTTCCTTTAGTGATAACCCATTCCTCTGTCATTTCCAGCATCCTTGGGTCTCTAACACAATCCATGTATTCTTTCACAGTTTCTCACATTAGACTCTTCAGGCCTTCCTGTAGGAACACTCTTGCCAAATGCCTGGCCCCAGTGGCTTTTCAGATACTGTGTTATGTAGGACACAGAGATCTTGTATGATTGTAGTTTTAGAGCCTTATAAGTTCCAATTCAGCCAAAATATTCTTCTTGGCATCTACTGACTGTAAATATGAGCTCATTGATAGGATAGCATGCATGTAAACTTGAGTAACCCCCACTCCACCCCCTGCCACCAAATTAAATGCAGTGCAAGATGACTAAGACATCCAGAGAGGATGCCATGCTCATGAAGGTTTCCTTTGTTGTTGCTAACTAAGTATAACTATGCTCACATCTCTTCCTCTGTACTGTTGTAGCTTAAAACTAGAAACTTAGACGTGTTACATAAAAGTGTAGCTCCAGAATTATTTATAAAATCTTTGCCTTTTTCCTTTTGGAACTTTTTGAGTGAACTGAGGACCAAAACATCTTACTCATGGCTTAGACATTCAGAGAGTTTTTATTCTTGTTGTTCATGTGGTTAGTTACTTGTAAACTTGTAGAGCCTGTAAGAGTACTGAACATTTAAAATGTGAATCGTGATGTTTCTACTTAGTATTTCAGTTCTGGCATATGCTGTATGGCTAATGTCCTAGACTACTATGGAGGAAGTAGTTCTTTCCGCTCTTGTTTTTGAAGTTGTTCCAAAGTGGTACCTTCCTCTGCTATCTTACTTTCAAGTTTCTTTATGCCCAAGAAACTATTCTATGTCATTAATGATTCATTTCTTTTATGTGATAAGTTCTTTATATATTAGCATTAGGAAAGCTTACTTGTTTTCTTTAATAATTTTATGGAGAGCTGCTTTCTTTTCTGTTGTCAGCATCTGGGATATCAATAATAAGTATCGTATCTATATCTATCTAGAAATATATATTTTTTAAACTTCAGAGATCAAAAGGCAAAGTTAGTTGTCTTTTTGAGACCATCTTATGTGCCGAATTTTAGAGTGGTGTTTTCTCTTTCGACTGAAGTACTTATTTTTCTTGAGATATCAGTGGCTCTTCTGCATTTAAATCTGCCTTTCTGCCAAATTTTTAATACTCAAAGTTACCACTTCTTTCTATCCAAGCACTTCCTAGTATATAAGCAGTCAAGTTCAGTTTGTTCTAGATCAGTGGATACCGGAACAGAAAGGAGGTATTTCTTACCTGATAATGTGTGTGTTCCGATTCTGCTAATCCAGAAATCCAATCACAGTTGTTGAAAGTCACCCTTAGTTATTTGTTTGGGAGTCAACTCCCTATTTTAGATGTTTCTGAAATTCAGTCCCTAGATGTGCTTTAGATAGGGTAGAATTTTTACCTCTTTCAGAGCACTGCTAAAGAAGTTTTCAACTGGAACATAGTCTGAAGAAGCACTGAGAGCAAAAATCAGAGTGGTGATTGGCCACCTCTGTTTGATTGACAGGTTGCAGGGAGAAATCCATTCGTTCTGGATTAATGGAACTGGAAAACAGAAAACAATTATCAGGTAAAAAAACCCTTTTCTTTAACCTTTAAAATTCACCATTAAAAGATGAGTCAGACCACCAGGGAATTTTTTTTTTTTTTTTTTAAACAAAAACGAATGAAATTTAGTGTCTTGTAAGCAGTGATCTCTGGCTAGTACTTCTGAGTGTTACAAAAGAAATTGCTACCGTTGCTCCATGTTCTTAGCCTTTACAGAAAAGGCAGGAATGAATGGAAATAGATGGAATGAATGGTTCATTTATGTTTTAATCTGGGTTAAAATGTGAAGTAGAATTCACTGGGTTGGGGGGCAATTCTGTGTATTTTTATTTTCTGAATTGTGTCTGGTTTGTGTCTAGGAATCTTTCAGTGCTGTTAATCTGGAAGTTTTCATGAATTTTCACAAATTTTACTGTACTCTGTTATACTTAATCTTCCTTTATCAGGATGTATGTATACTTTTAAACCTTTCCATTATAAAAATCTAGTAACGGTAGTACCAGCTCTTTATTACTTTAATGACGGTTTTCTGATTTTTGATTAAATGTTTCAGATCGAAGGCCAAGGACATGGTGCAGTGTTTGACTGTAAGTGCTCCCCTGACGGTCAGCACTTTGCATGCACAGACTCTCATGGACATCTTTTAATTTTTGGTTTTGGGTCCAGTAGCAAGTATGACAAGGTAGAGTATGATAAGTGTGCACTGTTTTCCTGTCATGGGTGTTTAGGGGTTATGTTTTTTCCTTAGTTGTGGGTGAGAATGCACATTTTTATAAGTAGAAAGCTTGGAGCTGGAGAGATGCTCAATCATTAAGAGCACTTACTGTCTTTCAGAGAGTTGAGTTTGGTTCCCAGAACTCACCGCAGGCAGCTCAAAACCATGTATATGTAGCTCCTGTGCCAGGGGATTGGATGCCTCTATCCCCTGTGGACACCTACACTCAATTGCATGTACCCATATGCAAATATACACATACACACACATATGCATGCACCCCTACACATAATTAAAAATGATCTTTAAAATCAGCTCAAAGAATCATATCTTAAATAGTATAGAGACTTGCTGTTAGAAAGCAGTGTAAAGACATATCTCTATAAAATTATACTTTTCTATAATTAAATAGTAATTATAATTAGTTCCGAAGGAACAACTTTTATATATCTTGTTAGAACAATCTAGATTTGAATTCTTAAGTTGGGATAAATTAACTTTCAGTAGAAGATGGTGCTAATAAAAGGGCTTTTCAAATTATGTGAAGTGATTATATAGGTAATATATATTTATGTAAGGTATAATTCTTTAGCTTTCATGTGATTCTCAGACTGTGTGATCCACTAATGTTTTGTTGCTAAATATTCTTTAGGAGTAGTGGTTAAAATAATTAAATGTTTTTTTTATAGAATAATGAATGAATAATTTACAATTTAGTTTAAGACATTGCAAATTAACCAATGAAAATTTGAAGTTGTTTATCTATTAGGGCTGAGTTCATAATATTTGTACATTATTGAAAATACTCCAGAAACAGTGCTTTCTTTTTTGTTATGTTAGTATTTTAAATCGTGAGGCTTGGAGTGTAGCTCAGTAGTATAGCATGTTTGGGACTCTGTGTTCAATTTCTCCCCAAAATATCACATGTCTAAAGATTTAAAATAGAGCACAGTATCTGTGATAGTAAAGTATCATTAGATATTTTATGCCTAGATGTAACTTTACTTACTATTTAAATTAAAAATCTTATTTTTAATGATAGTTTCTTTTTTAATGTATCTGACATGCCACACTTGTTTGCAGAGAAAACAGCATATTATCTTACACTGTACAATGATGAATATAGAAATATGCTTAAAATGGTTTAAGAATAGAAAATTCTTTTGTTCCTTTAATCCTTCCTTTTAATTCTGGAGATTAAACATGCCATGGCTGCTGAAATTAAATCCCACTCCCATTTTGTTCTTTTAAGTAGATGTGAAATACCATAATCTATAGTGTATAGTGTTAGGCTTTTATTAGAAATTTTATGAGTTTTTCTCACAATTTTATTTCTCCAATATTTTGGACTTTTCTTTTACAGATAGCAGACCAGATGTTTTTCCATAGTGATTACCGGCCCCTGATCCGTGATGCCAACAGTTTTGTATTGGATGAACAGACTCAGCAGGCCCCTCACCTCATGCCTCCCCCCTTTCTGGTCGACGTTGACGGAAATCCTCATCCTTCAAGATACCAGAGATTAGTTCCTGGTCGTGAGAATTGCAGGGAGGAGCAGCTCATCCCTCAAATGGGAGTCACTTCTTCAGGTAGGCATCCGTTTTCATAGGTGTCTTAATTTCCTGCAGATTCTAAAACTTTTTACATGCTTGTTTTGAACAAATGAAAAGTTCTTCCGATAAATATATAAACATTTCAAGGTAATTAAAACATTGGAGATTTTGGTTCATAGCAGTTACCAACCTCAAGGGATTACTAGGATCATCATAAATAAAATCATTTATTCATTTAACAAACATTTATTGGAAACCTTCTATCCTGACCTACTAAGCCTTGAATGTTCAATAAGAAATTTAAATATGATCCATGCTCTCAAAAACTTAGTCACAAAGTTTAATAAACAGTTATAAACAACATAGTTGTAATTGTGATTTATATTAGTAAAATTAATAACAGTGAGAAAATCTAAAACTGGAATGACTTTTCATGTTGGAGTATATATTTAAAGAGATGATCACTTTTTTTTTTTTTTTTTTTTAATTTGAGGCAAGGTCTTACTCTGTAGGGCCATCTGGCCTGACCATCATTATGTTTGTCCAAGTTGGTCTTGAATTGACAGAAATCCTTCTGCCTCTTCCTCTTGAGTGCTGGGATTAAAGACATGTTTACAAGTGATCAGCTTTTAAATTTAAAGGTTTGTGAGAATATAGGGCTGTTTCTGAAAAGTCATGGAATGTTGAAGTGAAATGAGCTCGAGAGTTGAGTGGTAGTTAAAATGTAGACAAGGTGTGTAGACTCTTTCCCTATTTGACAAGTGTAGCATTGACTGAGTTATTAAGTGAAGATAGTAAACGACCTCTAAAGATTAAACCAGTTTTGTCATTAGGAATGATAGTTTAGACTAAAAAAAATGTTTGCGAATATACATATAGGTTTTATACTATATTGTAATGGACAGAGCTTCTGAATAAATTGTGTGCTGAATGAAGTATGGGTTTAGGTCCTATAAATAGAACCAAAGATTTGAAATGGGATACAGCAAGCTATAAGATTGGGTGTAAAATTGGAATAAAGTTGACATATTAGATAGAAAATGCTGATTCTTAAATTAGACAATCCCCCCCCCACACACACAATGGATGGTGAAAAAAAAAGTATTAGGAGAATTGCCTCCATTGCCACTTTTATAGTGGGCTTGTATATCTAATATGTAAGTTCAAACTAATGTTTCTTCGCATACTCACAGAAGCTAAGAATAGCGCTTGGTTGATAACTAGTCATGTTCATATTTTAGAAGTTTCAGAACTAGAGAAGTATCACTCCTGGGATTGAAATTAATGAGGATGCATGAGATGTCTTGGAGTATAACTGGCAAGGATTAGTCTCAAAATAATTTCCTTATCAAAGGTTTTAGGCACAAGAAATTAAAGAAGGTTTATTCTTTAAATATCAATGTTATTATAATTATTACTTTTCTTCCAATGTTACATTTTGCATCTTATAGAAAGCTTTCATAGATAATTAATTATTGCATTCTAAGAATTTAGGAAACAGAAATTTTACAGTGTGTCGTATAGAGACATTTACCGTATGCCTGATTCTGTTGCTGCTTTTAGATGTAGTGCTAGGTATCTTTATCTTTGCTGAAAATACCTACAGTAGCAACGGAAGCAGGAAGTAGTTATGTTAGGGTTTCCAGTCTCTGGGTGACACCGATGACAGTGTGGTGAGGAAAGTGGAGTGGCTCCGTCAGTGGAGAGGGAGAGTTCTTCATTGGCAGCAGAATGCAAGCCAAGAAAGGGAGGCTAATCTCAGGTGGGTGTGACCTTTACCCTCTGTCGCTCACTACTTCCTCCAGCAAGGCCCGCAATTTCAGGAGAGCACCACAAACTGGAGAGAGAGCTTTCGGAGCATGTCTGAGAGAAGCACTCCAGGTCCAAAGCATAACAGAATTATACAATGGCGGGATCTTGAAACCAGGATTGGTGGCAGTTATTAACAATGATTCATAAGAGAACCTTCAGTACTAGTTCCAACTTCTTAGTATTTACTTTCAATTTTTTTCTAGTTCTCAAAATTGTCATTATTTTAGCATTCTGAAATACAAAATAGAACAAAATCAAATGTTTTAAGAAAAATATTAGCATCATTACTATTTGTAAATTTAGGATTTTGAAAATTTATTTGCTAAATACTGGAAAGATAAGTAAAATTAGATGCAGCCTATTGTAATAATAAAATTGATTTAAGTGTAGTTTTGTTATATTGATACCTAAATGTATTTCTTTAATTTTAAACTTAAGGGGGCTATACCAAATTATTAATCAACACTGAAATATGATCTAGTAGCAAATTAGGAAATTGAATCTAGATAATTTGACTTTAGCTCTATCTTTCTCTGCTTTTTAGCTTTATGACCTAGTCATTTTATTTTTCATATTTAATTAGAGTATTCTCATGTAAAATAAATCAAGTAATATGTGTTATTTTCTTTTTCTAGACTTCTTATTGCTACTTCATTTCAGATTATTCTTTGGGTAGTCTCTTTACAATTTATGTCTACCCTAAAATTCTGACCTTTACTCATATACACATGTACACCTAATGTTAATTATTCCACTTGTTATTTTTAATGGAAGTAGTTTCATCTTACATTATTAAATGTTCTTGATTTTTTTTTTTTCATTCTGTCTTCAAGATTTAACTTTTCAAAAAAGGTTGATTTTATTTTTAATTGTGTCTATGTAGGGGAGTGGGCTGGTGTGTGTGGTTGCCTGTGTCCAATCTTCAAGGAGTTGGAGTTAATGAAGGTAGTTGTAAGCTGCCTCATGCGGATGCTGGGAATTGAACTGGGAATCCTCTGCAAGAGGATCTTGCACTAGTTGCTAACTGCTGGGCTATATCTTTCCAGCCCCAAGATTGAACATTTTTATGTGCTTCAGTTTATGCTAGATTTGAGAATTAACTTATTCCATATTTGCCTATGTACTAAGATAGAAGATTGATAAAGACCTGAAAGAGGGGAACAACTTATTCTTTCAAGGGAATTTTGGAAAAATTTCACAGTGAAAACAAAGTATCATATATATCTTTATATGATGAAATTTCAAAGAACAAAGAGAAGTCAAGTGTTTATATGACTAGCATGAATAGAAGGTGTTAATAAGTAGGTTGGGCTAAATACACGAAATTCCTGTATATATCCAAGCACTGATCTGATGGGTTATAAGCTTCCGTTCAAATGCTGCCTTCTCCAAGAGGGTTGCTCTAACTTCTGGCTTACCATAGCTGCTTTTCAGTTCCTTTTTCTCTTTCTTCTCACCTTATTTTTTATATCTTTCATATTCTGCATTTATCTGCAGGCTTATTGTTGAATTGCCCCAATCAGGGTGGGTAGTTTGCTCTAGGACAAAGTTCTTGATGTCTAATTTGTCTCTGGATCTCTAGTAACAGGCATATTCTCAGGCACATAGTAGACAACCAAGAGTTTGCTGAATTATGAGGCAGCTGTCATAGATTCAGGTGTAAATAGGAAATTCTCCTTTGGCTTCTTCCTAGATGTATGATTTTGAGTGTTTGCTTTTTCAGTTGTATAATGGAACTAATAGTTTGGTTCCCATTAGGATTTTGAATGCTTGAATAATGATAAACATAAACAATATGCAGTTATCCTTCTCAAAATTCCTTTTCTAAATTAAAAATAGGTAAGCCAGGTGGTGGTGGCGCATGCCTTTAATCCCAGGACTTGGGAGGCAGAGCCAGGTGGATCTCTGTGAGTTCGAGGCCAGCCTGGGCTACCAAGTGAGTTCCAGGAAAAGGCGCAAAGCTACATAGAGAAACCCTGTCTCGGAAAAAACAAAAAACAAAAAATTAAAAAAAAAAAAAAAGTTATGGAGGTTATCTTTTCTTTCTTTCCTATCACTTATAGGTAATCATTTTGTCTTTGCCAAAGGAAAATGAATATTTAATTATGGACTTATGTGAGTCTGATTAGTATTTTCTGTAATATTGCGCAGGACTGAACCAAGTTTTAAGCCAGCAAGCTAACCAGGATATCAGTCCTCTCGACAGCATGATTCAGAGACTGCAGCAGGAACAGGACCTGAGGCGCTCTGGTGAAGCAGGAGTCAGTAGCACCAGCCGCTTAAACAGAGGTAAGCTGAGATGGTGCTTGGAGAGACTGAGACGGTCCAATCTCCGGCACTAGAGCAGTGACTGAAAGTCACAGTATAGCCTTAAAATGAAAAAGGCTACCAAAAGATTACGTTTTTGAAGAGTAAATACGTGGCTGTACATTAAAGGTGAATTTTAAAAACGTGAATAGTCCATATTTCCTAAAGTAACCATTAGAAGTAAGATTTTGTTTACCACCACCCTACTCCCTTAATGCTTTGATGGAAACCAGTGCTTTACTCCTTCTGGGCAAGTCATCTTACAGTCACATGAAAAATCAGCTTATTAAAGCATTTTCAAAACATAGTAAAAGTCAAAGTTTGAGTTCCTCACTCTTATGTGTTGTCTATTTAATGTTAAGAGAAAAGTTAAATTTGTGAGCCGTTAATGTCCTAGAACTCTTTTTAATTCCCAAAAGACTTAGCGATATTTTTTAAAGTAATGATTTTGTACTTGCAGTACCTGAACTTAACACTTCATAATTATGATTTATTAATTTATCTAATCAGTTGAATAGCCACATTTCTGTTTTCATTAAACTTTTGCCTGTGGTTTTGTTCATGATAGTGGTAGTTGAATCATTTGCTGTAAAAGCTTCGTGTGTAAGAAAATACTGGTCTTTTGGTTGTAAATTAAGTGAGTTGACTGTCTAAGCAGAACATAACCATACTGATTTACCCCTATGTAGGCTCTGTAAGTTCTACCTCCGAAGTGCATTCACCCCCAAATGTAGGATTGAGGCGCAGTGGGCAAATTGAAGGTGTGCGACAGATGCACAGCAACGCCCCCAGAAGTGAGATAGCCACAGAACGGGATCTTGTTGCTTGGAGCCGAAGGGTGGTGGTACCTGAGCTCTCAGCTGGTGTAGCTAGGTAAGAGGAATTATCAGTTGGTATTTACCATACTTGCTTGCATTCCTTTTGACTAATAGTCTTGAGAACACTTGTGATTCCTTTTAAGTTAGTATTTTAAGGCAAAAAATGAATTCCTAAATTTGTTTTTCTAGAATGATTTGTGTAAATGGTATGAATTGAGGCGGGTTTAGATAGGAGAAAGGTCATCAATTAGGTTCACTAAGTATTGAGTACCAGTTCAAATTTTACTTTGTCCTGTTGGTATCCTTGGCCTGAATGTGCATGTGTGGAGCCTAAAGGTTGATGGCAGGTGTCTTCCTCTGTCATTGTGCACTTATTTTTAGGCATGAGGTCACTGCCTGAACCTGGAGCTCATTGACTGACTGGACTAAGTGGCCAAGGACTCACCTGTGTTGTGTGTGTCCTCTCCCATAGTCCAGCACTGTGTGAAGGATGCACTCAAGTGTCACATCTGGTATGTGGGCAGATAATAGGGATCCAAAGTCAGGTTCTTTTAACCAGTGAGTCATCTCTCAGCCACTCTCAGTTTATATCTTCAAATACATTTTATGGCATTAGTTAGAATTATATAGGGTATTTAGTGCTCTTTACTCATCATTTACATCAGATTATTCACAGGCATAAAGAAGATACACCTTTTAGTGGTAAATACATAAATAGTTTATTTGAAAATACTTTTTATCCTTAAGTGTGTATACGATAGAAAATTTTTTATATTTCTTTTGTGTATGTGTAAGTGCATGAACAAGAACATCCGTAAAATAAATATGAAGCTGTCTACTGTCCTCTATATTATAATAAATAAAAAGTATTAACAAAATGTGAATTTGAATTTCAGTTTTTAGAGCTTTTTGTTTGTTTGTTTCTTGAGACAGGGTTTCTTTGTTTAGCAGTCCTGCCTGCCCTGTAACTCACTTTGTAGCCCAGGCTGGCCTCGAATTCCACCTGCCGCTGCCTCTCAAGTGCTGAGATTAAAGGCTTGTGCTACTGCTGCCCAGCCTTTTTTTAGCTTTTAGTAATAGTAATTATATGATTAATTTTTTAAGAAAATGTTAATATTCCCATAGGTTACACTCCATAATTGGGCAATTCTTAGAATTTGTGTTAGGATTTAGAGTTGAATATATATCTGGTATATAAACAATATATAACTTCAGTCTCTAACAATTAATGTTGAGGTTTAAAGGAAGTTCAATTAGTAAGATTCTTTCAAAAAATTTCAAATTTATTATTTTATTTGTATAAGCATTTTGCCTTCATGCCTGATGTCTGTGGAGGTGAAAAGAAGTCATCAAATTCCCCGGAGCTGGAGTTCTAGATGGTTGGGAGTCACTCTATGGGTGTTGGAAATGGAAGTTGGACCCTTAGCAAGAGCAAAAGTATCTTAACTGCTGAATTATATCTCTCCTGCGCCTGGCATTTATCTTCTCAACACCACTAGTTCTGAACTGAACTAAAAAGACCATCGAGGGAAAATAGAAAACCGGACCTTTTTTTAAAGTAATGTTATGTAGTGTAGTGTAATGCTACACTAATAATGTAGCATTAGTTTCATTTTAACCTATTAAAGCTAAATAAACTCCACTCATGTGATAATGAGCCACAGTTTTCCCAGGTTTGCCTAGAAGGTATTCTTTGCATTCAGTGTGTAGGACGAAGTTGTGCTATAACTACATTTTTATTCTAGAACATTCTGATTCTTCTTCCCTAGAAAGGATTGAATGTAAAGATGTATTTGCTAGTTGATTGTTAAGGTTGTTAAAATGAAGGATAAGGGATATTCACTCCTCCCATATTCTTGACCATTTTATCTCTTTATCCTTTTGTTTATAATCTTTAATCCTAAATTCTAGCAAGATTGTGACTGTCAAAGGATCCAACATCCAGTATATGTCCATTAGAAATCTTTCCAGGACTTAAACTTAGTAGGCAATTTAAAGTTTGCCTCAAGGTAGCTCTGAAATGAGGCAGAGGAGTACACTAATTTAAGTCCAGCCAAAGGGCTTGTAGCTTAACATCTAAGAACTTCTAAAACTCAGTAGTAAATAGAGCAGTCCAGCTGCACAAAGTGGGTCATGCCTGTGACCCCAGCCCTTTGCAAGAAAATCAAGAAGCTGGGCTTTGTTTAAAAAAAAAAATCCAACCGCAAAAGACCTGAACCCGCATTTCACCGAAGAGGATGGTAAATTAAGCATATAAAGCTCAGCACCTTTAGTTACTGGGGAAATACAGAGTAAATCCACGGTGAAATTCTACTGTGTACCTATCAAATTGTCTCAAATAATAAGTGATAGATAGCATCAAATACTAGTTAACTAGAGAGAAAACTGCTGTACTTGTGATTTTGTTTGTTTGTGATAACATAAATATAACACGTAGTGGAATACTGTTTTGCATTTTATTATACAGCTGTCATATATGACTCAATTTTATCTTGGAAATTTACTCTTATTAGTATATAGTAATCATACGTAGTAATGGCCTTCATTTTGACATTTCCATGTGTGTGTGATTATTTTGATCATTTTTACCCCATTCCCTGTCCCTGTAGTTTTCATTGTCCCCTTGATTTCTTGAGTATTTCCTCTTATACTTTCTGTATTTGTTTGTTTGTTTGTTTTTTGGATTATGGTTGCTTGAGTGAGCATAGGTAAGGGGTAATTAATAGGAACCATGGGCAGCTTACCAGTGGCTATACCACTGAAGGAAATGACTCCTCCCCAGCAACCATTGATTACCAATAATGTCTCAGGGAGGGGTGAGAACTCATGCCCCCTACCCTAAAGCTACCATGAATTGCTTGTAATTACTCAGAGAGGTTTGTGACTTTGTGGATCCCTTCAGAAAATTTGAGGGACACAGTAGTCTTGTAAAGGTATTCACAGTTGCCATGAGCTCATGAGTGCAATAGTCAAAAATTATGGGAACAAACTCAAATTTCCTTCAGTAGTACATGGTTAAACAAAAAGTGGTGTGTTCTACTTTATAGAGGAACAACTTATTGATAAAATAACTTAGATAAATCTGTTTTGATGGACTGATGCTCAATGAACACAGTTTCAGAGTTGCATACTATTTGGTTTTATTTATGAATATTATTGAAATGTTTAATGTTACAGGGTTGGAGAACAAATTAGTGGCCACTAGGAATTAGAAGAAAGTGTTGGTATGATAATAAAAGGGCAAAATGAGACATTTTTATGTTGATGGAATATTCTGTATATTGATTGTTGTGGTAAATATACACTACACAAATATATTTGCATAGAACTAACATTCAAAATGTGTAGCAGTAAAACTGGAGAAACCACATGATTAGTGGTTTCCATCAGTATCAAGACCTTGATATTGATATTATACTGTAGTTTTGCAAGAGAAGTCCTGTACCCTCTTTTTCACATTTATATATGAATTTAAGATTATTTCAATATAAAAGTATAAAAAGCTCAAAAACTTAAATTTGAAGTTGTCCCTTTTCTGAAGATTTTAACTTCCTTCATTTTCCATTAAATATGACTAGATACATTAGAGATTCTGTGGCTAGGTAAAATGAAAGTATTAATATGCTCTAGTATGAAAGTATCAACAATGTATGTGTGCTTTGAATATTAATTATCTTCCTGTTACAAAATCTCTTGGGAAAAATTAAAAGCTCAAAGATTAAATTACCTTGCGGGTTAACAAAACTTCTAAGTTAAAGTAAAAATAAAATTCTCTAGTTCTAAGGAGTTGGATTTAATGAAATTAAAATTCAAAGTTAATATTTTTTTGTTTGCTTTTTTATTTAGTTTCAGGCTGATGTCTGGTACAGAACCTAGTTTGGTTTTTGAGTACTAGGGTCTGATCTATGTCACTGGAAAAATTATGTGTACTTCAGGAATTGGTGGTTCAACCTTAAGGCTCTGCTGTTAGTAGATTGCACATACCGTTTGACATGTAAGATTGTCTAAGCACAAGCCATATACCTAATAAAGAACGTGTCTTGATATAACTTCTTAGCAGTTAATACTTGGTTTGATTTATAACTACCACAGCAGAAACAGTTTGAAATGAGGGGAGAATCAAAAAAAATCTTTTTCTAGTATTTTAGTTATGTCCGGAGCCACGTGTTCCACATAGAAAGAAAATGTAAGAAGTAACTTCACATTGTTACCTTAATAACTAACATTCATTTGAAAAGCAATGTAACATTGTAGGTTGATGTTTATGGCTTTTAATATTCTCTTTTAGTAGACAAGAAGAGTGGAGAACTGCAAAGGGAGAAGAGGAAATAAAGAGTTACAGGTCAGAAGAGAAAAGGAAACACCTAACTGTTGCAAAAGAGAATAAAATTCTTACTGTTTCAAAGGTAAATATTGATTTGATGTTTAATATTATAGCCATTTTAGGCCTTCCTTTTGAAATTATAGGCATTAATATTATAAGCAAAATTACACTAATGAAAAATTGTTATATTTCCTGGTTATTTATTAGGATTACTTTATTTCTCACTTAAAACTTTTGTGTCTGCATTTCCTATCTCTTACCATATCTTTTCCCCATGCCAAGTTTTACGTATATGTTATATTCAATAATCTATAATCAACGTATGGAAAGTATTTTTCAGTTCTTCCATTAGCTATATGTTCCATAACTTTTATTTTTCCCTACATTGGTGTTTTATTCTCATCTGTTATTAATAATCACGTTAGCTGATGTCTACTAAAAAGAATAGCGAATAGCCCTTTTCACTCTTAATGTGGGTAGGTTGATGGCTGGAGAGCTCTCTTAGTGGTTTCTAGCACTTGCTGGAAGAGGGCACCAGGGTTTACAATTGCTTTCAGTTCCAAGGGATCCAACACTCTCTTCTGGCCTCTCTGAGCACCAGGAATGCATGTACATGGCTCACATATAGACAGACAGCCAAAACATAAATAAACCCATAAAGAATAAAGGCAGGTCAGTTGTCCCTAGCATTTTGTCTTTTTGTCATTTCAGTGGTCCTACCCTGCAAGGCTTGAATTTTCCCTCCTCTAGCTTAGCTGGAAAGTTTCAGAGCCCTTAGTTCTGAAGTTTAGGAAGAGTGTATGAAACAGCTTCTTAAGCAAGCCTTTGTTATTACTGAACAGTGATCTAAACAAAGCTTACAATGGCTTAAACAAATTGAAATATATTTTTCATGTAAAAATCTCTGTGGCTAGACTCGCAACCCAAAATATAAAAGTCCCTGGTAGAGGTCGACAAGATTGGCTCAGCTGGTACGGTATTTCTGCCAATCCTGATAAGCTAAATTGGATGCCAGAAAGCATGGTGGAAGAAAACTGACCGCACTACCTTGTCCTCTGACCTCACCACCTTGTCCTCTGACCTCACCATGGGCACCATGTATGCAGACATACGCATAAGTAAAAATTTAAATTTATAAAATCAAAAAAGCCACTGCAACCCAGGGTTGAGAATGATCCCTTTTAGTGAGAACTGAAGACTTCATTTTCCTGTTCCTCCAAGATTGACCACATATCTACAGATAGAGTGCCTCTTCGTTACGGTTATAGGATCAAGTGTCAGTCAAAAGAGAAAAGTATGAAGAGTATATATGCTTGTCCTGAGGACAGCTCTTTCATACTGCTTTAATAACATTATGCCAGACTTATCAATGGCCACAGCATCATCACATGATACTCTTAATAAGTAGATTTCATTTTGTGTTGAAGGACAAGAAAACAAGTGTTAGTTAACAGCAGCTTTCTGTTCACTGTATGAATCATTGAGGTACTTAAAAATAGCCAAGTGTGATGAGTGATCTTGTCTCAAATTAAAGCATTTAAAATGCTTCTTAGATAAATTTGGAATTTATCTTATTAGAAGTATCAAATTTTGGATGAGATTTTCCACAATGAGAACATAGCAATTTTAAATTGCATGAATTTGAGTAGTTAGAAATTTTTATGCTAAGTGAAAGGAATGATATATTAAATTCTTAATAGTGGATTTATCAGTGTTTGACAAAGTAGAACATTATTTCCTTTTTATACCTTTACATACTTTCTAAGATTTCTATAAAATTTAGAACAGATGTGTTTGGAGTGACACTTGGCTTTGTTTGTGAACATCCCTTTCACTTTTTTCAGTAGTGAAGATATAATTTTAGGTTCAAAATTACTTTGTCAGATTTTTTTCTGCTGTTCTCTTCTTAGTGTCTAATGTCAGGTTCATTTTTTAAAAAAGATTGATTTGTTTTGTGAATGGTTACCTGCTTGTATGTATGTGCACTCCATGCATGCAATGCCAGTGGAAGCCAAAGAATTAAACAGAACCGCTGGAACTGGAGTGATAACTGACTGTGTGAGTGCTGTGTGGATGCTAGAATCTCAACTCTGGTCCTGTGCAAGAGCAGCCAGTGCTCTCAGCTGAGCCATCTCTGAAGTTCATGGTTTTAGGGCAATTATTAGTCCTTGGCTTTACTTTTTGTATTTTCAGGTTTGACTTTGATATGTCTAATTTAAGTTTTCTTTTCTTTTCTTTTTTTTTTTTTGTTCAACTCAGTTCTGAAACCATAAAACGTTGTTTGGGATGGGTTTTTGTTTTATGGTTTTGTTTTTTGTGTTCGTTTTGTTGTTGTTGAGGCAGGGTCTCGGCTCTGGAGCTTCTTGCCCCAACCTTCCTTCCAAGTACTGTGTTTTCCAGGCATTTGTGAATCATTCAAATTTGTTCTTATTTGAAGCTTTGAGCAGTAATTAGCTTGTTTGAAATTATGACAGTGAGTGAGAGAATCAGTCTGTATGGTCAACCTACTGCCTTTCCCCATTACCAATTAAATGATTAGTTTTTTATTTTAAGGATCTTTAGCTGGTTCTTTTTCATAGCATCCAGTTTTCTGTGACAAGGTTTGTGATTATGGATATGATGCGCTCTGCTTTTCACTCTAGGAGCATGTTATATTTGAATATATTTCTGTCACTGTTGGTCAATATTTTCTTGATGGTTTGTATGTGCCTATCTGCAGATGACTTATTTTTGGTGAGGGTAAGGGTTGAGTCAAGATCTCTATATAGTCCTGGTTGCCCTGGAACTCGTTATATAATTGAGACTGTCCTTGAATTCACAGAGATCCACTTGCCCCTGCCTTTTAAATGCTGGGACTAAAGGAGGTAGCCATTATGCCCAACGTGTAGCTGACTTTCTGAGATTTATTTCAGAAATTTTAGTGATATTTTAAAATATGTATGATTTTTTCCATAATATAAGTATTAAACTAGAAAACCTATTCCTTAAAATCTATTGTGAATAAATTTCATTTTATTTCTTCCAGAATCATGCTCATGAGCATTTCTTGGATGTTGGGGATTCCAAAAAGCAACAAGCAAATCAACACAATTACCGCACAAGATCTGCACTGGAAGAAGTGCCCAGGCCCTTGGAGGATGTAGAAAATGGGACAAGTTCTTCAGATGTAAGACCTTAGCACATTCACAAATTTCTCCTTCACTTGAACTTACTTTTCAAATTTGACTTTCATTTTGTGCATTCATTGATATAATTTTGATATGGTAGTTTAGGTTTTATAGTAGCTATGTCTTTCATTTACTGAAGACCTACTTCCAGAGAGGTCACATATTCAGTGTCAGATTTAAAAACAAATAGTCCTTATTGGTTAATTATTCTTAGTTCTATTTGGTAAAATTTTAGAATACCTTGGTAATAGTTTGTTAAGTACAAATACTAATTAATGGAAATCCTGTCTTAGGTTTTTTATTACTATAAGAAGATGCCATGACCATGACAACTCTTACAAGGAAAACATTTAATTAGGGTGACTTGCTTACAGTTCAAAAGTTCATTCCATTATCATGGTGGGGAGCAAGGTGTCATACAGGCAGACATGGTACTGGAACTGAGAGTCCTACATTTTTGAGTCAACAAGAAGTTGACTGACAGTCACACTGAGTGAAGCTTGAGTAAAAGAGATCTCAAAGCCCACCCTGATGGTGACACACTTCCTCCTACAGGGCCACACCTTCTGATAGTGCCACTCCATTTGGGTGTCGTTTTCTTCAAACCGCCGCATCCTGTAAGGGTTCTGAGGTTCAAAGATATTTAAACTTCACATACATGTAACTGTTAAATGGTGACTAATCATTAAATGAGGTTCTCTTTACATGAAAGCTGAGTCATGAAATTGGTACCATAATGCCTGGTTTAGTGTGACTAACAGTAATTAGAAGCAGTTGACCATTTTGGTTACTTTTTAACCTCAGTAACAAATTCAGCACTTCTTAATGTTTTTACTACTACTTGTGCACAGATTTCTTTACAGGTGTTGTCCCTACTAAGTTGTACATTTTTTTAAGCTAAGTCAGTCAGCAAACATCAACTATTTTACATAGGCCTTCAATCTAAATCCTTTCTCCTCCTTTCATAGTTCCTATTGTGTTTTAATCTTGAGGATGAATTTACCCTAGTGATAGTTACTCTATTTTGAAACCAAGTTGTATCTTGTTTTAAGCATATTTAAGAATTTTCTTGAGTATCTGGGATGACCCTATCCACAGTGTAAGTTAATCTGCAAATCTCAGGTACCATGAAATAATATTTCTGCAGTCCAGCACTTAGGTGACTGAAGCAGGATGCACTTGAGTCCAGAAATTTGAGGCTTGTTTTGGCAATAATGTTGAGACCCCATCTCTAAAAAAAAACATTACCTTAAGTTAAAAAGAGGGGAAAAAAATTCAGTGTTATCATTCTGTGATTTTTTTTTTTCCAGCAGGATTTATTATTTTTTAATTTTCTTACAGACTAGGTTTTTGAATAGTGAAGAAGATTCTTGAGAGAAGGAAAGAGCTGTTTTCTCATTAGCCAGAATAAACCAGCTGTTATAGTCACTTTCCTTTGCAAGCAAATTTTCTCCTTTTTTATTTGGTAGGTTTTAGTCAGATTTAGCTGCCTTCCACAGGCCTGCCTTCTGCGCTTTCTTAGAAGAGTAATTACTTCTTCTAAGTCTACATACTCTTCCAAGAATAACCCAATGGCCTTGCAGTACTTTCCACAATGTTATAGTTACCTAAAAAATTACATTACTATGCAGTGGCATTAAATTCTGTTATAGCCAAGTTAGTCTACCAAAACAAGAAAACTACCAATTAAACCTGATACGAGAAATTCAGGGGAAGGTTTGATGAATTTTTTTCCCCCCCCAGAGCTGAGGATTCAACTCAGGGCCTTGTGCTTGCTCGGCAAGCGCTCTACCACTGAGCTAAATCCCCAACCCCAAGGTTGGATTTTTATTGAGACAGTGTATTAGTCAAACCTAAGCCCAGTGATACCCTGTTTCAGCCTTGTCAGTAGGTCTTTCCTTGCCCGTCTTTTGATCATTTAAGAAGACCAAAGAATATTAAGTACGCATGTACAAATCATTTGCTTTTTGAGAGATTTATAATGTTCCTTTAAATACAAAATTTTATAAAATACTTTTACTATTCAGTTTATTAGGAACTTGGGTATTTTGACAGTTACATAAGTGGCATGAACATTTCAGTCAAGTTTAGCATCCTTTTATAGCAGTTAAGTAAATTTTTTAGAAAAATTGGAATATGTTAATATAAAATAATTCTTAATGGAAGGAAGCCTAGCTTTTTTGGTTGAAATATCTTTTAATGTTTTGAATGTAGAAAAGTAACTCTTTTCCTTTAAGGAAAGGAAATGAAATATTTAAAAAAAAAACCCTATCATTTATTTATAGATTTCAGTTAGTTTACCTAAACACTTGCATGGTTATAGACTTACCATTCTTCACTAAGACACCAAAATAGGAATACTTTTTCCCTTAAAAAATACATAATTAAGCAGCAGTAAACAGACTCAGCTGGTTACATGTATATGTTTATTTTTAATAAATATATAAATAAACAGTAATAAAAAGGCCAGTGAGAGGGAGCTAAGTTTTGAGGAGGAAATGATATAGTTATATTCTAATTAAAAATTTAAAAAGTAAAGTATTCTGTTGCTAGAAAAGTGGCTCAGCAGTTAAAAGCCCTTGTTGCTCTTGTGGGTCCCAGTGCCTACATGGAAGCTTACAACTAACTGTCCCTGACCTCCAAGCAGCAGGCACACGTGGTACAAATACAAACATAAGACAACACTCATACACATAATTAATGTTTAAAAGGCTACGTAAGATGTATAACAAAAGATAACAGCCTTATGAAAAAAAATAGCTTCACCCATAATATTCTCTGAACTTTTAATAGTTACTAAGAGGTGAATCAGTTTGTGTCTTTTTTGTCGTTGTAATTATCTCCCATTGGATAAAATAAGGCTGGAGATGGAATGTACTGTTCTGTAAAGTTGTTTCAATAATAAGTAAAATGTAACTAATTTTAATATTCTGAAAGCATCTGCAAAGAAAACAGCTTTCAAAAAGATTCAAAAAGTATAAATAAGTTTCAGATATTAACTGTGGCGTTAGTCATTTTAATTAATTTCTTTAAAAATGAAGCCTTTTTTTGGTATAAATCTGTAATTCTAGCACTTGGGGAAACATGAAAGAGAAACAAGGCTACAGATGCAGATGTCCCAAACCTTGCACTTAAAAAATAAAATAAAATGAAACGTGGCCTTTATCCGAGAGGTGTTCTGAATCTGTTTATTAATAGATAGTGAACATTTGTTTCAACTTTTTTGAATAAAAATACAAAAGTCGTATTTTTCTACTTACCAAGTCAGTTTTTCGATGTCCTCCTGTTGTGGGCATCACCTTATGAAATCGGTGTTCCCTCTCAGGAAGGTGAAGTGGTTGCCGTCAGTGGCGGGACGTCTGAGGAAGAGGAGCGAGCATGGCACAGCGATGGCAGTTCCAGGTACAAGGGAAGGGGTTTGACTTTGCCACTGCCCCACCGCTACCCTCCACATCGTGGGTGTAAAGTTATTTGAAGGGTCTTTTGGTTAACAAAAGTTTAGATTTGTTTCTCTGATATGTCTTTAAAGAAAAATTGCAACTAGATTTGAAAAGTGATGTTTTTTTTTTTAACTCATCTGCTTACTTGTTATTGTATTTCTGAGTGATGGATTTACCATACAGAATTACAAATTAGCTTCATTGCTGGTTTTGAGGGATTTTAAAAAATTTATGTAATTTTATTTTATTAGCATTTATGTAAAGGTGTCAGATTTCCTGAGACAGGAGTTACAGACAGTTGTGAGCTGTCACATGGGTGCTGGGAATTGAACCCAGTTCCTCTGGAAGAGCAGCCAGTGCTCCTAACTCCTGAGCCATCTCTCCAGCCCGGTTTTGAGGAATGTCTAAGCTTCAGATTATAAAAGTAAAGAGGGCTTCCTATTGAATTAGCTCTTACGTGGATGATTTATGGGATATTACTAATTTCTCTACCATCAATGAAAAGAAACTGCATCTTTCTACTGTCGTCCTGTTTTTATTATGCCAGCGAGAAATCCTTCAGCTACTTATGGTGGAATTTCACATTTTTAAAGGCCTAATAGCCTTAGCTACATTACAAGGTTTTAATGGTCAATGGGAATACACCCTTGGGCGAGGAAATTATTAATTATTCCTTGTATTTTTTTTTTCCTCCTTTAGCAGTTCCTAAAATAGACTTCCAAAGGAAACATTCAGTGGAAGCTGTAGGATTTCTATGAGATTCTTACCAGTTCTAGTATAAAAGGCTTTCCTGGCTCTCAGTAGTGATTCTTAATAATGATACACAGGTGTCTCTAGATTGTGTTTAATAGTTTTCTGGTTTTGAAGCTGAGCAGTGAAAACAAGCTTGCATTCTGTTGGTTCAGCAGCTCTTTTAGACATAGTGCAGTTTAAACCAGGAGACAGCACAGCCCTCTTTAGGAAAGAGCACGGGCGGTGCTGGCAGGTGGGGACAACACGGCTTCTGTGGTGTCTGTTTATTTTGTCATCAGAGCTTCTCTGAAGAACTGAATGTTCCAGTGACTGGCACCTGATGCTCATAAGTTGAAGAAAACCCATACTAGAGAAGTGAGAGTTTGAAAACATTATTTATATTTTTTGAAAGCCATTTTAAAGGTTGTGCTTGGTGTCACGCAGGTTTATCTAGCACTTGGAAGTAGGTAAAAGAGAATCTCTGCAAACTTGAGGCCAGCCTGGCATGCAGAGTAAAACCCAGGCCAGCCAGAACTACATAGGGAGGTGCCAGAAAAATCCAACAAGAATGTCATTTGAAAAATCAGATCATATTAGAACGCACTTTATTTCTTTGATTCTGATGTGGAATGATTACTCTCACAAAGAGTCAGGTAACTGACAATCAAAACTACGGAGAAGGCAGTGATAGAGTAAAACTACTGTTCAAAAATGTGCTCTTAGCTTACTGATGAATATGGGAACTATGAGATCAGTCCTCACATAAAGCTAGTGCTTTAATGTAATGTGATTATAAATTTTAACATACTCTAACTCATGTCTTTAAGACATTTATAATTAGAAATCTATGCAGAAGAAGCAAATATTTTAATGTACTAAAATGTTTAAGAGACAGTATAGCTAGACATTTGTAGGGTGCCCTATCAGGACTATTATATTTATAAAGGTAAAATGTAACAATAATGCAAGCATTGATAGTGGCATGTAAGAGAGTTCATCTTGTATGTTTCTCCATAATGGAAGGATAAATAAAATAATATTCACTAAATATATTACTGTGGTCCTGGAGTTGAACAAACTTAGGCCTTCCTGTATGCTAGGGGAAAAAAAGAGATTTTACCACACTTCTACCCTGAAATTCATTTTACATGCTAAGTAAACGTTTGTGAGTTCTACCTTCCTACTGCATAGACACACTTTTTAGCTGCCAATTCAGTATCTGCCACCATGAGAATTCCCATTGGTTGAGAACTTTATCCTTAAGCTAGGCATGCTAGTTAGTGCATGCCTTTAAGTCCAGAACTCTGGAGGCAGAGACTGATAGGTTTCTGTGAGTTGAAGGCCAGCCAGACATAGTTAGGCCCTGTCTTAAAAATACAAAGTAATTTCATACTTTGGCTGGTTCAGTAGAAGAATGCTTACAAGGCTTCAGTCCAAGCACTTTAGAGACTAAAAAGAATTCCAAGATCCCCTATAAAAGAAACCCCTGTGTTTGCTTATTATGGTATGTGCATTCTGGCTCTCCAGGGCTCTTTCTAACTTCTGTTTGAACTGAAAAAGATGATACTCCATTCCTTATTTCTTGTATGCCAAGTATTATTGACATATATATGCAAAGCAGTATGCTTCGTAAAAGTATAAAAGGTTTAAATTTATTTTTCCATAGAAAGTTGTAAAATTTGTTTTTAGATAATGAAGGTTATGAGGAGTTGATCAAAATGAAATAACTTTTAGTTCATTTATGCTTTTTTAATTTTTAAATCTTTTAATATATTTTTTATAAAATGCTCTTAAAACTGTACCCTATGTGATTTAAGTTGCTTCTCTCCTTCTAGTGACTACTCCAGTGATTATTCTGATTGGACAGCAGATGCTGGAATTAATTTGCAGCCACCAAAGAAAGTTCCTAAGCATAAAACTAAGAAAGCAGAAAGTAGTTCAGATGAAGAAGATGAATCTGAAAATCAGAAACAAAAACATATTAAAAAGGAAAGAAAAAAAGCAAATGAAGAAAAAGATGGACCAACATCACCAAAGAAAAAAAAGCCCAAAGAAAGAAAACAAAAGGTTGATATAAAATTTTTAAGTCTAGTCTTTTTTTCTGGGGAAGTGCTTTAAAGCATAAATGTGAAAAATCCAACATAAGTGTCTTTGAGGTTTGTTAACAAATAATATAAAAAAATTCAGAATTATATAATAAGCAATAGTAAAGTACATGGAGATTATGTTGACACAAGTGTTTACTCAGACACCTAAGAATGTTACTCAGAACATAACCATAGTTTAAATATTTGAGCATTTAATTTTAAAACATATTCTTTAGATCCAGTGAGATTTATTTATGTAAGTAAAATAATGGTATAAAATGGATTTTTTTCTACCAGTGGTCTTTATATTTAACTATCCTAATTGTCATTGCTAAAAATACAGAGAAACTCCAGGGGAGATATCACATGAAATATAAATAAAGCATCTTGTCATAGTTGACCATAAAGCAAATACAAATCAAATATTCGGTACAATACACTTCTTATAGCAAGTTTTCCTTAAGTACAGTATGTAAACAATAAACATAGTAATGTGTTTGGTGACTTAATGAGTCTGGATAATTTGAGAGTAGAGAAAAGGAAAAAGGAAACAGAAAACCAGGACGCATAAAGTTAAAAATCTTTAACCAGGAAATGGGAGTAAGACAGTTTGTTTTTTTTCTCTGAAATAAATAAAATACTGTAGTAAGTGTCTGGGGGATGGCTCATGGAGACAGCAGGTGAAGATGCTTGCTATCAACCAAATCTGACCACCTCAGTTTGATCTCTGGGTCCCATATGGTAGAAGTAAGAGTTGATCTCTGCCCATGTCCTGTTACCTACAAATGTGTACTGTGGCACATGTGGTACACACACACACACACACACACAGAACTTTTGTTTTTAATTTAAAGATAATACTATAGTAAATGGACATATTTGGGTAAATAGAAAAAAATTTAAAAATATGTGTTTACCTATTCTTAGCTGAGTGTAGTTAAACATGTCTACATGTCTTTAATCTTAGCACTTGGGAGACAGAGGCAGGCAAATTTTTATGAATTTGAGGCCAGCTTAATCTACATAGCAAATTCCAGAATAACTAAGCCTATGTAAAAAGATAGCCTCCCCCACCAAAAAGTTAAAAAAGAATTATTTTTTAAATTTTATTTAGCAGTAAATGTGTTATCATTTGTAGAATTAAATACTAGTGTGCTCTGGCTCTTTTGTTTCCAAGAGCTTTGAAAATTATAAGAATCTAGTTGTGTTGTTTTAATTCTTTGATTTTCATTGTTTGAATTCATATTTATTTCACCTCTATAATTATGAGTTGTGATAATTTAGTTTCAGAGTGAAGTGTTGGTTCTTTTTACCTCCTTTGTATTTTGTGAGGAAGCTTTACAGAAGACAATGGCACATTTGTCCTCAGTTTGTGCCTTATGAGTGATGGTGAATGTAGTCGGTGCCAGTGTTGTATTTGAATCTCCTGTGTGGAATATTTTATTTCTGTTGTTTGGCTGTGTCATAATATCGTACCAGGATCTGTTTATGGAGCATGCTTTAACGAGAGTAAGATATTATGGAGTGTTTCTTTTGACTGGACTTTTGTTCCATAGCAGGACAGTAAATTTGTTTGTTACATAGACTTCGAGTTGTGTCAGGCAGCACAACAGTGTCTCCTTCCTAGGAGTACCATGCAGATTGAAACGCACTCACTAAGCAAGTAAGAAGTGCATTACTGAGTATATGAAAAAAATGAGGGTATTTTCCATATGACTGACTTAAGCAAAGCATAAGGTAGATATAGAAAACGGTAACAAAAGCATTCTTCAGCAAATTCAATAAACTCTTCAGAACTCAGTTTATAAAGTAATGTGATTAATGAAAATAAGTGAAAGCCATAATCCTTATTCTGAAACTAATGTGTAATTAACATTATGTTCTAATGTCCCAAAAGTAAAAGAAATGCCATATATTTTAGAGATAATTCTTCAGAAATCAAATTGAAAAATATTTTAGTCAGTCTAAAAGCATTCCTAGACATCTATGGAAATAAAGTTAACTATACCTCCAAAATAAGAAAATCTGAAGTAACAAATCAGGAAGTTTTGAAAAATACATAATGCATTGTAATAGTAAAATACTCAGTGACAGAAATTTGCTTCAGCCAAATACTTAAACTTCCCTTGGCATCACTGGGTAATAAAATGTGTCTTTATGATTCTGCATGATGCCAAAAATCTTAGTTACACGTTTGGTTATTCCTATTTAATATACAGTTTATACCTTCTGTAATACTTATTAGCTACGGATACTTTCTTTATTGAGAGAAATAACTGCCTATTTAATATATCATAGTTGAGCTATTCCTTTTTTATCAAAAAAAAAAAAACAAACCCTTCTTAAGCAAACCTTTGAACACAACCTCAGTATATAAAACTAGTAAATTCAGAGCTGTTTGAGATTAAATTTATGGGTTTGGGGGTCTGTGTTAGTACGATTCTTGTTGCTTGGATAAGATTATAGCTACAAAAGGAGAATTGATTTATCTGGGCTCATAAGCTCCAAGGTTTTAGTTTCTGTTAAGTTGGCTCTTGATGTTTTGAGGCCAGAATATTCATGGTGGGGAATGTGTGTACTCACCTCTTTGTGACTAGGAGAGAGAAGGAGCTGGGATCTCAGTGTCTTGTACCTACCTCCACCCGAGAGCATGTTGCAAAGCAAAGCTTTTTAAATGAAGGGTAGGAGCTACACTTATCTGCGGATTTAGATGGCAGTCATGAATTATGCTTTTTTCAGTAAGGTGGCAGTAGTAGGTTGTCCTTTTAAGATCCATGACCACACTAGCCTTGTGTGGTTGACTAGATTTCTAGTGCCAGGCATGATTGTCCTCCTGTACATGATTGTCCTACCTTGTACACTTTGACAGCTCTTGGCTACTAATAAGATATGAGTACTACCGTACCCTTAGGGATGTCTTGCAATGTTGGTTGTTGTAGTCCTTAGATGTCACAGCTGGCTGCTTCTGTGCCTTGGCTGCTTGCTTAGCACCTCCCAATACTATGAAGATAATCACATTTCCTAAAAGAAAGGGCTAGCTATTCTACCAACATAGCATGAAAGTAGCCTTGTATGATATACAAAACAAATATGCGTGGCTATGTTTCAGTAAAACTTGATTAATAAAATACTTGTTAGATAGTGCTTTTTGACCGTAGGTCATTTGCTGTTACTCCTTACACATTCAGCCATCCTTTTAAAATAATGTCAGCTCTTAAGTTGTTTTTTTTTGTTTGTTTGTTTGTTTGTTTGGTTTTTCAAGACAGCTTTCTCTGTGTAGCTTTGCGCCTTTCCTGGAACTCGCTTTGTAGCCCAGGCTACAAAGGCTGGCCTTGAACTCACAGAGATCCGCCTGCCTTTGCCTCCCAAGTGCTGGGATTAAAGGTGGGCACCACCACCACCGGCTGCTCTTAAGTTTTTAAGTCTACAATTTTCCAGTGAAACCATCTCTTACATAGAAAAATTATCGAAGGCTTTTCCTTTTTCACCATGTTCTTCAAGTTCCTCAAGATGAGAGCACTCCGGAGGCATTAAATTGAAAAATGCCACGTGTGATCAATAGGAATAAGAGTTAAATGTATATTGTGAAATAATTCTAGGAATGTCTCCTACCATGGTATTGCTTCTTCTGTATGATACCAATCCCATTCAGTGTGGTTTAGCTGTACGTAGAACACAGCTTGATTTTCATTCATACAGTGTTAATTTGCTTAAACAAACCATAACAAAATAAAGTGTACAACTCTTAGTTACACTCAAGCTCATTTTAATCTCTTGCATAAAGTTTCTCTACTTAGGTTTTAGTGGATTTTTTTTAGTTCATTTTCCATGCATGTAATATAATATAAAGGCTATTGTCATTAGACCATTGTTGGTGGGAAGTGCATAGGTGAGTAAAAGAACGAAATGACTACTTTCAAGAAGGGAGACCTTTCCTTGAGGGATGCTCCTGTATGCCAGCAGTGAGGCAGTGAAAGGAAAGATGATTAAGAATTCAAGGTCAGACTCTACTATGGAGCAAGTTAGAAGCCTGGGCTACATGTCTAAAAGAAATAGAATGAGTGATAGAGAAAAAGTAAGAGAAAGAATAAGTGTGAGTGGATGATTACATATTAATGAGACTATTCTTAGGTTATTTAGAAGTGTAATGTCCAATTCATGGAAGTAATTATGGCTGTCATGAAAGCAGTTGGCTTTCTGGATCCTCAGTACTACTTAATCTCACTTAGTTACTACTATCACCCCAAGTCTAGGAGTTTTAAGACTGTTGAGCACATTTTAACTTGCTATATGTACTGTTTATAAGATAACTTATTTTGAAAGGGGAAGAAACCTCAAGAGTTTATAGTTTGGTGTCTATAAGGGTAATTTTAGAGAGTTTTGTGAAGACTGCATTTTGCTTTAGTCTCCAGCTCTCCATCAGTGATTTGGAAAAGTTAAATAACTGTTGCTAGGTCTGCTGCTTTTCTAAAATAAGGTTTTAATGCTAGAGAATAAAATCTTTGTACAGATGTCATTTCCTTGTATTTTAAGATACTACTAATGCTGTTCCACACTTTTCTCAGAGATTGGCTGTAGGAGAACTAACTGAAAATGGTCTTACATTAGAAGAATGGTTGCCTTCAACGTGGATTACAGATACACTTCCCAGAAGATGTCCATTTGTGCCACAAATGGGTGATGAGGTACTTCTAAACTTTAAAATTTTTTAAATTACCTATGTTTTTTCAAGTAGTAACATCAGTATCTTTTATAGCTCTTGAAACACACTTCTAGAAGATTGCAGTAGGTTCCTAAACAAATCTCATGTTAGTATTGCAAAAATACAACCAAGGACGTAGTAATGATATTCATCAGGACTCCTATAAATATGTGATAATTTAAATAGTATGACAGAATAGAGACTTAGTTGCCATGTTTAAAACTGGCGTATTTTAACAAAAGGATTTAATTGCTGTTTTTCATTTCTTTTTGTTTTAAGGTTTCTTGCTACTATTATAGTTTTTTTTAAATGTTTTCGAGATTTTCTTATGAGTACTATTTTTATATCATTTCTGCCCTTCCCCCAAATCCCAAATAAGACTGTACTTAAGAATTTGAAGCCGGATGGTAGTCACACATGCCCTTAATCCCAGCACTCAGGAGGCAGAGGCAGGCGAATCCCTGTGAGTTTGAGGCCAGCCTGGTCTACAGAGTGAGATCCAGGACAGGCTCCAAAACTACACAGAGAAACTGTCTCGGGGGTGGAGGGTGGGAAAAAAAAAGAATTTGAGATTAATTTAAGACTATATCAGAATTTCTCAGTATATTATTTTCTCATTTTTATACAGATTGAACAGATGATACCTAGCATCCAACAGACTAACTGTAAAAATACTTAAAATAGAGGCTTCCTTTTTCAAAGCACAGTTAATTGATATTATAAAGTAGGAACTAACAATTTTACAATGGAAATGAGTGGAAGAGTGAATTTAAAGAAAACTCTGGAATGATTTATTTATTTAATGATCCTTCTTGCCTCAACAACTGTTACTATACCTTTACAATGATACTTCTTAACAAATGATGTAGCATTAAAATAACATGGGAGGACTTGTTTTCTATTTAGATGGTCTTTTCAGTTGTGGGGCTTGAGCCTTCACCCCATCTGAGTTTGAAATTGGTGTCATAACACTGCTCACTCCAGTGACTCTTCAAGCAAGAGGAGCAGTAAAAAATAGAATGACAATATGTAGGATAGTGACTACTGAAAATATTACTGATCATTTAGACACAGTTTAAGCTTTTCTGGACTCGAGATTTGGCTCAGAAATTAAAAACACTGTTGTTCTTGCAGAGAACCCAGGTTCAATGCTCAGCACCGACATAGCAGCTCTACCTTCTGTACTCCAGTCCTAGGAACTCAGATGCCCCTATTCTGAGCCCTGCAGACACTAGTAGGCTTGCATGTGACACGCATATAGATAGCCAAAACTCCAAAATAAAAATGTAAACTAACGTTTCTACTTTTATTAATGAGCGAAATATGTAGTGGCAGACTCTTCAGATACCTGTTTTGCAGGACAGCTGCTAGGGGTCACTTAAGTTTCATCTTGAAATAGAGATGCATATACATGTTTGTGCACTTAGGAGTTAGCACATTAAGGATCAAGCTAGATAAAACATCTGAAAATACATGTTCAGTTTCAAAGTCTTCTGCATATGTATAAACACATGATTTAAAAAATAAAAACAAAAGAATATAACCATATAGTTTAAACCCTGGTTATAAGTGACTTTTTCCTGTTTTTTTGTTTCTGTTTTTCATTTGTTTGGTGGGTCGTCGTCCCCCCCCCCCCCCCCCCCCCGGTTGTTGTTGTTTTCGAGACAGGGTTTCTCTATATAGTTTTGGTGCCTGTCCTGGATTTCACTCTGTAGACCAGGATGGCCTCGAACTCACAGAGACCTGCCTGGCTCTGCCTCCCAAGTACTGGGATTAAAGGCGTGTGCCACCGCCGCCCAGCATAAATGACTTTCTTATACCACACAGATTAACTTATTTTGAATTCAAAAATAAAATAAAGTAAAAATAAAAAAGCTATACATCTTAATTTTCTGATTATATATGCAAAGGAATTTTTAATTAGAATGCTTAAGTTTTGATTGTCTTTAGACAACTTGAGGAATAACATTTAAAAATTTGTATTAGAATTTCTGTATAGTGTCTAAATTAGATTTTCAATGTTAGTGTTGTTTTGCACCTTTAGTTTTGATTTTTATTTATTTATTTTAGGTATATTATTTCCGACAAGGACATGAAGCATATGTTGAAATGGCCCGGAAAAATAAAATTTATAGTATCAATCCTAAAAAACAGCCATGGCATAAAATGGAACTAAGGGTATGATATTGGCATATTTCTTGATGTAAAAAATACATTTTAAATTATGAAGGAAGTTGTGTGGTTTACTCTTTGGACTGTAAGAAATTATATGATGCTGGAGAAACAGTTCAGTTGAAAATGTGCTTCCATGGAAATGTGGGGGCCGGAGTTCAGCTCCTCGGTACCCCTGAAGTGTAGGGGTGGTGCCTTTTGTTTGGGCCACTCCATCTTCTTAGTTCAGTGCTTTGTTGGCACTGGCAGAGACTTAGGCAAGCTGGTCAGACTGCAGCCAGAACAGCGAGTTGCAGGGTCAATCAGAGACTTCCTGTCTCTAAATAAAACAGATAGTATTCAAGAAAACCCTGGCATCCACCTCTGGCCTGCATAAGCACCGTTTATTCTGCAGAGATAATTCTTGTTTTCTGTATTGTAGGAACAAGAACTGATGAAGATCGTTGGTATCAAGTATGAAGTGGGATTGCCTACCCTTTGCTGCCTTAAGCTTGCTTTTCTAGATCCTGATACTGGTAAACTGACCGGTGGATCATTTACCATGAAGTAAGGACTGATACCAAGGCAGTGCTTTGATAGTACTGGAGTATTTTTCAAGATTGAAATAAATGTGAACGTACCTTAGATATTTTTAGGTGTGTGACCTAATCAGTCTGTTTCTATTTGTAATAGATACCATGATATGCCTGACGTTATAGATTTCCTAGTCTTGAGACAACAATTTGATGACGCAAAATATAGGCGGTGGAATATAGGTGGGTAACTGATTGAGAAGTCACAGGTAGTCTGTATATTTTCTTTCCTTTGTAAATAACTTACTATTTTTTGTAGTTAGGGGAGCCTTTTTTTTTTTTAATAAATTGTAAATATGCCAATAGTAAAGTGCCGTTTTTAAGTTTTGAGAAAGAAAATACTTTAATTTACTTGATGTTTACATTTCAAAATGAAACCTGTTCTGTTCCATTTGGTTAAACGTTACAAGATTATTTTAGGATTTTTCCTTTTAGCTGTTTTATGTGTTAAATTATTTACCTGATCATATTAATAATAAAAATTGTGTTTGGATAGCATGAGTTAAAATTTTGAGCTTGAATTTTGAACATTAAACTGATTGTATTGTTCATAGCTATCTGAAATTGTAAAATCATAGGTTACCACACTTTTAAGTTATTTTATTTAAATTATGCAAATGGGAATGTTATTCATTGACTAGTTCTTAATTTCAAACAAACCATTGTTTGCTCTCTTGGAGGGAATTGTAGTATATGTATAAATGGCATGGTTTAACAATTGTCTACGTTGGTATATCAGTTGTTTTTTTCCTGGTGCTCCTGGAAGACACTGGCATGTTGTTTTCTTGATTGATCGGGTAAGACTTGGTGTAAGTGGGAGAAGGAAGAGGACAGAGCATGAGTAAACAGAAACTCTAATGACACACATTAAACTCCAGAGTGAAGGGTATTCTGTTTGCTTACCTGAAAGAGAGGAAAGGGGTAAAACAGAAGAGAACTATGACATCTTCTTAAGAAACCAGAGTTCAGCACGGGGAAATGTACAGCAGTCTCTAGGAAGTAGGAATCCAGAAGATATTATCACCAAGAAGGAATCTTCAGAAAAGATTTGAATTCACATTATCCAAAAAAAAAAAAAAAATTGTAAAAAACTATATTGAAAAGTGCTTTATACTAGTGTTATAGAAAAACATTTTAAATACATAGAAAACAAACTTGAAAGTTGAAGCAGTTCAAGTTATTTGAGGAAAAGGAATTGCAAGAAAGAAATTTGTAATCTTATTTGAATAGTAGCAAACAGTATTTACAGTCAAAGATGAAACCAATCTAGAATCAGTGTAGCACACATTTCTTTTACATACAGTTGTATTGAAGTAAAGTAATACTGTGTCACAAACTGGTAGGTAAGTCAGATATCTTGAATGAATAAGTCATCAAAGCATTTTCATTAGACATTTAAATATTTTATATTAATAGAGTATTGTGTCTTCCACAGTCAGTATCTAGTTGGTCTTTTATTTATGCATTTGTCTATCTTCAGTCACTTCAGATCACCAGGAATGTTTTCGGGTTGACTCTTGCTGGTACTCATTGTTAACCTACCAGGACTGTCCATTGTGGTTAGATTCATGCACAGTATCTGACTCTTCATATAGCAAAGCTTATCAGTCTTGGGAGAGCCCTAAGAAATTGGTCTGTTAAGTTCACATTTCTGTAGTGTTCTTACAGATTTAAAGGATTATATCAGTGCTAAGTTTTCTAAAATAGCTTTTCTCTGTGTTCACTGTCCTAATACACATTTGAGAAACAATGGCAGACTTAATAGTGCATCTTGCTTGAGTCTAAATTTGTATCTAACTCTCTCTCAGTCAAAACTATATAGATGATAATTTTGCAAAATATTTTAATTCTAAAAGAATTCTAGTTTAAAAGATCTGTTACCTTGTTTTTTCTGATTTTAACTATTTTTTTATTAATCTTTTTTAAAAAATTCATTTTAATACATTTACAACCCCAGTTTCTTTTCTGTCCTCTCCTCTGCCCCCATCCACCTCCCCCGACCACCCCCATCCACTCCTCAGAAAGGGTAAGGCCTCCCATGGGGAGTCAACAAGGCCTGGAATGCTCAAACCATCCCCCCACTCCACCCCACCCTCCAGCATCTAGGCTGAGCAAAGCATCCCACCATATGAAATGAGTTTCAAAAAGCCAGCTTATGTACCAGGGATAGACCCTGGTCCCATTGCCAGGGGTCCCACAAACAGACCAGGCTACAAAACAGGCAGAGAGGTCCTAGTTCAGTCCTATGCAGGCTCCCCAGCAATCAGTCAGTTAGTGTCCATGTGCTCCCGAAAATTTAGGTCATCTGTGTCTGGATTTCCCTATCGTGATTTTGATCCCCCTTGCTCCTATAATCCCTCTTCCCTGTCTTCAACTGGACTCCTGTAGCTCGGCTGGTGCTTGGCTGTGGATCTCTGCATCTGCTTCCATCAGATGAGGCTCTATGATGATGGTTAGGGTATTCACCAATCTGAATACAGGGGAATGCCAGTTCGGCACCCTCTATTATTGCTAAGGATCTTAGCCCTGATTTTAGCTATTTCACTTTATGCATGTCTACATAAACTTTTAAGTCAATTTTTTTTTTGTAAAACATGAGAAAATACCTTTCTTGAAAATAGTAACTAACTGATTAGTTGGCAACTTAATTCATTATTCCTTAATTGTATGTTATACCTTAGTAGAAGACACCATTTAAACGGTTCTAATATAGAGAATATAATTATTATTGAGTACATGAAGACAGTTAAAAACCAATTAGTATATTTCATTGCATGAAATATTTCTATTTGAACCTATATATTTTACACTTGCCTATGCTGACAGGGAAATCTTAGTGCTATGAGAGCCACAGAAGAGAACACACTACACAAAGGAAAAGAGCACCTGGTAGTATGAGAACGGGAAGCTGAGAAATTGACGTTAAAAACAGTGACCCTTGTAGCTTAGCGGTTGGATGAAGAAATAGATAAAAGGCATGCTTGCTTTTTCTACGAAGACTGTCAGTTTTCACTGTTGTTTCTTTTTGGTGTGGCCCTTTAGAAAGGAAAGGGAGAGTGAATTTGTAGTACATTGTAAGCATGATAGAGACAAAGGGGGCAAGCTGAATTTTTTATGATTTTGCTTTTAATATGAAGTCTTGATTGCTATTTGGGGGAAATAATAGGAAGTCAAAAATTAAAAATAAGATATAAATATTTTTAATCAGTAGTAACCCAAAGTATACATATGAGAAGTTTAGACATAGTCCTAATGATGACTTTTAAATGCTGCACCCATGAAGATGATTAAGAAAGAAGGAGAACCTTCATTACTACTGAGAGCTAAGAAATGCTGTAAGTCACATATTTGGTATGTGTGTTCATTTTTCTGACTTATTTTTGGAATATATAGATCATTTTCTGTCTTGTGAAATCATCCAGTTTAAGAACCTTAAAGAGTTATACTTTAGGAAAAGGTAGTTAACCAAAGTGACAGTACATGCCCATATGATAAGATATATGGCTTTTGTTCTTCTTCAGGTGACCGCTTCAGATCAGTCATAGATGATGCCTGGTGGTTTGGAACAATTGAAAGTCAAGAGCCTCTTCAACCTGAGTATCCTGATAGTTTGTTTCAGTGTTACAATGTTTGGTAAGAATATACTGGTTGTATTTTCAATTAGACTAGGTTTTGATATTCTTTCCTCTATCAGTAAAAGAGTTAAAATACCTCTTTTAATACTGAAACAATTATTTGTTTAATGTGATTTTTCTTTTCATTTTTTTTAATGGGATAATTTTGCTTTCTTAAAGCTGGGACAATGGAGATACAGAAAAGATGAGTCCTTGGGATATGGAACTAATACCTAATAATGGTAAGTGTATGTTAGGTTCATTGCTTATACCTTGTGGAATTAGAATTAGTTGGTGTTGGGATGTATGTGTGGGTGTGTTTGTGTGAGGGAGAGACAGACAGACAGACACACGAGATTATCATGTATATGGGCACATATGTAGTGGCACTTTTATGAAAGTCAGAGGATAACTTGCAGGAGTTGATTCTTTCCCACTTTGTGTAGCTAGGATTGTACTTGGGCTGTTAGGTTTTGTGGGAGGTACCTGTGCCATCCCTTCAGCCCTGGAGTTTTTGTTGTTGTTGTTGTTGTTTGTTTTGTTTTGTTTCAATAAGAAAACCGATTTACTGCTGGAGGTCAATCCCCACACTCAAGAGGCAAAGGCAGGAGGATTACCGCATATGTTCAAGCCTAACTAGGGCTGCATATTAAGATCCTGACTCACAAAACAAAACTAAAACTTGATACCAGTTAAGGTTATTGTGACTAACCAATATAAAATATATAATTAGACAAAATTTAGCAATGAACATGATTGACAGTTCTTCCCTATCTGGAACCTCTGTCTTAAAGGAGAGATTGAAATTAATATATTAGAACAAAATAGAAAAGTAATTAAATACTTTAAAAAGTATTTAATTATCCTTTAAATTGATTATTTGGGGAGGGGTTCAGAGGCATTTTTGTAACAGCAGCAAATAGTCCTTAGGAGGTGAGGCTTTTTAGTGGAAGTATCAACAGGAACTTGTCTTGCTACTTTGTATGTGCTCTTGACTAGTTTCCAAGACTCAAAATCACTTTCTTGGTGTACTCATCCTTTGCTATCTAAACAAGTGCCTTTCTTGTTCTTTCAGAATTACAGTCCATTATATGTGACAAATGTTGAGTGATCAATGGCTAGGGCCAGTTACAATTAATGACAGTAACTATCGCCCTACATATAGCCTAGGAAAGTTGGGATTGGGGAGTTAGCCCTGGGAAAAGTGAATATGGACATATTTCTTATCCTGGAAAAGAGGGAATGGCTGAAGCATGGTAATTAAGTTTTTTAAAAAGTAGGACATAGTTATACATGCCTAAAGAGGGATGTAAGCAGCATATTGTAGATTATAAATGATTTATTTGTATATTAGAATCTTTTATGTCCTGTGCTAGGATTTTTAAATGGTGTACCTGTATCTTCAGATAAAGATTTTTTTAAAAAAACAAGAAAATAAATCTCATTTTTAACATAATAGATAGAAATAAACCTTTATAAATGGTAGTTCTGAGTAGTTAATGTACCCTAAGAAATTACTCAAGTTTCAAGGCCAGACCCATCTACTTAGTGACTTGCTAGCCAGTTAGGGCTACATACTGAAATCCTATCTCAAAAACAAAACAAGAGGACTGGAGAAGATAGTTGAGCAGTTAAAAGCACTGGCTTTTCTTCCAGAGGACTCAAGTTTGGTTCCCAGCTCCTCCATAGCAACTCACCGCCATCTATAAATCTACTTGTAGGCAATCTGACCCTCTCTTCTGGTCTCTGTAGGCATCAAGCGTTTATCTGGTGCATAGACATACATTTGGGCAAAACACCCAAACATATAAAATAAATAAATATGTAAATTTAAAAAAATTCTTGATGTTCTAACTTGCTGCATGTGGTTATTGTGAATATTAAATAGGAAGTGAACTCAGCCAGAAAACCTTAGAAATGAAAAAACTTTTCATGTTGATAATATTGGTCTAAAATTAGTTCATTTAGTACCAGTAGTAAACATTTTCATTTCACTGCTCAAGAAGAAGTACTAAAGGATAGAAAATGTAAAGATATCAATTTATAACCATGTCATTTGGCCTCTTTGGTTTGTCTTTGTGAGTTTAAATCTCATGTTTGAATTTGAAGTGATTTGATTGTTGTCATCTCAGAATTGGCCTAATAAAGAAATGAAATTGGCTTTCTAGTACTGTGGCTATTTTTTAAAAAAGAATTAGTGATACTAATTACCTATTTAAATATATCTTTGTGTGTTTATTAAAGTCTATTGGTGCTGGTGAACATTTTTTTCTTTCTTTTCTTCTATTTGGGTACACGTACTTATGCACATATAGTTATTTTGATTGTATACAGTGTTTGGTTTCTGTTACGGTCTAGTTCAAAGGAAGTAATACTACCTGGTGCATTTGTAGAATCAGCCTCAAGACTACTTGGAATTTTCTTAGGTACAATGTTAAAGATTTAAGCCTGTGAAAAGTATTACTTCACAAATGGAAGACCAGATTTTCCTTTTGGAATTCATAGTTCTCTTTGTTCTTGTAGTAGAAATGTTGAGGCTTTGATTAAAATATTCTTAAAATTTTCATCAGCTTATTATCACTGTGTGTATTTTATTAAAGTAAATAATGGCAGTTGGTTTATGAAATGGATAAGATAATTGAAACTTGTTTTTGTATTTTCTCTTTCAGATGTAACTTGACTAGTTATAGTACACTTTAGGTATAAGTAATCATTTAGTTTTAAATATGATGTCTTTTTTTCAAGAATATATTTTATTTGCATTTAAAATTCTTCCATTATGAAAATAGTGGGGTTCTTTTGTTTGTTTTTGTAATATCAATTATTTCTAAAGGAAAAACTCACCAATAATTACTAAAGATGTTCATTGATGTTTTTTTCTATCTGCATTTCAGCTGTATTTCCAGAAGAATTGGGTACCAGTGTTCCTTTGACTGATGTTGAATGTAGGTCACTAATCTATAAGCCTCTTGATGGAGAATGGGGAGCCAATCCCAGGGATGAAGAATGTGAAAGAATTGTTGGAGGAATAAATCAGTTGATGACTCTAGGTAAATAATAGCATGACAGTATAGAAAATCTAAGTTACATGAACTTCCTGTAGCTAAATTTATGAGTCTGCCATAAATGCCACAGGGTCTTCCACAAACCAGTTTGTAAAGCCTTCATGTACTCTACTGACTTGATAGGAGCTGGAGGAGGAAGGCGATCAGAAGTTGAATTTAATTATTTGGATAGCTGTGCTTGTTTTCTCCTGGCTTTACAAGTCTTTGTGAAGGGGAAGAACATGGGATATGGGCTGATTTTTCCTGGTCTGTGAAAATAAAAGTCACCAGTGACATAAAACTTGCTTCTGAACTCTGGGCTTTCAAGGAAATTATTGTAATTTAAACAACAATCTAGTAGTTCAGAATCAACTTCAAAGCACATAGGGAGAAATTAAGAGTAAGAACTGAAGACACTGTGCATATTGTTGTATATACAAATCTAGAAATTTTGTTTTTGTTTTTTTTCCCCCTCTTCTTAATTGAGGCTCAGACTGAGGGCCTTGCTCCTCATGGTAGGTGAATGCTGTACTACTCAGCTGTATACCCAGCCCCAAAGTCTAATAAAATGGAAGTTTTATAAAAGCCACCTTATAAATACCATCTTAAATAGTTTTATCAATATTTTAGGTTTAAAAAAGTTTAAAAAATAAAATGATCTTAACTTGTATTCTAGTTTTTGCTCTTCTTTCCCTTGTGCTGATAAATTGATAATATATTTATCTATTTTTTCTTCATCCTAATGTACCAGTGAATTTCAAGATACAAAAAATATATTTATCTCCTTATTTATTTTAGATATTGCTTCAGCTTTTGTGGCCCCTGTGGATCTGCAAGCTTATCCCATGTACTGCACTGTGGTGGCATATCCAACAGACCTAAGTACAATTAAACAAAGACTGGAAAACAGGTTTTACAGGTTAGAGCCATTTGATGTTGCTGATAACAAAAGAACTCTAAAGGATCTTTTCATCTAGTTAGTTACTAACAATCTATGGCAGTGTTTTCTCAGTTTTATCTATACACAGATGGAAATGAACCCCTTAGTGGTCAAGTTAAAATAGGAAATATAAATCATCAACTTTTGAGAGTTTCCTACAATGTTGATGCTGCTCGTCTGGGATTATGAATGAATACTTTATTCTTTCATTGGCATTTTATAAATCAAGCCAAAGACTTCATTTCTCCTAGTAATATACTAGAATATTTAATAGATTTTCTATAAATCTCTTGTTTATTGAGCTTTGAATGCCTATGAAAATACAATTAGAAAGGATTCACAAAAGTTTTTATAGGTTTTGCTTAAGCTTTTATGGTTAATTTGCTTCTGTGGTATAATGGTTTTTGGTTGCCAGTGAATTCTTTAGTTTTTTTGAGACTACGTAGCCTTGGGTGTCCTGGAACTTGCCATGTAGACCATGCTGGCCTCAAAGCCACCTACCTGCCACTGCCTCCCAAGTGCTGGGGTTAAAGGCTGCCTAAGATATTTACAGAAATACGTTTAAATCTATACTTTGGAATGAAATAGTGTTTTTAAGTTTATTTTTCTTAGTGTCTGTGGCTTAGTAGACCAACACTTTAATGTACATAATAATTGCATTAAAAGTCTTTATGATCAGTTTTACAGTTTTGCAGCACTTTATTCTTTTTCTAAGTTTATGGAAGTTTTTATTCATACCCTATACTGATGTTTTTCTGTATAGAATGTAGCTTTGATTCTCTTACTGCTGTGAGTTATATCCTTGGATATATATAGCACTGCTATGTCCAACACTGCTCTATCCTTACTGATGAACATAAGCCTTAATAGCAGCAGTGTTACTGACGTGAGCTAGCAAAGTCATTCTTCGCCCTATATATCTCCTGGTGGGTGAGAACCATTTGAGCAAAGTAAAATAGAATTCAACTTGGGTTGAAAGATGATCTTATTGGTGTTAGGTCCACTTGCTATTGTATCATTATTGGTAATTCTTCATAGACACAAGAAATGAGCAAATTCCCTATGATACGTTCTTTACCACCCTATCTTCAAGGCTTCCACTATCAGGTGCAGAAGTTGAGATGAATGAATGGAGACTATTAACTGCATTCCTAGACTTGGAATTGTTAAGGCTTAGGAGAGTTTATACATAGTGCTACATGATAGAGCAAAACATGGGAAGAAGTGAGGGACATTCACTGGTTGTTGGATTACAGCTTGCAAAAGGAGTTAGCATTTCCAACTATTGTTAATAATAAACTTTCTCATAGACATACTGCTAAAAAATGTGCCAATTGCTAAAGTGTATTTTAATTTCAAGATACAGTATGCCTTAAATAGGCTTCTTTGGTGTTAATCTAGCTTTATAACCAGTTTATAATAAAAAGGAACTTGTGCATGTGTAAATAGAAATCATTTGTTTTCCATCCTTCTAATACATTTAAAAATATGCGTTACATACTTATTTGACAGAATGTTTTCAAATGATATTACACTGTTAAAAGGTATTTTATTGTTTTGTGTATTTTACAGTTTGTTTTTCTTTTGATGCCATTCATTCCTTGGTTAAACAACTATAAGTTTTGTCCTCTAGTCATTTAATGCCTTATTTGGTGTTTTCAGTGCACAGAAGTAGCTACAGTTGTGTGGTTTACAACTGCAATTGCATCTGTGCAATTGCTTCTGTTCACCAGTCAGTAAGATTAACTGTTACGCAATTGTTTTGTGTTCTCAGAAAGTGTCTTCAGACTTTCCTTTACTTTTAGAAATAAAATTATGAAGCCCCAGAATTTTTTTACATTGCCAAATGTTCAGAAACACTTCCTAGTTAGGTTTCTTGCAGTTCTCATCATCTTTTTATGTTTTATTAGCAATCTATTGTTTTCCTTTCGTCATATTTTTCTTTTCTTTCTTTATTTAAACTATATTTGTGTTTTAATTTTACATAATCAGCCATGGGTTCCCCTGTCCTCCCCCCTCCCGCCCCGCTCCCTCTTCTTCACCTTTTTAATTACTATTAGTATAATTAAAATGGTTTCCTTTATGTATGGAAATGAGAGGAGGAAGTTACATCGTACATTTCAGAAATGAGTAAAGCTAAAATCTATGAGACTTACTCCTCTTCTGCCACTTTTCCTGTAGATATCTCCCCTTCCAAAAGTCAGCATCGTTAATTGGTATGTCTTACTCCAGACATTTTCTACACAATAAACTTTCTCTCTTAATGAATGCTTTTGAACCTTACTATAATTGTTATTTTAGAAATAGATTTTTAAGATATAATATGTTTAAGAGTGAAACTAAAAAAGTCAGATGTCATAATTTTAAATTGTGCACACATATTTATAAATATGAGATTAAGATTTCTATATTTTTTTAAGGCGTGTTTCATCCCTAATGTGGGAAGTTCGATATATAGAACATAATACACGAACGTTTAATGAGCCAGGAAGCCCAATTGTGAAATCTGCTAAATTTGTTACCGATCTTCTTCTGCATTTTATAAAGTAAGTTATACATGCTTCAGTATATTAGTTGTAATAATTAATGATGTGATTTTAAGATGTATACTTTAAAGTATAAAGTGCTAAAATGTAAACTGCAGTCATCTTTTAAATAGGTGATATTGTCACGTAAGCATAGTTCCTCTTTTAAAATAGAAAGCGTACTTTTCATCCCAGCACTGGGGAGGTAGAAATAGTGAATCTGTGTGAGTTTGAGGCCAGAATAGTCTAGCTATGGAGTTCCAGGCCAGCTAGAGCTACATAGTAAGGTCCTATCTCAGAAAAAGAAAAAGAAAGAAAGAAAATCACTTCCAGACAGTTAGTCAGAAAATTATAATAAATTCCATAAGTCTTCATAGTTGCCTTTATCTTTATGAATGTGTATGTACCACACACACGCAGTACCCACAGAAGCCAGAAGAGGGTGGTAAATGTTCTGGAGCTGGGGTGACAAGTGGTTTTCAGGTGCTGTGTGAGCATTGAGAACCAAACAGGAGTTTTCTGCAAGATCAATAAATGTTCTTAACTACCGAACTTGCTTTCTAGCCCCCAGTCTAGCTTTTGACATTAATAATCACAGTAAAAATTTCCTGAACATGGAATAGTTTTTCTTTCATTGCTTTTTTTGAACAATGTATAATTACAGGTGGTAGAGATTATTATCTGATATTCTCCGCTGAGGGAATTTGCCTTAGCTAAATTAAATTGCACATATAGATGGATGTCTGCCATTTGATTTGGGAACTTTGCATTTTAACATAATACATATTTACTCTGTCAAGTTTATTAACAAAGTGTTAGGCTGTACAGCAGGGTACTAAATTTGAATTTCCAAGATTGCAGTTATCCCAGCTATTGGGGGAGCTGAGGCAGGGTTGGGAATGGCCTGGGCAACATTAAGACATTATTATTTCTTATTTATTGTTTTGGGTCTTGTTCTCACTTGGAAAGATGCCTGCCTGTGCTTCCAAAGGTTAGGGTTACAGGGGTGAACTACCATGCCCACCTCAGGAGACATCTCAAAAAAAAAAAGTTCATTCACAAAGTTTGTGTTCTACTCATAAATTCAATATATCAGTAAGGGTAATAACTACCATTGAAAGTTTGTATTCTGCTCATCAACTCCATATAATAGTAAGGGTAGTAACTACCATTGAAAGTTTGTAACATTCTATATATCAATTCCATATATTAGTAAGGGTAGTAACTACCATTGAAAGTTTGTAACGTTCTATATATCAACTCCATATATTAGTAAGGGTATAACTACCATTGAAAGTCTGTAACATTCTATATATCAATTGCATATATTAGTAAGGGTATAACAACCATTGAAAGTTTATAACGTTCTATATATCAATTGCATATGTTAGTAAGGGTATAACAACCATTGAAAGTTTATAACGTTCTATATATCAGTTGCATATATTAGTAAGGGTATAACTACCATTGAAAGTCTGTAACGTTCTATATATCAATTGCATATATCAGTAAGAGTATAACTACCATTGAAAGTAGAAACACTTCCTCCCTTACTCAGCTGTCATGTGTCCTTAGAATGATTTGAGCCATAGAAATTGAAGCCAAAGGGATAAATAACAATTTTGGCATAAAAACTGTTCCAGTTGCATATTAATGTCACTATTTTTGTTAGAGAATTTTTATTTTTCTGTTTAAAAACAGGTAATACTGTATTTTAAATGCCTACAAGGCTATAACCAGGTTTTATTTGTATATATTAAAGAAAATATTCAGGCTTTTAAACCAGTGTGGTTCTTAACCTGTAAGGTCATGTCCCCTTTGTGTGTGTGTGTGTGTGTGTTCATATCAGATATCCTGTATATCAGATATTTGCATTATGATTCCTAACTAGAAAAGTTACAGTTAAGAAGTAGTAATAAAATATTTTTACGGTTGGGGTGGTCACCACCACATAAGGAACTTGTATTAGCTGAGTTACAAGCAATTTCTATATAGGATTGATAACAAAATTACTGAATAACTTATTAATAAGTAATTGATTTAGTTATACTGTGCTGACACTATACCATGAGACGTTTTTCAACAGCATCTTGTGACATTCCTCTGTTCTCTGTGTAATTGGGGGTTTTACTACTGTGCTTTTGCCTTTCTTGAGGAAGTTGGTAACGTGCACTGACTACCTAGGGAACTTTATCTGTGACATCTCTTTCAAACAGTCTATAGAATTATATAATTCATTTTTAAATGAAGAAGAAAAATATTTTTTTGATTAGTCTATGAAAACACATTGATTCCAAATAGTTATTTGGTGGCGTGGCTGTAGCTTAGTGATTGAGCACTGTTCTAGTTTTTGATAGACCCTAGGTTCAGAGTCACCAACCACCAACAAAATAAAGTCATGCCATCATCGTGAAGGCAGGTTAATATAGATTTAAAGAATTTATATTACATATCTCTAAAAGTAAATGCCTGGCTTTTTTTTTTTTTTTTTGATTCAAATAAAATTTGTAGCTAATAGCTTTTAAGATAGATAAGCTTTGAAATTTTGATTATTATACTTTTTCAGTTGACTATTCAGCAAATATTTTACATAATAGATATATCCTAAGTGAAGTAATAAGTATTTGGTGAAAAAAAATCATGCTTTACTTTTGTAATAGAGTTTTATGAGATAGATAAATGTTTCTATAAGGATAATGATCTAGTAAGAATTATGAAAAAATAATAAGGGTAAGGGAAAATAGAGAACATTGTAGATGAATGTTAAGGTCAAAAACAAAGTAGATGCTGATGAAGTCAGAAGTTAGGTCAGAGGAGAGTCATTCCAGGAAAAAGCAATAGAATTATGTGAGATGATAAAGATTATTAAGACTGAGTTGTTGTGGCCAGTGTGATTGCCTAGAAGATAGGATCTTGCTGCCTACCCTGACAATCTGAGTTCAGTTCTAAGATCCCACAGGTGAGAGAGGAGTTGTAGTCGACAAATGGAAAAATTGTTTGGTTTAAGGTTTTATCTTAAAATCTGGTTTTAGGCACAAATTCTTAAAAGTCACAAAAATTTAATTAGACATGCACATTTTCTTTGATTATTTAGGGACCAGACTTGTTATAACATAATTCCACTTTACAACTCAATGAAGAAGAAAGTTTTGTCTGACTCTGAGGTATGTAACTGACTTCACTGTGGTTGCTGCATTAACTAACACTACATGTTATAGTATACTAAATAAGATTTATGTGTAATAGTTTTCAGATTAAAGTTGGTAGAAAATTGTTCTTGTCCGGTACTATATTGTTTACTGTTGTTATCATATTTAGAATTTACTTGTGATTGAAAACAAGTATTTTGTGGGAAGAGACTCTCAGTTATGTGCTATAGGATATTTGATATAAATTTTCTAAAGTGTGAAAGGAATAACTACCAAATGATGAAACCTCAGTTGTTTCATGAATTGGATGTTTTATTTTCTCAAAGGAAGAAGAGAAAGATGCTGATGTACCTGGAACTTCTACCCGAAAAAGGAAGGTAACAGCATTTTGCTTTTGATAGTATTGTTTTTACTAGAGTACTTTTGTTAATGTATGTTGAAAGCTTATTCCTTTATTCTTAGTAATATTAAAAGTAATTTAGCTGGGCAGGCAGTGGTTGCACACACCTGTAATCCCAGCACTCGGGAGGCAGAGGCAGGTGGATCTCTGTGAGTTCGAGGCCAGCCTGGTCTACAAAGCGAGTTCCAGGACAACCTCCAAAGCTACAGAGAAACCCTGTCTTGGGGGGAAAAATAATTTAAATGTTCCAAAAACTTTTAATTATAAAAATACTTTTCTGAGAAAGGTTAGTATTTTAGTTGAACTAATATTTTCTGTGGGTTGAACATCCCTAATCTGAAAGTCTGATATTCAGAATGATCAAACCCTATAGGTTTTCACCATTGTCACTCAAAAAGTTTCTCATTTTGGTTTTCAGATTTTTGATTAGTATTCCTCAGCCAGTAAAGTCTATGCAAATATTGCAAAACATAAAGGTTTCAAACATAAATATTTCTCATGCCAAGCTTTTGAGGTCGGGGATGCTCACTCTGTGTCTAATTACCTGAGACTGTATTAAAATTGGACCTAGTATGGTGCCTTAGTGAGTAGAGTGCTTGTTCTGCAGACATGAGGGCCTGAGTTTAATCCCCAGCACCCACATAAAAACCAATGCAGTGCAGCTCAATTGCAATCCCAGGATTAGGGAGGTGAAGACAGAAGGTTCTTTGGCACTTGCTAGTCAGTGAGCCCAACCTTACAAACAAGGTTGTCAGTATTTGAAAGAGGATATAGGTGGGTTTCCAGTCAGTTCCGTGTTGGGCAGTTAGCAACCACTCGCTCCAGGAGTGAGGGTGTGTTCTGATGCCTATAGCCTTTGCAGGCACATACACATAAGTGCACATTCCCATGGAGACACACCTTTAACCTCAGCACTTGAGAACAGAGGCAGGCAGATTTCTTTGAGTTTGAGGGAGCCAGAGCTACCTAGAGAAAGACTGTCTCTAAAAACAACACGGGACGCAGAATAAAGACTTAAAAGATGGAAACAAAGTTTATGGCTCCTGAAGAAAGGCACCAGATGTGTCATATAGGCCTCACATATGTGCACGCACACTCCGAAAATCAAATAAGCTGATTGTATTGCATAACAGCTGTTAGTAATGTACTTGTGTTGGTGTGCTCTCCCCGCTCCCCTCCTCCTGCCCACCCCCAGGATCATCAACCTAGAAGAAGGTTACGCAACAGAGCTCAGTCTTACGATATTCAAGCATGGAAGAAACAATGTCAAGAATTGTTAAATCTCATATTTCAGTGTGAAGATTCAGAGCCTTTTCGACAGCCAGTAGATCTTCTTGAATATCCAGTAAGTATTTCTAAAATTGTTTTACACTGTTGTTATTCAACTAATTTTTATTACTCTGCTTCATTTCCTCATGAGCTTATATATGTTCTCATTACCTATTCAGTTACAACGAACTCTTAAATTGGAAAGTGTGGTAAAATGGAAAAAGACCTAAAATATGCCTCTAAAGAACTTGCTTATGCATGTAGCTATTCTCTTAACATAGAGTAAGTCACTTAGTTTCCCATATGAATATAATTTTTACTAACTGCCCTAGTTTGCTTTATTTTGCCACTGTGATAAATCCCATGAGCAAAAGCAACCTGGGGAGGAAGGGTCATTTGCCTCATAGATTCGAGTCCATCATTAAGGGAAGCCAGGGCAGGAAGTGAAGCCAAAACAATGGAGGAATGCTGCTTACTGCGTTGTTCAGCTACCTTTCCTACACAACATCTGCACTGCACAGGGTTAGCACCACAGAGGCTTGAGCTATTCCACATCATTCATTATTGAAGAAGAGCAATTCCTTAATTGACTTACCTCTTTCCAGATGACTCTCTCTCTACCTTGTGTCATGTTGACATCCCCTCCCCCCAAAGAAAACTTTACCAGCACATATTCTTTAATTCTGCATACTAATTCTAAGAATTTATAGCTGTTATCTAGAAAACAAAAATAATGATACCTATTTTTCTCATGGAATTACAGTGGTGAAATGAAAATAAATAATAAATAGTTTTGTAATGATGAAGTAAGTACTCACTACATGCATATATCAGTTAATACTATTGTATGAATTTAGATAATGCCAGTGTATGAACTTCAGGGAATGGATGCTTAAAAGGGTTGGGATTATATGATCCAGCTGTTCATAACTGCATAGAGACACAGAAATCTCAATCCAGGTTGAAATGATGAATATTTTTTAATTCTTCTACTTAGGAATTCAGGATTTTATAGTTTTATATGGCATCACAACCTAGATATGCTTTCATCTGGCTTCATTATTTTTTATATAGGCATTTTAATTTGAAATGAATATAGACAAGTGTTTGTTGATAGGGACCATAAAATATTTTTTTTAATTTCGAAAGCCAGAAACAGACTCATTAAATACGCAAAAGAAATGTTTAATTGTAACAGTGGAGTAAATTGGGTTAATGAGAAACTCACCTTCCCAAAATTCCAGGATTGAGTTTGTGCTATACACTACGCTCTAATTTTCAAAAGCTTGGCTTCCCTTTATTTCCTGCAAATTAGCTGTAGTTTTAAAAATTATTTACAATTTACTTATTGCTATTAGTTGCTTATGTTTTGAGCCTTGATGTTTTTATTCTAGAGGTAAAAAATATTAACCTTGTACAGAAACAAACGTGGCCTTGGTTCACGGATAGGAAAGAATTGAGAACTAACTGAATAATTCCTTCCACAACCTAAGTCATTCTTAGCTCTGGTGTGCTATGTATGGGTTTATAATCTCAATTTTATACAATTGAATATCAGAATTTGTGGGATACATTTACAGTAGTGTAGGGAATTTTAAAACTGAGTGTACTCTGCAGTGTATCAGAACTCTTGAAATCAATAATGTATGTTCACATCTCAGTATGGGAAAGAAAGAGTAAAAGCAAAAGGAAGCAGGGTTAAAATAATCCAAAGCTGGGGTTGGGGATTTAGCTCAGTGGTAGAGTGCTTGCCTAGCAAGCACAAGGCCCTGGGTTCGATCCTCAGCTCCAAAAAAAAAAAAAAAAAAAAAAAAATCCAAATCTGAAATGAATGCTATTGAGAAGTTCAGTATACTCTGTACTGCTAAATAAATCCCTAGTCATGTACTGCTGTGATCATTAGCCTCCTTTGACCTCTCTGTTTTGTGCCATCTTCTTGTTGCTCTTCAACAGTTCTGTTGTCCCTTACTAAACGAATGCAGGCTTTTTGACATCTGTGTACATTTATTGTTGTTGTTTATTCCAAAGTATGTAAATAGGTAAATTCTGAAACTTGAAGTTACTGTAACTTCAGCCTCTATATAGATGGGATGTTTTGGGAAATTTTAGATTTATTTTTGTTTCATGTGTTAGTATTTTGCCTGCATTTATATGTACCATGTGTATGCCTGATGCTTGCAGAATTCAGAAGAGAGCATTGGATCCCCTTGAACTCAAAGGATGGTCATGAGTCAACATGTGGGTGTTGGGAACTGAGCCCTGATCCTCTGCAAGAACAGCAAGTGCTCTTGTCCACTGAGCCATCTGTCTAACCCCACTTTGATTGTAATTCTTCATCTTATAATTTTATAGTGCTTCAATGAGTTGACATTCATTAGATTTATAAGTGGACTGAAGTTTTTAAGGTTTTACTGTTTTGGTTTTACAAATGGTTGTTAATAGTTCTGTGAGTTAACTTGCCATAGAAAGCCTATGAATTCTTGTGTTGTAAAATGATACTTTGGTAGTAGTGATAATTCTGTTTCCTTCTCTCTTAGGACTATAGAGACATCATTGACACTCCAATGGACTTTGCAACTGTCAGAGAAACTTTAGAGGCTGGGAATTATGAGTCACCAATGGAGTTATGTAAAGATGTCAGGCTCATTTTTAGTAATTCTAAGGCATATACACCAAGCAAAAGATCAAGGGTATATCATCAAATTATTTTACTTTGTTCAAAGGATGTCAAATCTGTAAATTTTTTATTTAAAACTTTGAGCAAAATTAACTGGCTTTTATGTTGTTAATATTAATGGTGGCTTACTACTTTCTACTGTGCTTTTTTGTGATTCAAATTGATGTCATTTAAACACTGATAGCAGTTCAGGAATAGTTTCCTTTTTAAAGGTAGTATGATTGTCTTGTTAAATAGAGCCTTCTGGGCTTAACTTTTCTACCTAGTTCCATATTAATGAGTAGAAGCAATTGAGAATAACTTGTAAAAGTTCAGCCTGTCACTTACCTTTGGTCAAAACACAGCTTCACAAAAGAGATGGCCGAGTAGTGGTGGCAAATGTCTTTAATCCCAGCACTTGGGAGGCAGAGCCAGGCGGATCTTTGTGAGTTCGAGGCCACCCTGGTCTCCAAAGCGAGTTCCAAGAAAAGCGCAAAGCTACACAGAGAAACCCTGTCTTGAAAAACAAAAACAAACAAATAAACAAAAAAAACAAAACAAAACAAAAAAAGAGTGAAGAGATGATCTTGATTATAGTTCTAGATAGCAAGGGAATGAGTTTCTAACCCTTTGGGGTGGTTTAAGTATGATAGAATTCACAATGAGGAATTTTGCCACTCTCCCAACTTGAGAATCTTTTCTGTTAAATATCTCAAATGCCTATATTCAAAATAATTCAATTGTAAAAATGTTTTGGTTTACTTTGCATCAGAAGAGACCAAAAAAAAAAAATAATACAAACAGCAATATTTAAATTCTAGAAAATTTTACCAGAAAAATATTTATAATATTTACTAAATAGACATTTTCTTTTGATGAATTTCATTTGAACCAGTTTTATGGATGTTTTTTCTCTCCGTAGATTTACAGCATGAGTTTACGGCTGTCTGCTTTCTTTGAAGAACACATTAGTTCAGTTTTGTCAGATTATAAGTCTGCTCTTCGTTTTCATAAAAGAAATACTATAACCAAAAGGAGGAAGAAACGAACTAGAAGCAGCTCCCTTTCCAGCAGCGCTGCCTCAAGGTACTTAAGTGTCTTTTAGATGACATTAGCTAATCTGTGACTTTGTCACCCAAAATGGCAGAACTTGGTGGTTTTTAATGCTTCCTTTACTATTCCCTATATTGCAGAATGATATATTTGACATGCAAGTTCCTATGATGTGGAGGATTTTTAATCTTTTAAACTAAAGCTTTACTAGTGTAAGTGCTTAAATTCAAACTGTTAAATCTGTACAGTAAAACAGCATTTTTAGGATAATGATGGCATCATGTTTTCTGTCATATAATTTTAGCATTTATGATGATCCTTCACTAAATATTCACTTTTCAAAGGCTCACAACCATATGAAATCCACTACAAATCTCATATTTTAACATATTTCATGATAGTACAAATGTTGGATTCAACAATATTATAAAACTCTTACCACATATATGGAGAGTTTTGTTAAGAGTGACTAACAATGTTCTAATGTTATTTACAGCCCTGAAAGGAAAAAAAGGATCTTAAAACCCCAACTGAAATCAGAAATATCTACCTCTCCATTCTCTGTACCTACACGATCAGTACTGCCAAGGCATAATGCTGCTCAGATAAATGGTAAACCAGAATCCAATTCTGTGGTTCGAACCAGGAGCAACCGTGTGGCTGTAGATCCAGTTATCCCTGAGCAGCCATCTACATCATCAGCCACAAAAGCATTTATTTCAAAAACTAACACATCTGCCATGCCAGGAAAAACAAGTAAGACTTAATCACAATTTCTACATCAGGGTGTAATTTTTTTTTCTTTTTTAAAAAGTTTTGATTTTCTGTGAGTTTTAGTAATCACCTGAGGCTATTGTTGTTGATTTATTTTTTTTTCCTCTTGTTGAAAAATTGGTTAAGTGAAAAAAAGAAAATTGAGGTTTAGGGATATTTTTGTAGGGTAAAACAATAGCAAACTGATAGAGACTACCCAAATATAAACCCTACGCTTGCTAGCAATTTGCCATTTCTTGTCTCATAATCTTAAACTGAGTAAAAAGCTTCTAGGTGGGCTGCACTTGTTAAAATTTTCTTGTAGCCATTTCTTACTAGAAAGAAGATTACTGGGCTTCTCTAGTATACATGGAGTTCTGGGTTATATCCCAGTACAACAGAAAAGAAAGATTTTGTGAAGAAGCCTTAAGTATCACTCAGGTTTTGCTAATTGAAGCAATTCAGGTTAGAAGCAATCCCAGACCTTTTGCTTATGTTTGAGTTCACAACATCTTAGCTTTTCATCTTTTTACATTTGTGTTTTAGTGCTAGAGAATTCTGTGAAACATTCCAAGGTCTTGAGTACGCTTCCAAGCCCTGACCAACCCACATTTGGACATAGTACGAGGAATAACTCTGCAAAAGAAAATGTGGAAAAAGAAAAGCCTGTCAAACGTAAAATGAAGTCTTCTGTACTGTCAAAAGCATCCACACTTCCAAAGTCATCAGCTGTCATTGATCAAGGTAAAATGTTTCTTATATCTGGGTGTGGTGGTACACGTTTGTTCAGTAGAGAGGCTGAGAAAGGAAGATCACAGGTCTGAGGCCAAGCCAATGTAATGAGTACCCTGCTTCAAAAAAAAAAAAAGTAAAAATAAGTGTTAATTGTATATTGTAGGTCTTTCTTACAATTATGTTTTTATAGGAGTTGGTGGGTGTCAATTTAAAAGTTACAGGGTGTAATCTGGTAAACCTAGTAACTTGGAGCTTTGTATTAAAAGCAAAACATTGTTAACAATTTTAAAGATAAAAAAAACTATATGGAACTAAAAACTTACTCTAGAATTAAAGGCTTTGAATGTTGTAAACTAGTTTCTAGCTTCATTGTTAAAAACTTAAACAAAAAATCCTCCAAATTGGATTTTGTTAACCCAGTATGGCATTATTCATATTTCTAGAACAAAAATATAAACTGTTAATAGACCATAGGTCACAAAAAAAAAGAAAAAAGAAAAAACACAGTGATCTTTACTAAATGGTAACTCACTGGTTTTCAACTCTTGTTGCCTTACACTTAGGAATCCAAAACCTGCAGTGCAGGTTTGTTGTTTTGTAAAGGCTTTATGTTTGAAAGACAGGAGAAAGCAACTAATAAAATATGCCATAAGGCTTATTAAAAGAATGGCTTCATTACCACATTTTAAAGATAGCCCACTAATGAGCATTTTTTAATATAGTTTCCAAAACATGTGCCGTAGACATTTCTTCCCTAATATACTCACCAGAAACCTCACTCAAATTTTCTTAAAACATTATATTTTACCCACCTACAAAGACTAAAATTTTAGCATCCAAATCTGTTCAACTCTTTAGATTTTGATGTTTTGTGTGTTCGTCTCTAACATCTCTTAAACTCCTCTGTCTTCCATGGGTCTACCTCCTTTAGTTCCCTAGCTGTGCCTCCATTTCACTTGCCAGCCCTCCTCTCCTCGCCCTCAGGGTCTCACTGAGTTCTGTAGTCTGCCTCATCTTCCCATTTCCACCCACTTCCTCCCTGGTTTACCTCTTCCTGAACCACTGGAGAGTCTCTGTCTTCGCCTTCTTCCTTCTTTGGATGGTCTTTTTTTTTCCACCTTTCTCTCTTAATTTGTCTCCTTTTAACTCTTACAATATCATTTCCAGGATCCTTAAGAAATTATGTTTTCATTTTATGTGTATGAGTGTTTTGCCTGTGTGTATGTCTATGAAACACGTGCATGCAGTGTCCATGAGGCTAGAAGAGGGGGTCAAATCCCCTGGAACTAGAGTTAGAAGTAGTTGTGAACCATATTGTGGGTGCTGGGAATCAAACCCCAAGTCCTCTGAAAGATAGTCACCTATACTTGCCATGTGGTGGATAAGTGTTTTATAAGCAAGTGACTTTGATCATGGCATTTGAGCATTTCTTAATTTTTTTATTTTTGAAAATGTCATATATTCATACAGTGTATTTTGATCATAGCCATTACTTCCCCTACAGACTCCCACTGTTGGCTTCCCTGTTTCCCTCCAAACTCCATATTCTCCTCTAGTACCCCAAGTCCAGTTAATACTGTAATTATTCACATGTGTTTGGGGCCACCTACGAAGACACGGACAATACACTAGCAGCCACATCCCTAAAGGAAGTGATTGATCTCCCTCATCAGTCCTTAACTTCCAGTAGCTACTCTGCCAAGTATAGAGCCTCAGGGGCCCCTACCCCATTCATGCTGAAATTTTGACTGGCTTTATCTTGTACTGATAACCACAGCTGCTATGAGTTGATGTGAATAACAGCCATGTTATGTCCATAGGTCAGCACCACTCTCCTCTCCATTCACAGCTGAACATTCAGTTATACTCTGCATTTGGACTGGATAGTGGCCTCAGCATTAAACACTACCCACTGAAGAAAGCAGTTTCTCCAACCAAAGTTTATAGCAACACAAATCTATTGGTAGAAACTTAAGTATTTAATAATAGGCCATTTGACAGTATGACAATTTAGCAAAACAAAAAAACAAAAACAGCTGTTCATCCTGTTAGGGCATATAGTCTCCTAAGTCATTGGCTTCTTGACCAAGGTATATAATAGTAAGCATGAACTTCTGCCTTTCTAGGCCTCATATCTAGTTGAGGTGGTTGGTTACCCCTTAAACAACGTTGTTCCAGTGGGCACATGATACTTGGTAGCTTCGTATTATGCATATAGGCTCCCGCTTTGGATGAGACCATTGTTGTTTTTTCTCCTCCTGCAACCTACATGCACCTTCTGATACTGTGTAAGAATAGTCAACAGGGAGAGAGTTTGGGGATCCATTGATTTACTTCCTGTCCCTAAAGTGAGGACTGGCTTCATCAGTAAGTTCTTAGCTATCTGGTTGTGGTGAGCAAACAAAATCAATGGAAATAGCTTGTGGTGTGCATTGCTTCTGGGGGCTCCTTACCAATGACTCAGAGAGAGAGAGAGAGAGAGAGAGAGAGAGAGAGAGAGAGAGAGAGAGAGAGCGAGAGAGCGAGCCTGAGCCAGACACTGAGATTTTTATTGAATAGCCCATATCTTCTGGAAGCAGCAGTAGCCACGCATGCAAGGTATTTCTATTAAAATCCTATTTTTAATAAAATTTTGAAATTAGCTGTCAAAATAGTGGATTTCTGTAATACTTTTTCATATAGTCTTAGTTGGGACTAACCTACTCCCAAGCTCTCCTCAGTCTTCCTATCTCCACTTACACATGGAACTCTGGAGAATTCCCCCATCTCCCCTTCATGTGGCTTGTGTTCTGTTCCCTATAATTAATTTGTACCTTTGCTGGCTAGTTTTGGTTTGTGCTCCATTTTGTCAGATATTAGATTACCAGGTATTATTTCATGATTCTACTTTCCTAGAACACTTTTTTCAGTTCTTTTACCCTAAAATAGAACCTGTTTTTAACCCAGTTTGCTAGTCCTTGTATTTTTATTGGAGAATTGAGGCTATTAACATTCAGAGCATTCAAAGTTTTGTCTGTTCTTATCATTTCATTTTGGTGTTTGGTTGGTTGGAGTTTTTGTGTGTTTTGTTGTTTTTTGTTCTGGTTTGGTTTTGTCTGTGTGTTTTCTTGAACCTTTTTTTATTATTATTATTGTCCTAATACTTACTTATCTTCTGTGGCCCCTTGAGTGTGTTTATCTTTCTCTTCATTTCTATGTATTCTTTCTATGTATTATTTGTAGGGCTGGCATAGTCTTCTTAAATTCTTTCAGTGTTTTTTTTTTTCCCCCTGGGAAGCTTTTATTTCTCCTTCTATTAATAGACTTGCTGCTGCACATTATAATGTAGACTGACAGTTTCAGGCTTTCAGAACTTGGAATACCTCTTTCTAAGGCCTTCTGGTTTTAAACATCTCAGTTGAATAATTAGTAGTTATTTTGTACATGACTTGACCTTTCTCTCTGTACCCTTTCTTTATTCTGTTTTTAGTGTTTTGACGGGATGTTGTTGTGGGGTTGGGTGTTTGGTTTTTTGTTTTGTTTTGTTTTTTGGTCCTTTCTATTTGGTGTTCAGTTAGACCTCTTGTAACTGTATAAGGCATCTCTTCCTCTAGGTTTGAGAAATTTTCTTCTGTGATTTTCTGAAAAGTCTAGCACGATATTTCTTTGTTTCTTCTACGCCCATAATTTGCATGTCAGATCTTTTCACAGTATCTCAAAAAATATATATACATATGATACGTGTGTGTAATTGATCTTTTTTGAATGATCCGGTTCCTCTGCTTATATTTAGTGTCTTTATGTAAAGCAAAACAAAACAAAACAAAACCCCACAGACCTCAGTCAGTTTGCTTTGTGGAATACCCTTCGCTACTTTATGCACGTTCTCTACCACACTTTTACCTCACAATTGTAAAAAGCTGATCTAAAGAAAATCGTTTATGGGGGGAGGCTTGTGGGGTTTGTTTTTTTCCTCTTCACCCCTTGCTCTGACTTGGTAAATTTCTTGGCTTTTATCATGGGGTTAGTTAACAGTAAGATTTGTAACCAAAATAATAGTCCACATTACATGATTGATACAGTGTCAATATTGTGTGATGACAGATTATCATTTGCCATTCAATTACAAGAAGAGATAGACTATTTGAATATCTTGTAAAAAGAACACCTCCTATTCAGTTGTCTTCCAGTGAATGTGCACACATGTGTGTGTGCATGTGGAGGTCAGCAGTTGATGTCTTTCTCAATCAATCACCTTCTACCTCTTGAGGCAGGACCTTATGGTTATATATTGTTTGTAATTTAGGAAATAAAGCTTGCCTGAAGAGTGGAGGACAGAGCTAGCCACAGAGGTCAGGCACTGGTGGCACAGACCTTTAATCCCAGCACTAAGAAGGTTGAGACAGGAAGTGATATGACTGGGCAGAGAAAGGGATATAAGACTGGAGGAGACAAGAATTCTCTCTCTTGTAGAGGTCCAGTCAGGCTGACGAGTTGGTGAGATAAGAGGTGGTAGCTGCGGCTTGTTCTGCTTCTCTGATCTTTCAGTTTTCACCCTGGTATCTGGCTTCAGATTTTTATTATAAGACCATTTAGTAGTCGTGCAACAGGACTTCGGTGCCTGGATTTCCCCAGTTGGCTAGGTTGGTTGGCCACTGAGCTTTATGGTCCCTTAGGCTCTATTTCCCCAGCAGTTGGACTTTTATGTGTGTATTACAATGCTCGGCCTTTTGGTGTAACTTATTTATACATTTGTAAATAAGACTAGGTGAGAAGCATCAAAGCCATGGCAGTTCTTATGGAGAGTAAATGATGCAAATTATTGCAGCAGATATATTCCTAATCATCTTGGCTAGGGAACGTAAGAAGGAAGAGTCTTTGTGTGTTCAGGGAACACACGGAGATCATCAGAGTCCAGACTCTTCTTTGATATAGAAGTTATTGTGGTCACATTCATAAGAGGTGAAAGAAAAGCTAGAATTTTTCCAGTCTTTATTGTTGAGTCTTCTCATTGATCAAGTGACTGAAGGGAAGAGAGTAATTTATTAGGATGACCAAATTAAATGGTCAAAATTAGTATTCTAAGAATATTTTTCCATGACTTAAATTTCTTAAAAGTGGTGATACAGAAACACCCTGTGTTTAGTGAGTTAAACAGTAAAAGACTTTGTTGTAATAAACTGCAAGTGAATATGATCATTTCATGTGATTCATACAAAACTCTTAACATACATATTAGAATGTGTAATAAAGGAGGCAGGCATGGAATTTCTACTCTTTGCTATCAATGACAGTATTAACTTGAGTCTTTTATTTGTACTTAAGTCTATCTTTCTGTCTTCAACAAGAATCTTTTCCCAGGGGCCAATAAGATGGGCCAGCAGGTAACTGCTTGCCTGGCAAGTCTGTGGCAACCTCATTTCTGTCCTCAGAACCCATGTAAAGGTAGACGAGAACTCTCTCCCAAAAGTTGCCCTCTGACTTCCTCAGCTGCATGGTGACTCATGTGCCACTCACACATAGACATCATCATCCAAGTATACACACAATTAATACATTTTTAAAAATATAGATATCTAGGTAATAGCTGTAGAAATTTATCAATTCTCTTATTTTAGTGGGTTTTTTAAAAATTGTTATTATTATTGTATCATTATATAGAAGTATTCTAGTACCCTTACCGATTAGTTAGAGGGCTAAACAACATATTAAGTATACTGTTTTTTCCTTTCAGGAGATTGTAAGAACAATGTTCTTATAGCAGGAACCATTCAAGTAAATGGTCATGGAGGACAGCCATCAAAACTTGTGAAGAGAGGGCCTGGAAGGAAGCCCAAGGCAGAAGCTAACACCAGCAGTGGTGAAGTTACACACAAGAAAAGAGGTAGAAAGCCCAAGAAACTTCAGTGTACAAAGCAAGAAAACTCTGAGCAGAATAACATGCCCCCAATCAGGGCTGAGGTGGTTCCTTCTTCAACATGCAACTTTCTTTCTGAAACGAATGTTGTTAAGGAGGATTTGTTACAGAAAAAGAGTCGTGGAGGCAGAAAACCCAAAAGGAAGATGAAAACACAAAACCTAGATTCAGAACTCATAGTTCCTACGAATGTTAAAGTGTTAAGGAGAAGTAACCGGAACAAAACAGATGGTCCCATAGATGAGGAAGAAGAGTTTGAAGAACTCAAAGGCTCTGAACCTCACATGAGAACTAGAAACCAAGGTCGAAGGACAGCTTTCTATAATGAGGATGACTCAGAAGAAGAACAGAGGCAGCTGTTATTTGAAGACACGTCTTTGACTTTTGGGACTTCTAGTAGAGGACGGGTCCGAAAATTGACTGAAAAAGCAAAGGCTAATTTAATTGGTTGGTAACTTGAAGCAAAATATTGTACTTCAGAATCTATGAAGCAGGTACAGTTAAGGAGTAAGTAGAACTAAGGTTTCTGCTTCCTGGCTGCTATGATGGATTAGGGAATGTTACAATTTGACTTGGAAAAAAGGAGACAAACATTTAGAAAATAATTTACGTCTTTGAATGAAAAAGAAAATCTATATACATATATATTTCAAATGTTTGCTATTTATTGCCCTTAGGTAGGTTATTCATTTCCACATTCATTTCATTCACTGTTTGAAATTGAGGACCTGTTATAAATTCCTGATTTATTTATGGGAGAGACAGCTCTGCTACACTCTTGAAGTATAGTATTCCTAGTGATAGAATGTTTCCTGGTAAAACTGAATTATTTTTGACCAAGTAAGATACATTTTTACTGATACAGAAGTCATGCCCTTAGGAAGAAAGATGTTACACAGAGTAGCAGTACATTAAGAAACATTTCCTCTAAAGCTAACTTTAAAGATCCCACCATTTGTTATCCTGAGAAGTGGTAGTTGTAGGGTGTTCAACTACAGAACATCTAGAGGAAAGCTTTTTGTTTTACTCCATTTCTGCCAAACTTAAGGAGAAAATGTATTGATGCAAAGGAAACATATCCACATTGGAAAACATTTGACTGTCTAATTTTTCAGACCTTGATTCTTGTATCAGTCACTCTATCTCTGTTTATTGTGCCAAAGACTGAGAATCAGTGCAGTGGAAAGCCTGTTTTTGACTGTCAGGACAGCATACACTTTTCAATACTGGAAAAGCTATATATTCTAAAGAGCAAGTGATTACAGAATTATGCTGAGTTGTATCTTTTTCTTTCCTTTTTTTTTTTTTTTTTTTTTTTTTTTTTTTTTTTTTTTTTTTTTTGGTACTAATAGTAGGAAAATAATGCACTGGTGGGTCCTTTGACAGAGATATCTTAGAGACAATGTTTAAGTGGTTAAAGGATTCAAGGAAAATACAGGAAAAAAGTATGGAATTTGATGTTTACTTGATCTGGATTAATGTCATTTTTAAATTTCAGACATATCCAATAGGCTAAAATGACTTACAAAGAACCATGTCTGTGTGCGTGTGTATATTGATAAATGGGTGTGATTGAATATATATATACAAACGCATACTATTACCCAGGTATAAATTCTTTTTTTCAGGATCTTTTTAGATAGTAGTAGAATAAAGACAATTTTAAAATGTCATACTTTATAGTTTAATTTTAAGGGAAAGATTGGTTATTTTCAACTATTAAAAGTTAAAAATAGGCCAAATCACTTTTTATGCAATCATGTTTTATACAGTGGTCTCATTGCACATTGTGTTTTTTCTGCACTTTTTACGGTATCCTTATCACGCTGGTATCTCAATATACACTCTAAAGAGAAACGCCCATTTAATGATTGTGCCTTGTATTCTATTATTTTTTGCATCATTAGTAAAATTAAGTTATCTATTGTAAATGATAACTATATGACTTAGGAGAATGTATTACTATATGTACTGCTATGGAAAAGGAAAGCAGTTATTTATTTGTTTATGGTACATTAGTTATTTTATACCTTGAAAACCAACATAAATGCCATTTCTATTGTTTAAAATTACTTTTTTTTTTTTAGTTTTAAGAATGTAGTATTTTCTGAGGACTGATATGGTACAAAAATGTAACCAAAATTTTCAGATACTACATTTTTAAAGAGAAAGGATGGGGAAAAATATATTAGCATGAATGATCCTGATGTAGAATATAAAGTCTTTAATTGAACCTTGGCAAAATATATAATTAGATTATATAATTATTTCCTTGTTTCCAATAAGGACAAATGTTAACTGTCATTTAACTGTCTTGAAGAATGAAAAGTGATGCATTTGGGCTTTTTAGATCATTTGTAATGAAATTTGTACAGAAACCCTCCAGTGAAACTAAGTGAACCATTTTCCAGATCCTGACTGGATTGCTGTGATTTTACAGTTAAAAACTAATTTCAAATTTTTTAGGTTTTTGTACATTTATTTTTTTCTAACAAATATATTGAACTATATAATTAAAGTTAAGTAGTTAACTTCATAATGCAGAAATGGATGACGTGTTATATAGAAAAATGAGTCAATTTCACCGTTATTAAAAACGATAGTGTGTATGTTGGAAATTTTAAGTCATTAAAGTAACTAGTTGCTTTTGAAGGGAATCTATTTGAAAAAAATGTAATTTCCTGATGTTATCTGCATTGTATTAGAAAACTAGACTAAAATCCATTTTTATAAAAAAAATGTAGTTGTAAGGTGTGCTCAGTAAAAGGAAGCACACACAGTCTTAGTGTGGAGGACCTCTTGAATGGTGCACAGATAGTTCCAACTTCGAAGCAGTGAAATAACTATTTCCATCTTTCCTACAACAAGGAAATACATCATTTCTATTTTAAAGACACTGTATATGTATGACCATGTTTGGACATTTTTTTCAGACACTGGTTTCTTAGTAAAGCAGAATGACTTGGATCAGATTATTTGTAACTGAAACACTTAAGATATATTAATATCAGATACAGATTTATATTTTTATAATTTAGCTTCTGTAGATTGCAAAAGTTGAATTAAGAAATTTAAGTCACCATGTTTTGGGTTTTACCACTTGGAAAAGTCTCCTTTGAGATAGTAACATCTATGTATGTACTGTTTATAGACCAGAAGGAATTGTTGGCATTGTCTTAGTTATTAAGCAATAAGAAAAATATCAAGTTTATGGAAACTTTCAGAAATAAAGTTTGTTATGTGCATGGAATATAAAAAACCAATTTTCAGGCTGAGCTCAGTGGTGCACACCTGTAATTTCAGCATTTGAGAGGTTGAGGCAGGAACATCAGGAGTTCAAAGTTACCTTTAGCTACAAACCAACTTTAAGACTAGGGCTACAACAGCAGCAACATCCCCAAAATCAGTTTATATACCTAATTTTGTTCTTTTATGTTATCTTGAGTGTAAAAGAATTAAATGTTGTCACAGGGTAGTTTATTTAAAGACTCCTTTTAAATACAATCTACGAGCCTTTGGAAGTAGATATGTAGGTTCTTAAAATCTCCCCTTTCACAGCCTTCTCTAGAGCAGTCTGTCTTCTACATACAAGTGTAAACTAAAGATTAAGGGCCTTATTGCCATTGTATTTATTGCATTGTATCACTCCAACTTTAAAGACTGGTGGGTTACTACAGAACTGTCTTACTATAGCTAGAATAACTGTAGAACATTTGTTGGGTGATTAGGCCACATCAGAGAGAAGAGATTGACTGGAATCAGTTTCACTTGGAAATTAATTATGTAAGACCCTGAACAGCAAACATTCCCTTACCATAGAATTATTAACAGAACTCCCCCTTAGCTGTAGTGTCGTAGATTAACCAGACACCTTCATAGATGTGTTGAAATAAAATTTTGGCCCTGTGAGATGTTAGCATTTGCATGATTAATTTCAGTCGGCAGTGTTTAATTTTGACATTCCATTTTATAAATCCATAGCTATCTATAAATTTGTCTCAAATGTTAAGTTGAAAGGAACTGGTTTTAAGCTTTCTCTCTAAAGAAAACAAACTGATTTTTAATATTTTGTTCACCTGAAGTTCATTTTTGAGTAGGTTGAAAGGACCAAGGTACTTGAGTAATTAAAGGGCTATTATCAGTGTATATCCTATATGCAGGGAGTGTAGTGTTTTAAAAATGAGAATGAGGTTGGGGGGGATTTCTTTTGTCTAGAATGCATTACTCCCTATTTATCTAAAAGATATTGCTAACAATAGTAGCTTGATTTGGTGATAAGTTGTCTTATGTTAAAATTGGAAAAAGTACACCTTTGGTTTCCATCAAAAAAAAGTGCAGACTTTCCCTAGTTCCCCTGATTTCTGGATGACTTGAACTAAAATTTATGCATCTACTAAGAAACTATTTTGTTTTTAATTATACTTATCAAAGTGCTCCAAATGAAAAGTCATTTTGAACTATGTATAGTACCCCAGGAAGAGGTCAGATTGAGTCCGAAGACTGTAAGTACCACTGTGAGCGCTCTGGAGGTGAACCTGCACACATTACAGTGAGTAGACTATCTGAGCTATAAATATATTTTTTAGTTTCAATAGCTCTCTTTTGAAAAACTTTTAATGCAGATAAAAATATCAGGAAATTAACCTTATATGGCACAAACCAAATACATAGTAGTATATGGATGAGTTTCTACATTTAAAGAGCTAAGAAGATAGGTTCAGGATTGTATTATAGTACATGCACTTACAAAGCAGATAGATTGACACACATGCTGATTACTTTCAAGGATGTGGGTGTTGATTTATCACAACAATAAATTAAAAAATAAGATACAATGTTACATTTTTAAACCATATTGAAACTGCAAGAAGAGACAGGTCTTAAAAAGTTATTAAGAATACTACTAAATCCCGCCATGGGATATTTAGACGTGTAGGACATAGCTCAAGTTTTGAAAAGCAACTGACCTAAAGGGTTAAAGTTGTAACTGACACATTTCAAATTAAAATTATGTTTATTTTGTACAGAAAGCAATGTTAAACACAAGCAAATCTGTTGTATGTAATAAGTGACAGAGTTTTAAAAAATTATTTAGCTTTATTGATGTTTTTGTTTTATTTCTTCTAGACTTGGAGTATCATGTCATAAACGGCAGTCTTGCACCGCGGTAGCAGGCCCTTTCTTTTTGTACATATTGATTGGACCTTTCTTTACTGTTATGTGGACACTTTCTATGTTAGTTTTGATGCATAATTCTTGGAATCCTTTTATACAAACTAGAATGTATGTGTAAGAATTCCTGTCCCTGCAATGTAGTAACTATAAACTTATTTTTAAATAAATAGAAAACTTGTTTTTCTAAGCCATTTTGTAGAGCCTCATGATTTCTTTGCTTTTTTGTTTGTTTTGGGCAATATAAAGCAGTTGGTACATACTCAGTAGGCAACTTACCAAAGTGATTGTGCTATAGAAGCCATCATGTAAATTATAGTTCATTAGAGGTTCCATTGTTCTGTCTAGTTGTGAAATGTTAAAATCACTATCAAAGATTTCAAACACCTAATGTAATTTCAGAGTGACTAAAGGTTAAAAATAAAGACTCATTTGCCTTTCTATGTGTCTATTTAGAACAGTTTTATTGGCTTGTTGTATATAAGTTACTGCATTGGTGATAATTATTTTGATATTTTTATGAGGGCTATATGCCAAGGGAACATTTTGCATAAACATTTACTTAAAGCTGAAGTTTTGTTAAAGGTGTTTGTATGGATCTGTAAGAATGCTGTTTTACAGCTTGGCATGGTGGTAACATGTTTTAATCCCAGAGGATCAAGATTTCAAAGCCAGTCTGGGTTATATGAGACCCGGTCTCAAAACAACAATAAAAAGATGCTATTTTTTAATTTTTTCCTATAGGTCTTTTAGGTTGGCATATATACTTAAGAACTCTAAGAATCTCCAATTTTAGGATGAATATTTTATGGAATTATATGTAAGACTTTAAAGTTAAATTTAAACATGGTGGTAATTTGTGTTACTACTAATCATTCTCTCTTAAGTTGCATTTAAATTATTTCATGTAAATAAATTTCTAAGTTGAAACAAGTAATGATCTTCAGGTACATTTTCTTTTTAAATGATTCTGATGCACCTGATATATACTTAGAAAAACCAGCAAAGAAAAATTAGTTCCAAACCATTACTTTGAACTGATTTCTCTTGTCATAACATCAATTTTATGATCTAGGTTTTCCTGGTATTTAAGGGCAGTAAGATTAAAGGACACAAAGCTCCTGACTACGTTTAATTCTAAGATCTTGTAGTTCTGATTTTAACACATTTACCATATGTTTGTTACTATTTAAGGAAAAGAGTTGTAGGAAAGATCCAATTCATTAGTATCTTGGGCCAGTAAGACATGCTAAATATGGTACAATGGAAGCCCTGGTCTTCAGATTGGAAAATTCTAGACGGTGAAGGAGTGAGTAACCTAGCCAGGCCATTTTGTGTCTGATCTTCATTGTAAAAGATTGGATTCCATCTTTAATTCAATCCAAATATCCCATTTTAGTCTCATCTAAAGCTTGACCTTCGTATCTGGGTCTTAAATTTACCATTCGATGTAGACCACCAAGCAGACTGTTTTGTCATAGCCAAATTGCAGTGTGATAGTTGCTGAATCTTTGAAGTTTGGATGTGCCGTTACAATATATTGTAATAACATTGCTGTAAATTGTTTTTTATTATTGATTAAAAAACAGTAAAGGATTTCATTTTCCAAGCAGAAATCTCAAAGGTAGTTTTAATATAAAACATCCTGAAGTTTTAATTTTTCTAAATTTAGGATCTAGCCTTGTGGAAAGCAAAATTAATCACCTGGAAGAAGCTGCTTAATTCCTAGAGGTTTAGAGTATTTTAATTTATCTGCCTACCATCCCCAGCTTCCTATCATGAATGTGAACTGTTTTGACCTGACTATAGTGGCTCAGGGGCTTACTTTTGTTTTTTCCTGTTCGGAATTTGGGGCTGAGTTGCTCCTCCAGGTGTGATGCATTCCAAAGCATTTAAAAGCAGATCCATTAGCCACAGCAGCCCTAGCACAAAGTACAAGTTATGGGACAAACCAAGTAAAAACCTGCATGAGTGAATAAAGAGTTTGGATTTTCCTGTGTATTTTAGACAGTTTAGAATGTCATGTGTATGACCAGGGCCGAATGTTCAGAGAAGACTCAAGTTTTCACCTGTGTAGCTAACTGGTTTCTGCACAAGCAGGAAGTGATGGCTCAGGTAACCTGCATCAGCACTGAGTAGGAAGTGATGCACCAGGACCAGTACCACGTGAAGAGTTGGGTGTTGGTACGTTATTTAGGCTCCAAGGATTCAGAGAAATCTCAGTGAAGGTACTAGCTGATCATTTGGTCAATAGACTGGTGGAGAAAGAGAACCGTGTGTGACAAGCGGGCTGCTATCCTTCCACAAAGTTTAGAAACAAGCACACAGCTTTGTAGAATAGGATCATCACTTTGTCTTCGTTTCTGAGGTTCCTATTTGGCTTTTATATATGGGCCTGGTAATTAATCCCTGTAGTGATCACTGTCACTTAATTCAAAACACTTGCAAAATTTAGATGTATTTCTGTCATTACCATTGGAGAACCAAATGTTAACTAAATTCCCATAATAGTGAAAATTAGCTTTTTTTTTTTTAAACAAAATGGAGTAATGCTAATTCACTGAATGACAAAGTATAATTAATGACTTAATGACATCTTAAAAACAGCAAAATGTGAAGCAAATGATGTAATCTTATTAGCTAAATGGACAGATTTAGTCAGTTTCTCTAGCCAATCTTTTCTGGGTTTTTGTTTTTCAGTCAAGATGTATATTTTCTGTCCTAGATCTCTTGCCAGGCTTTTCTCCAGTGCCAGATGCACTGATAGTAAGAACAGTGGCATTGGTGGTTATTAAAAATGATATATTTGGGGCTGGAGAGATGGCTCAGCGGTTTCCCAGCAACCACATGGTGGCTCACAACCATTTGTAATGAGACCTGGTGCCCTCATCTGGCCTGCAGTCATACATGCTGTATACATAATAAATAAATCTTTAAAAAACGATACATTAACCACTAGTCTGCATTTTTATGGAGCTCTTTAGTTTTCACAGTTTCCAGGAGGTCAGTACAATTGTGTTGCATTAGAGAAAACAGATTAAGGAACTTATACTCCCATCAAAAGAGCTGACTGGATAGTGACTTCTACTTGTACATTGTTCTCTAGAGGTGGTTCTCATGTTGGGTCTTACTATAAAAGGCCAAGAGTACCTTCCTGTGCCCATGGTCATTTTTTAATCTAGAACTAACAAAACTGCATTTGGAATGGATCATACTATATTTATGGGTTAATCTGTCATCTTTAAAAAGCAGATGCCAAGATGAAATTAAATGTTTAAAGATTTTAATAAAGGATATTCGTGAAAGAAATGAGGAACTCAGGAGGCTATGAGACCGGTTAGTGTGACTATAAAGTCAGCCCCCATATAAAGAAGGGGAAAGGCTGGAGAGTGTTTTTACCTGCCCTTACAAGAAGAAGGTTTGGTAGAGCTGCTGGGCCAACTCTTGACAGGAGTTACTTGTGTCTCAGATGTGCACCTACTTAAAAATCCTCAGGCATTCTTTGGCCAGGCACAGTCTAGAGGACATGTGCATCTGCTCATGAGATTCAGAATGCAGCTTCTGGGTTTCTGGTCTAGTAAGCTCCGTGCAGATGGGGTTCTGCCACGCACAACATGCTTTCCTATCTTAAGGTCCTGGCTTTGCTTGAATCGTGAGGTCTTGCTCTTACTTTTGTGGGATTGCCATCTTTTTCAATTTCTGGCTTTGAATCTCTGCCGATTTCAGATGTTTATAATTCAATGGATTGCCTTCAGCCTGCTATTCAGAATCCATGTGATGTGGATGAAAGTTTATTTGATGACAGTTTGATAACAGTTCTTCCTGTAATATCTAGGTTATAAAAACCTAAAATTGGCTGGGCGTGGTGGCACACGCCTTTAATCCCAGCATTCGGGAGGCAGAGCCAGGCAGGTTTCTGAGTTCGAGGCCAGCCTGGTCTACAGAGTGAGATCCAAGACAGGCATCAAAACTACACAGAGAAACCCTGTCTCAAAAAACAAAAAGAAAAAAAAAAACCCTAAAATTTAATGGCTATTATTTAAATTGGCACCTACAAAATTTATTGTCTTATTGTCTAAGGAATACAATCACTTGAGAAAGGAAATGGACTATTGGAGATTTTGCATCTAATTCTGTATTTCTGTGCCATGTTCTATTTGTTTGGAATGTTGTAGTGAATGAATTGTTTACATGAATAAGATCATCAAGTAATGAACAGCAGAAATGGAATTATAGGCAAAAGAGCTCTGCTGAAGTCAGCGCAGAAATGTCAGAGTTTGTGGGGCTAGCTTTTGCAGCCTGGGAAGCACTGTCCTCAGAAGAAATGGCTGCTAGGGCAAGTTATTTAATATGTTGGATGTCATAATATCAAAACTCAAATAATGACTAATCTTCAAAGTTAAAATTCATTTCCAGACAAGATTTTCTTTGGGTTAGCCTCTGTAATTCTTATTTTTAGCATTTTAATTAAAATATAGTTTTATCATTTCCTTTCCCTTTTCTTTCCAACCCTTCCTTTGTCTCTTCCCTTCAACCCTTCCCATGTCTACCCCATCCCAAAAATAGATGGCCTCTTTTTGTTTATTATTGTTCCATAAAAACATAGGTACACACATAAATGTAACCTGCTAAGTTCATTTTTGTTTGTGTGTATATCATTTCAGAGCTGACCATTTTGTATTGGATGGCCAATTAGGAGGCTGGTCCCTGAGAGAGGCTAATTGTCATTCATTCATTCTCTCTCCTCTCTTCCGAGTGTGTGTGTGTGTGTGTGTGTGTGTGTGTGTGTGTGTGTGTGTGTCTGTCTGTCTGTCTGTCTGTCTGTCTGTCTGTCTCTGTCTTCCTCTCTCTACCTGCGGGAGTTTTTTGTCTAGGGGTACTATGACTGTATGAGGTTTTTCTCCCTTCTATATTACTTGGTCTATTAATATTGTCATTGTTCAGGTCTCCCTTAGGCAGCCATTTTTAGGAGACACAGTCTCACAGCAGACATTCTGGTCCTTTGACTCTTACAGTCTCCAAACTCACTCTCCCACATTGTTCCCTGAGCATTGGGTGCAGTTATATTGAAGATCTCTCCTTAGGAGCTGTACTCCCCATAATCTGTTCTCTCTGCATTAAGTCCAGTTGTGATTTTCTGTACCATTTCCACTTGCTGTAAAGAGAAGCTCATCTGAAGAAGAGCGGCACTTCGGGTGAGCAGAAGTTTAAGTTTCAGAAGGTAGCTGGAATTGTGTTGGTGTAGTACGTGCCAGCAGGGGCTTCTCTTCTAAGATCCCTGACTTCACTAGTCCTCAGTACTTGGGTTTCAGTTCCTGTCATGATTTCCCTTCCGTTGAACGGACCTCAGTCCAGTTAGATAGCTGTTGGACTTCCATTGTGCTGATAAAACAGTGACCAAAAGCAACTTGGAGGGGAAAAGAGTTTATTTGACCTAGATTATAGTCCATCATTGAGGAAAGTCAAGACAGGAGATTGGAGGCAGGAAATGAATGAAGCAGAGGCGCTGGAGGAACCCTGTGAATAGCTTGTGTGCCATAACTTGCTCAGCCTTCTTTCTTGTGCAGTCCAGGCCACCTGCCCAGGCTGGGCTGGGCTGGACTTTCCCATATCAATCCAAACAAGAAAATGCATCTCCCCACAAAACAATGCCCACAGTTCAACTAGACAGACACAATCCCTCAACTGAGGTTTCCTCTTCCTGGGTGACTAATTTGTGTCAAGTTGATTCAAAAAACAAAAAACTAGTATACTCCTTCAGGAAAAAGTTTTAGTAAGAAGCATTCTTTCTAAAATACTTTTCATAGTCTGTGTGGCCTTCCAATTACCTCTACCACAAATACCAAAAGCGTTTAATGTTCTCTTAAAGGTCTAATTTTCAAGTTTTTGTTCATCTCAGGTTCTTCTTTTCCTCTAAACGGGTAACTCAGCCGGTTGCTCACTTGCTTCTAGATCAGTGGTTCTCAACCTCCTCAATGCTGCCACCCTTTAATAAAGTACTGACCCACAACCATGAAATTTTTTTTGTGCTACTTCATAACTGCAGTTTTGCTACTGTTGTGAATCATCATGTAAATATTTTTGGAGATAGGTTTGCCAAAGGGTCATGACCCACAGGTTGAGACCCAGTTTTCTAGATACAAATGGTTTTCTGGTGTTCTTTTACATACTGATCATGGGCCTAGCTCTTCTGCCCCCTCTCCAATCCTATGCCCTCCCTACCATCTTTGATTTGATGCTCATAGTGATGGGTCTGCTGCTGTCACTTTGTAATAAAATATGCATATGTGAAAACTATTAGCTGTAGCATGAATCTTAAAGGTACTTATTAATAAAATCAAACCTGAGGCCAGTTATTGGGGTGAATGCTGGAAGATCAGAGAAGCAGAACAAGCCACAGCTACCTCACCTCGCCAGTTCCTCAACTAATCCTGTTTTCTCAGACTGGAAGCCTCTGGGTCCTCATCCAAATGGATCTCAGCTGAACTGCTCAAAAGCCTAAAAGCTTAACCAGCCAAAAGCTGCTAGTTTCTGATCTTCACGCCTTATATATCTTTCTGCTTTCTGCCATCACTCCCTGGGATTAAAGGCTCACTTCCTGGGATTAAAGGCTCACTTCTTGGGATTAAAGGCATGTGTCACCATGCCTGGCTGTTTCCAATGAGGCCTTGAACTCACAGAGATGGAGAGGGATTTCTGCCTCTGGAATGCTAGGATTAAAGGTGTGTGCTATCACTGCCTAACCTCTATGTTTAATAGTGTGGCTGTTCTGTTTCTGACCCCAGATAAGTTTATTAGGGTGCACAATATTTTGGGGAACACAATACCACATTTCCCCTTTTTGGTCTAAAATTAAAAAAAGCTTATAACTAATACAAGAAAAACTACCTAATAAGTATATACAATATATACAGTCAAGAATTACATTAACAATGTCTAGTCCATTAACATTTGACAGATTCAGACAAAAAACTCCATTATATATATTAATAATGTCCAGTCCCATAACATTTGATAAACTCAGACAAAAATTTTTTCATTACTTATCCTATGTAAAACAAGTAGTTCTATTTTAAAAGTAGATTCAATAGTCTCCTTTTTAAAAAATCTTATATCCATATTCTTTCTTTTTTCTTTTCATAATAGATTCAGTAATTACCTTTTGTCATTTTTATAACTTCCCCTTTTTCTTTTTAGTGTAAATTCAATGATCTACCCATTTATCCTATAATTTTTTTTTATCTTTTTTCTCAGCGTAGATTCAATTATCTACCTCATATCTATATTCTTTTTCTTTCTTTTTTTTTTTAAACAAAACCTCTGAATCTAATCTCCATATTCAGCTTTTTTCCTGACCATTAACATTTAACAACTTGAGCCGGGCGGTGGTGGTGCACTCCTTTAATCCCAGCACTCAGTAGGCAGAGCCAGGCAGATCTTTGTGAGTTCAAGGCCAGCCTGAGCTATCAAGTGAGTTTCGGGAAAGGCACAAAGCTACACAGAGAAACCCTGTCTCAAAACAAAAAAACAAAAAACAAAAAACAAAACAAAAAAAATTAACAACTTGTAACCAACCATTGTAAACAATAATATCCAAAAGTCATTAAATGACCAAAAACCTCCCATCCCATTTTATTTGTACTTAAATGTGATTTTATTTGTATGTTAATAAATAAAGTTGCCTGGGGGTCAGAGCTAATAGTAAGCCATAGCAGAAGCCAGGCAGGCGGTGGCGGCATTTACCTTTAATCCAGATCATATGACAAGCAGATCTCTGTGCGTTCAAGGATACAGCCAGCATGGAGACAGACTCCTTTAATCTCAATACCAACCATAGAAGACCTGGAAGTCTGTACAGACAGGCAGTGACAAGGAGGTCATGTGTTTGGGTTTACAACCAATGAGAAGGCAGAACAGAAAGTCTGCAAAAAGGACAGACACACAGGAAGTAGCTCTCTTGTGGAGAGGAAGGACAGGAGGGGCAGGAAGGGTAAGGAGGTTTTAAGTCTCAGCTCTTAGCTATTGCTCTGACCTCTGGGCTTTTAACTTTGCAATCGTCTCTGTGTTTTTTATTTAATAAGACCGTTCATCTACAATTAGCTATTTTAAACACATTCAGTTGGTGATTTCTTTATTTTGGTGTATTGTTCCTTACAAATTTGAATCAGAAGAAAAAAACATTTTATTTTGTTAGGTTATTTAAGACAAAAAAAAAAAAAGTCCAGAAAAATGTTATGGAAACAGATTGAATGATTGCATTTTGGGGATGAAATACTCTTGAACTGTGATGTCTTATTCTAAGGACAACTGCAAATTTGTTGAGGATTGCTTTCATGTCTGCTTATGTTATTTGAATACTCTTGTTTCATAAGAGGTCTGTTTCCTCTTAGTTTTAAAGGAAATAAATATGCTTGGATAAATTATATGGCTTTCTTGAAATGACAGCTCTAACCTTTGCCATATTAACTTGCATGCTATTTTTAAAGTTTTTATCACTTTTTCTAACTGTTTGGAGAAAGGTGCTAGGAGATGAGCCTAGACTCTCAAGCATGCTAAGCACACCAACCCAGACACCCATGACTGCTGGAAAAGCTTAGGAGAATTCAGGCATGTACTGCTCATATAAAGCACTCACTACCACACACAGGAAGGGCAAGGCTAGAGCATATGATCTGCTTTCATATTTGCCTTTGGAGTCTTATTCAATTTACATGTTCAAAATATATTTTGAGTTAACTTATAAAACACATTTTTCTTATATATTTTGGGTGTAAAATAAGGTTAGAAAAGCCGTTTTCTGATTTATCAGTAAGATTTACCAGACTTCTTGGGACTAGAGAGACAGCTCAGTTGTTAAGAGCAGGTACTGATCTTGCAGAGGACCAGAGATGGGTTCCCAGCACTCACATTAGATGGCTCAAAACTGCTTGTGACTCTGGCTCTGGAGAGACCTTATATCTCTGTCCTCTGAGGGCAACTACAAACCTGTGCACATACACACAGACACATACACATAATTAAAAAACAATGAAAACAAATTTTTAAAAGGATTCACCAAAATTCTAGTAGTATATACATGTTATTTCTGCATAAACATTCCAGGTCAGGTAATGGGAAGTACAGATAAGTTTTTGTTTAGAAGGAGGAGACAGTGTGTTACAGGTGCTGCTTAGGAGGCTGAGGAGAGAGGGTTGCTTGAACCCAGGTGTTCTTGGCCAGTCTGGGCAACAGAGTGAGAAAGAGCCTGTTAAATAAAAAGAGCAAGGCAGATGAACTTTCCTTAATTCCTAAGTATCAGTAGTAATGGAATATGTCAGAAGAGTAATCTTTTTCTTTGCTTTGATAGCTTTATATATCTGGCTATCTAGATTTCTCATATATGATGTTTATATAACTTTTCATGTAATAAAGCAATCCATGGATTTAAACCCATCAGTAGCTCTTGAGAATAAAAGTAATCTAAATAATTTCTATATAAGGAAGGTATTGGCCACAGCAAGATGGTTTAATAGTATATAAAATGTCTATACAAAGTCTCCTTAAAGCCTTGAAAAAAGAATTCAGTTTGATATTTTTGTTTCAATTTGATTATGGGTTTTTCATTTTATTTTGTTTTGTTTTTTAATGAGAAAACTGTGGGAAACAATTGGGGCAACTTGACATCTATTCTAAATATTTGTTTCAGGTTTGGCTGAAAAGGATGATACATTTTTGGCAGAGTATAAAAATAGAACTGTATGATATGAATAACATAAATGACTTAGTTTCTATGATTTTAGTTAATACCATTATACGGTTTTAAAATTACAAAATCCATTTCCCCCAAATCAGTCATGAAAACCCTTCTGTCATTTCAACTTCTCCTTGGCAACAGTGAACAGATGTCTGGCCTTGGTGGTAGTATGGGAGACTCAGTTATGTCCTGTGCCATGTGCAAACTTAGAGGCTGTTTGCCTTGACCACACATGACTGGAGAAAGGGCATCCTTGGGAATAGTAACTTTGTACTGCTAATGAAGCAGGGTAGTCAAAGGGAAAGGGACTTCAGAATTTGATTTTTACTGCCTTAAAGAAAAAAGGGTTTGCTAATATAATCAGGTTTTCTTCATTTCAAGCATTTTAGCATCTGCCATTTCTAAGTAAGTGATACTGCTTTCAAGTTTAACAACAACTATATCAAAATCCATCTTTCCAATGATTTAACAGTTCTTTAGTTTGTACACAGTTTTTAACATCTACTGGGCTATGAGTGTTCAAATATAAGCAGGAAACTGAAACCTTAGCATTGAAAACACTGCCTGACTTCTATCCAGATTTCTACAAGTGATATCATAAGACCTATAACAGTAACTATTGTCCTTCAAAAAATGCATTATTCCCAACTACCATCTGCTTCTTCGTTAGTGACAAGTAACTCTGGGCCCTGTGGATGCTGCTTCCTGTTGGCTGGGATTCAAACATTGCCCGATTCTCAGAGCTAGCTGCAAGTGTTGTCAGTCAGTCAGTTGTGTGATTGCTGTAGCATTTACTTGCTGTGGATATCACTCTGTGTAAATAAAATGCTGATTGGCCAGTAGCTAGGCAGGAAATATAGGTGGGAGAAGCAGAGAAGAGAATTCTGGGAACAGGAAGGGGAGGCATAGAGATTGTAAGCCACTGCCGTGAGAAGTGAGATGTAAGGTACTGGTAAGCCATGAGCCATGTGGCAAAGTATAGATTAATAAAAATGGGCTAAATATAAGAGTAAGAGCTAGACAATGATAGGCCTGAGCTAATGGCCAAGCAGTTTAAATAATATAAATGTCTGTGTATTTATTTTATAAGTGGGCTGTCTAACAGGGCTTGGCGGGGGCTGGAGAGAAGGTCTCCAACTACATTTACTGCATTGTCTCCAAACAGTATAAGAGTTGTATACTGTTAAGAGTCAATATAGGGGGCTGGAGAGAGGGCCCAGCAGTTAAGAACACTGGCTGCTCTTCCAGAGGACCCAGGTTCAGTTCCCATCACTCACATGGCAGCTCACAACAAACTGTAACTCCAGTTCCAAGGGATCCAATATCCTCACACAGACATGCATGCAGCAAAACACCAATGCACATGAAATAAAATTAATTAAAAAAAGAGTCAGTATAGACCAGTGAAGTACCTAATCATGTATAGATAAAATAATCAGGAGTAGATTCAACTCTCTATTTCTTCTTAAATTAAATATTAAATAAGGAAATATTTAAATGACTACAATGTTTAAGAAGAGGAAAGAAGAGGAATAACATCTTGGAATTTTGTGAGTTCTCAAAATTTCTCCATAATGAAACTAATAGTCACTCTTAAAATATATACTGACCTTGTGGTTTGCAAACAAATTCTTGTTAAAAATTCTACCTGCATATTAAAATTGACAATTGCAAATTATATGAATCCACACTACTAAATATATCACTTTAGGAATGGGTGTAATATTGTAAGTCATATGAATATGTATCACTGAACACATCATTTTAGGAATGGGAACAATGGAGATGAAGAAACCTGTTTTGCAGGTATTGAGGTAGGGTGGTATTTGATAGATTAAGAATGTTTTTTTTTTTATTTTATTCAGTTGACATTCAACTCTGAATTAATTATACTTCACTCTTTGCTCCATTTGGAATGCAGTACCTTGAACTTTACATGATTAATTTAGCATAAACTTAAAAAATGCTTTGATGGTTTTTCCTTCCCTTGGGCTAGAGTTGATTTATTTGGATCACTGTACTAATTATTTTAAGATGGAATTGTAATACATATATATGATTTATTCAGTAGAAAGAAAAAGTATAACTGCTACACATTCATTATTACTATCAAGTACAAATACAATTTTCTAAATAAGCTTTGGAATTAAATTAATTCCAATGGAAACAAACTCAATTTAAGCATGTTTATTAAAAGTTGTAAGTTAATGGAATTTATTAGATGTTCTTTTGCAGTAGCTACATGAGGACTTCAAAAACACCTTGTTTTGGGTGGAAGTTGATGGTTTGCCTGCTGTGAGCACAAGTGTGTGTTACTCTCAGTGGCAACAGGAGGTACAGGGCAGAGATACACTTGTTGCTGATGCAATAGGCTTGTAACAGACAGTTCTGACACATTGTGAGAGTAGTTTACACAATGGAACGTATGCTTTCACATAACTATAGATTTTTTTGCAGACCAGGGCCTCAAGCGTGCTAGGCAAGCACCCTGCCACTCAGTTGTACTCCTTGCTTAGATGTTCTTGTGAGAAAGATGAACTTTGGAGAACTAGCATGCTCATTAAAGATAACATGCAAACACAGCACAAATGGGCAGACATCTGGGATCAACACCATGTTCTTCCCTTTTCTGAGTCGGTGTAAACCGGCATTCGGCGGCTCTGCTGTTGATGGTCCTTGTTGTTTGAAAGTAAAGCAAGACGGAAAACTGTCCAACGTGAGGAATAGAGTCATGTGGAGGACAGATAAAAGGTAATTAGGTTACAATTAATATGCTCAGGATAAAATGGATGCATATAAAATACTGGAACTATTTTCTTATTTCCTGTCCAAAATGTCAAAGAGAATAGGTGATAAAAACTTATTTCTAAAGGACATTTCTATTTTGAAAGATAGACATCCCACACCCTAGATGGGAAGCTACATGACAGGTGGAAGATTTCTTTAATTCTGGGATGATTAGCTGGTTTCAGGACCAGTTCACTTTAGCACATTCCCTTGCTTTCTTGGCTTTTTTTTTTTTTTTTTTTTTAATCTCATATATTATAAATGTTCTCATTTACTTCCCTATTTCCCAGCAATTATACATGAGTATATGAAACCCTAAAAAATTTAAACTCACTGTGTCCAAAGCACTCAGACTTGCTTACTTAGTCTTCCCTCACCTTGGATTAGTTTGCATTCAGAACCGTTCATTTGGATGTGAAGCTAGTGATCATCTACAAATGGCATTCTTATTTGGAAACAACTGGTTGGTGTAAGTAGGTGCAAAACAAAACACTAAACACAACCACTCTCCATGGAGAGAAAGAACCCCCACTGCCGGGGTGCCTTCGACAGTGGAGGACAGACAGTGGAGGACAGACAGTGGAGGACAGCGTCCAGCTTCAAAAGCTTGTTGGGTTTTATATGGCAGGGGGAGGCTGTGCAGAAGCTGGAACAGCCAGGTGGTTAGTCTGGGAACTTTTCAGGTAGAGTAGGTGCTGACAGTCACTCTTAGAGCATTCAGAGCCTTTAGGGGCTTCTGAGAAATGCTTGAGATTTCTGTTCCCTAACCCCTTTCTGGTGGAAGCCGGGTCCTTGCCATCAGCACTACCACGTTGGGGCCTCATTTGGGGACCTAACATTCTAGCTCTTTATTGATGATAAAGGGTGACAGTAGATAGGTAGGTAGGTAGTAGACTGTAAACTGCTTCCTGCTGAGTAGGAGATGTTGGAAAAGGTGGGGCTTGGAATGCTGGTCCAAAGCAGTGGCTCAAGCTGGAAGGCAATGGATAAGTGACTTGAGGGAATTCTGTCAGAGGCATCTGTTTCATCAGGGTAACTCATCAATTCCTTCCTGAAAATTTCTGAAGAGATGGGGCAATCATCACTATGTGCAAGATCGAAATCTGGGGGCAGAGGAGAGACAGGAGAGGCAGACTATACTAAGAGTCCTTAATTTGAGTCAGCTCTCAGGGGCTGGATCTGCATGCCAGCTAGCTCATGGATGTCTTTAATCCCATCTTTCTACCTGGCTAGACTGATTTACATAGTAACAACATTCTTTTCTTTGTTGAGGAAGAGACAACAAGTGCCTCCTTTCTCCTCAGCAAGTCAAGGGCTGTTTAGTTTTGTAGGACCACTGAGATTTGGGAGGTGAGCTGGTCCTGGGGCAATAGTAGAGTGGAGGTTGATTCCTTGATAGTTTCTGGCAGCTGGGTGGAAATCTCCTGGGACAGATATAGATTGTGAACAGAAGTGTGGAAACACATGTCTTTCTGATAAAAGGTTTTTGAGAGTATTTCTTAGTGATGGAGAGATGGCTCAGCAGTCAAAAGTGCTCTTTCAAGGGACTAGAGTTTAGTTCCCAGCACCTGCACTGGGCATTGTCTGAAACTCTAGTTCCAGGGAGGTCAATGCTCTCTTCTGATTTCTGAAGGCACCCAGCACACATGCATCCATACACATACATAAAAATAAGTAAGTCTAAAGAGAATATTTTTTCTTGATAGATGTCTATTACCTGTCCCTGAGAATAATGTCAGGTATGGATTAGTCACTAACGTTTAACATACCTTATTTTGAACTAACTTAGGCTACATTAAATTATGAGTAATAAAGTATCTAAATTGATTTTAATTAAACTGTATTTTTTTCCTAGCACAAATAAAGAACCATTCAGTTTCCATCAAAATTTCATTGTAGGGAATGTATTAATTCTGTTTTGACCTTATAATTCATGTTTCTGGATCCTCAGTATCAAATTTTTGACAAAACAAAAACAAAACCTGACTGTAATAGGATTTCTTTGACCTACATTACAGAGGACACAGTAATTTTTATGTGAAGATACCAGAGACTGCATCTTGAATTATACATTATTTTCCAGCTTTTATTTATCAATATTCAGCTTAAACTAGGTGTCATATCAAAGTTGTCATAAAATAAGCTAAATTACAACTACAACAGACTTGTACTTTGACTAAGTGGACTCCTAATTTTTACCAGTAATTACTGTAAATAAACCTTATTTAATAGACTTTCCTATTATATATACATGTATATGCAATATATATAATAGTGAGTCTGTTTCAAATATACTTAGGAAAGCCTTTTAAATACCAATTGTAATACTCTGGTTTTTTTTGTACCTTTTTAAGAGGGGGTTCATAAGAAAACATTGTCATGAATAGGGTCAGGAAAGGTTTGTTCTAGTTTTAGAGTGAGGTCCCTTATGTCATTCCTCATGAGACCAGTATATGCTTTGTCAGTACTTAACAATTTCCCTCCAGATGGAAACATTCTATCCTGCAGGTATTTTATTTTATTTTTTTTAAAGACAGGGTCTTGGCCGTGCGGTGGTGGTACATGCCTTTAATCCCAGCACTCGGGAGGCAGAGCCAGGTGGATCTCTGTTAGTTCAAGGCCAGCCTGGGCTACCAAGTGAGTTCCAGGAAAGGCGCAAAGCTACACAGAGAAACCCTGTCTCGAGAAAAAAAAAAAAAAAAAAAAGACAGGGTGTCTTTGTAGTTCTGACTGTCCTGGAACTCACTATGTGTGGACCAGGCTGGCCTTGAACTCAAAGAGATTAGTCTGCCTCTACCTCCCACCATACAAAGTTTAAATTTTGTGATTGGTTTTAGTTTTTGATGTGTATGGTTGTTTTGCCCACCTGTCTGTGCACCTTATACATGCATTGCCCATGGACGCCAGAAGAGGGCAGCAGATCCCTTGGAACTGGAGTTACAGAAGGTTGTGAGCCACCTTGTAGGTGCTGGGAATTGGAACCCTGGTCCTCTTAAAGAGCAGTCAGTGCTCATAACCACCAAGTTACCTATCTCTCCAGCCCTGCAGGTAAACTCTTTAAGACAAAAGGTAAACAGCTCAAGATGGCTTCAGTAAGGAAGTCTCTGAAACTGACCAGATTTACGGGGTCCCTCCCTCCTAAGAGGAAAAATTGCTGAGGGTCACTCTCAGACAAGCTAAGCTTCAAAGACTCTTGAGACCTGACCAGCTTGCCTGGAAGACCAGAAACCAGAAGAGCTACGTGGAAGAGATTTAGACGAACCGAGGCACCTGGAGAATACACTTTCCATCCTGCTGAGTGGCCTGCAGACTGTGCAGTCAGTGTGCTCCAGGTTCCCAGCTTTGTGAGCTGTCACCTAGGCTTCAGGGGGCTTTGGTGATGCAGCTGTCTTAGAATCACTTCTGCTTCTTTACTTCTCACCTTTGTTCCTGTAAATGATCCCTGTAGAATTCATTGGTTCACCAATTGCACTTTGGTGGTATCTACACTTGGGTCAACCATGGGCTGTCTCTCTGGGGTGAATACATGTGTGTTGTGTTGTGTCTCACCAGGAAAAGTCTCATCACACAACAATTAGAAGTTAAATCGCTATCAGCTGATAAACAACTTTAAACCTTTAGTCTTCACCGGTAACCACAGCATGCCTATGACGAAGTGGGAGGTAGGGACAGCAGGGCTGCCAGGAAGCTCTTGATCAGCTTGTCTGGACTACAAACTGTTTCAGCAGAAACAAGGAAGGCATCACCTCAGGAGGTTGGAAGGTGAAAGGGAAGGGTCCAGACATATGGGAATAAGATAGGAATGTAGGAAGAAAACCTTAAAAGCTTGAGAGATGGAAACTGACAGCCATCAGCTCTGCCAGCAAATAGGGACTAACCTTTAACTGGGCCCTTCTGTGTTTTACAATGGGCAGCTCCGGTCAGCCACCCAAATGTTAGTTGTTTTTGTTTTGTTTTGTTTCTTTGTTGTGTTTTTTTGTTTTTGTTTTTTGTTTTTTTAAACAAAAGATTGCCCTCTGTAGCCCTGGGGTTAACTATTTTAATAACCTCCTACCACTTACTACTGAAAGCAAAGTTAACTTTTAGTGAGTTCTACGGGACACGCTGCTTTATTTGTTTCATATTCCTCCCGCTATGGAAACACAGCTATGGCAGGAAAAGTTTCAGGTTTGGGTGAACATCAATTATCTGTGTCAGCAAGGGCTGCAGGGATATACAAATACCATTTAGCTAAAACCCTCTAAAACGTTAATTGAAAATTGTAAAACCTAAAAGCAATTTGTCTCTACAAGTTTAACTTCAAAACTGTAAAAATTCCTGTGTCCATGCCTAAAGCTCATGACCCTCCTTCAACTTGCATAGCCTCAGAACCCGAACCATGGCTGTGGTCTCAGCTAGCTGATAGGCTTTTATGCCCCGTGGTGATTTTTCTTTGTTTTCTTTTTCTGTAATAAAGTCTGCTTCTGGTTTATTAGACTTTGGGTGGTCTGTCCCCATTATTGTGTGACCCCCGGACCAACAAAACTGACTCTACAAAGTTGTCCAGTGAGCTCCACATGCAGGCTGTGTATGGCATTTACTCACACCCACTAAATAAATAATCTTAAAAATGTGCTTGCTAACCTTATAAGATTATCTATAGATATTTCATGCTTTCAACTTATATTATAGAACCATAAAAGCAGCCAGGCATGTTGTTAGAAATTCTAAAGGTCTTTTAATAAAAAATCCCAGAGCTTGATATTGGGGTGAAAGCTGAAGAATCAAAGGCACAGAGCAAGCCATAGCCGCCACCCCTTACCTCACCAGCTCCTCAGCCTGACAGAGCGCCAGCCCAAAGGGCTGCAGCCAAAAAAGCTTCCTCAGCAGAAAAGGCTTTTGTTCCTTTCTCCTCCCACCATATCATTTCTTGTCTCAACTTTCCTAGTGCTGGGGTTAAATGTCTGCGCCACCACTGCCTGGCTCTGTTTCTCTCCTCGACTGAGTCAATCTCATGTAGTCCAGGGTGACTTTAAACTCACAGAGATCCAGATGGAGCTCTGCCTCCCAGATGCTAGGATTAAAGGTGTGTGCCACCACTGCCTGGCCTCTATGTTTAATCTAGTGGCTTGTACTCTAATATTCAGGCAAATTTTATTAGGGTACACAATATATCACCACACAGGCATATACATGCATGTGTGTACACACACACACGTCCAGACATATGGGACGTGTGTGTGTGTGTGTGTGTGTGTGTGTGTGTGTGTGTGTGTTAACCTTCCATGGTTAAGAAGAGTCTACCCACATAAAATGTGGTTGGTTACTCCCATAACATCTGTGCCACTGTTATACCAGTGGGCCTAGTTTGCAGGCAGGCTGCTATTTTAGCTAACAGGCTTTATAGCTGGGTGAGATGGATGATTACTTTTTTCCTACAGTAATAGGTGTAGCACCTTAGTCACAGGGGGTGAAGCTTCTTGTTGAGCACCAGCTCAATTTCTCCATGTTCAGTGACATAAGTGGTATCTTCATCAGTAGAGCCTTACCATCAGGCTGTGGAGAGTAACCAAAAGTCTTGGCAAAAGCCTATGATGTTTGGTGAAGGTGGGTGGTATCTATGGGACCCTGTTGGTCAACATCTCAAAAAGATGTAACCTATTCCTGATATTGAGGAATTTATTTGGCAGCATATGATATCTAGTTGGGGTATTGTCTCCTTCACTATATGGTACCCTGTTTAAACTTGTAGGTGGAGTTTTCCTGTCCTGACTGCCTGCCCCCAAATAGTCACTCAGAGACTTAGTATAAATTATAAATGCTCACCTGAGAGCTCAGACTTGTTACTAGTTAACTCTTACACTTAATTAACCCATAGTTCTTATTTACCCTCTGCCATGTGGCTCATGGCTTGTTACCTCAATTTCTATGTGTCCTGCTCCCTCATCCCCCTTCATCCCAGCATCCTGTTTGATTGTCCCACTTAACTTTATCCTGCCTTGCTATAGGCCAATCAGCTTCTTTATTAACCAACGAGAGTAATACATATTCAGTGTACAGAAGGACTGTTCTATAGCATAATCTCCTTTTAGAATGTGTCTATTTTAGGAGGCTTCTATAGTAGTAAGTTTCACTTGACTTCAAAAGTTAGTGTTCATTGTCCCTATACTCGCCCTCTCTTTCTCCTCTCATTTAATCTTCCTATTCTAGTTTTTTGGGGTTTTGTTTTGTTTTTTAATTCCATTGTCCCTTTACAACACTATATTGTTTCCCCTTCTTTGGGAGATTTCGTCTTCCCTCCTATTCTCTTACTAGGGGCCTAACTTTTGTGGTCACTCTGATTGAAACACATATTTAAAGCTTAAAATCTAACACCAACCCATAAAGAAGGCAATGTGTATCTTTCTGGATCTGGGTTCCTTCATTTTTGAAGGATTGTTTCTAGCTCTATCCATTTGCCTGAACATTTCATTTTTCTTAACAGCCAAATAATATTCCATTGTATAAATATACAATTTTGTTACCTATTCCTAAGAAGATAAACATCTAAGCTGTTACCAATGTCTACTTTTATGAATAAAATAGAAATGAACATGAATGAGCAAGTATCCCATGGAACTCATACCTGACACTGTTAATGAGGCTAGAACCTAAAAACAGATAGTTCATTGGCCCTGGGGGGAACGTACTATTATTCTACTAAAGGAACATAGCAATAAAATCTCTTGTAAGACATATTGCTATATCCATAGATCAGACCATTGCTCAGCCCTCATTGGAGAAGCTTCTTCTTGTTGTAGACTGTAGTTAACACAGAGATCCACAACTGGACAATGTGCAGAGAGTTTTTGGAGCACTCAGCCTTAAATGGATGTCATCAACAAACACACACTCTTTAAAGCTCAGGGATCTATTCAGAAAAAAAGGCAAAAAGGCTGTGAAAAACAGAGGTGATGGATGACTCCAAGAAAATAACTTCTTCTAGACACAAGGCTGATGTACATATGAACTTACAGAGACTGTAAGTTACAGTATGCAAAAGACCTGCACAGGTTTAAGCCAGACAAAATCCCAGCACAGAGAAGGGGAAGTGGGCATAATTTCCCACCCATAACTAAGAGGCTGTTTGCAGTTGGTACCTGCTGGGAGAAAGAACAAACACTTTTCTTCAACAAAGTATATGAAACTAGGTATATTAATATACCTCAGGGCAGGCCTCATGATCAAATCCGGAGTAGTTTGTCAATAAAATCAGAATTCATTATCTGTGCACGCACAAGATACAGAGGGGAGGGAGGGAGGGAGGGAGAGAGAGGATGGGGAGGGAGGGAGGGAGGGAGAGAGAAAGAGAGAGAGAGTGAGAGAGAGAGAGAGAGAGAGAGAGAGAGAGAGAGAGAGAGAGAGAGAGAGAGAAAGAACATACTTTGGTCTGTCTTTATTTTTATTTTTTTTTAAGAAAGAGAGAATATAAAGTTAGGTAGATGTTGGGGTTAGGATCTAGGAGGACTTGGGGGAGGGTAAAGAATATAATCAAAATATATTGTAGGAAAATTTTAGAAAGAAAGATCTAGACTGATGAAATGGAAAACATTTTTGTATGGAACATAAACAATTTTTTCTTGATATGCAGCTCAGATTTTATCTATTTCTGAACAACTGGACACATAAATAAATGCAAGACATAACAATTATTCTTGGAAGTAAAAATTCAACATCAGCTGGTTTTTGTTCATTTTATTTTCAATATATAAATTGTCAGTATACAAAAGTGTGTTTTAATACATTTATTTCTCACAGTATTTCTCAGAGTGTTTTGGAAACTAGAGCGTGAACATAAGCATTCTGTGGATTATGTTCAAAAAGCAGCAGATTTTATAGAGAATCAGTATACCATACAACATGTATGTTGAGGACAGAAATAAGCATTATAAAATGTACAAAAACAGATTTGGAAATACAAATACAGTATGCTTTAGTTGGATTTTAAAGATGCTTTTTTTTCTTCTCTTTCCCTTTTACCTCAAAAGTAATGAACACTTTCGAAGCTGCGTGTATTGTTGCACTTTTGATTTTCTGTTGCACAGTTAATGAGCCTGGGAGTCTGGATAACTGGTCATCAATTTGGCCTTCCCATTCTTTTGTTTCTTCTTCTTTGATTAGTAAAGGTTTTCCCAGAGTTTGGCCAACAAGGTCACAGACTTCTTGAGCTTTGCGCCACGCATTCTCAACAGCAACAAGACAGGCTTGCCGCCTTAGGGATTGAAAGTAGAGATGGATGTGACATCAAAGGAGCCGCCACACTCAATAGTTTTACTTAGGATGCATAATATAAAGATGTGCTCAACTTACCGAAGATTCTCAACAGAACCTGGAGTGTGATAGAACTCAGGTGGGTTGATGACAACAGAGCTGTCTAGCTTTTCAACCAGAAAGTTACAAATATTTTGCATTTTCCCAAATTCAGTAAATGTAATGCAGACCTGTAAGTGAAATGACACTTGAAGTTATTGTCATGTCTCATGGAGTTTTAAAACTTTGTCTAAATCTGAGTATAAAAAGTAAAGCCAAGCTGGTGTGGTGGTGCACACCTTTAATCTCAGCACTTGGGGGACAGAATCAAGTAGATCTCTGTGAGTTCAAGACCAACCTGGTCTACAAAGCAAGTTTCAGGTCTGACAGGGCTACACAACAAGTCCCTGTCTCAAACAGATAAACAGATAGGAAGGAAGGAAGGAAGGGAAGGAGGGAGGGAGGGAGGGAAAAGGGGGGGAAGGGGAGAGAAGGGAAAGGGAAAGGAAAGCCAGATTATAAGGTTCTTTTATAGTAACAAATAACAAATACACCAGGTAAGAAAAAAACCATTTAATGCTTATAGCTATAATATTTTCTTATTAAAGACTTGTGACTATGAAATTTAAAATCTGATATTAACTTGAATATTTAAAAATATTTTTAACACATTTTAAAATGCATTTTTACTCTTTCTTTCAGCTTCATTATTTGGCTAATTTCTAATCCTGATACCATTCTGTCTTCTTAGTCTAATTTATTCAATTAGATTCTGATTGGTAGTGAGGATGTCACCCTTTACTGATACCACTGAGGTGTGTGTCCCCTTCCAGTGTTCTTACTGCATACAGAAGTGAATCTATTTTCCTATGCATGCACTTTTAAACAGAGAGCAGCAGTCTCATTTCAGCAAAACTTGAAAGCTGTGTCTTTTCAGCTTTTAATGGAAGACCAACTCTTTTCTATTAGAGGGCCTTTCACAATCTCAAGCTGTCAAAATGAATACGCACAGGTTGTAGAGGAGCAGGAGGAACTGAAGAGGGGCGGACCTCATACAGCACGGACAGCAGTGTTTCATCATGAATGTTAGTCAAGGAAGAGCAGTGCTCCATCTGGTTTTAGTAAATACCGGTCAGAGCAACAGATAAGGGAACAAAGATTCATTGGGTCACTTTAAATTACAAGATTGGGAAAGTCCAAAGCCTGAAGTTTTCCCTTTTAGTAAGTCCGTATCTCCACTTCAGTATGTTATCAATGTTCTTTCAAAGGCCATTCTTTAAGATTTACTTTTACTTTATGTGTGTGGGAGTTTTGTCTACATGTGTGGTTGTATATCATGCATGTGCTGTGTCTGTGGAAGCCAGAAGAGGTCATTAGATACTTTGGAAGTGGAGTCACAGATGTTTGTTAGATGCTATGTGGGTGCTGCAAATTTGAACTGGCTTTTCTGGAAGAGCAGCTCCTAACCACTGAGCCATCGCTCCAAAAACCAGCCAGTCAATATCAAACCTTTGAAGTGACCAGGCTGACCTTCCCAGATCTGGGCTGGCTGGCAGCCTGGCCCTGATAGTACACTCTTCTGGAACTTCACTACGCTGGGCCTCTGTTTGGAGGCTGATGCATGGTTTAGGTCATCTGCTTATGGATCCTTCTGGACTCCTTCCTTTGACCAATGCCCAGGGCTGGCTGCTCCTGTTTCATCCATGAGAATGAGAGCACTCAACGTGGAGCCACATATATCCACATAAGGCCTGAGAAAAGTTAAAAAAATTCGGAACATGGAGTCAATTGCAGCTTCCTGGTGACCGTGGTCTCCCAGGTAGGCTCAGCAGCATATAGAGATGTGGCTGCTGGCTGCTGCCTGTGCCCGGGAGCCACCAACAGCACCATACACTAAGCTGAGCTGAGCAGCAGGTGACATAACAGTTTAAGATTTATCTCATGTGGTCAGAGAACACTGCAGATGCTCAGTGAAGATAGATCCAGATTGGGGAAAAAAGAAAAAAAAAAAAAAAACCTTTAAAATGGAATCCAAAAAATGTATTGCTTTGGGGAAGAGGTTATGCCTTTGTTTCCACAGGAAATAAAGGCTGTAGATTCATTCAAGGTTAAAGAGAATCAGGTTTGATTGGGGGAAGACCTTCTGAAAATCCTGGCTACAGACATAAAGAAATAAACCTAGTAAAATTACAAGATAGGTGACACGTATTTTACCTGCTCAAATATAAAAAAAAAAGAAATCATCTTTGGCTGGCTTGTGTACAATGCACAGTCCATACTTGTGTTAATGCATGTATATGTGTGTGTGTGTGTGTGTGTGTGTGTGTGTGTGTGTGTGTGTGTGTGTCTGTGTATGTATGTGTGTATATATATAGATGTATGTCTCTGTGTGTGTGTGTGTGTGTGTGTGTGTGTGTGTGTGTCTGTGTATGTATGTGTGTATATATATAGATGTATGTCTCTCTGTGTGTGTGTGTGTGTGTGTGTGTGTGTGTGTGTATGTGTGTGTGTGTGTGTTACCTTTGAAAGTTTGTGTGTTTTCAGAGCAAGGGAAACAGACACCAATGAAAACAGGTGGCTCAGGTGCTCAAGCCTCTCAGAATGCCTCTGTTGCAGTTTCTTCAGAGTTCTGCATCCAAAACAACTTCAAGGCTGCTGGCTGAGATGGTCCAGCCTCACAGACTACTCCAGCCAGGACTACAGATAAGCCTTGTGCTTTCCCACTGCACAGAGACTAGATAACAAATGATACAACTAACTCTCCCAGGACCTGACCATTATCCTAATTTCCTCGAGGTCCCCCAAAGATGCCATTTCCCCCAGTCAACAGGAAAAAGTCTAGAGAACATGATGCCCACATTCCTAAGAAGTGGGGTGAGTAGTTTTTAGTTGTTTGATGGATGTTCATTATCATTGTGGGGGTTGGTCACAAGTTGTTACTAGTCATGGTTAGGAAGAAAGCTAAACAAAGGGAATTAGATTCAGGGATCTCTTTCTGAAGGAAAAAAGGGGGAAATAGTATAGAAATCATGGGATAAAAGGGTGGATTATTTAGTCTACTTTTGAACAACCACCAGTCTCAAATTGGTATGGATTTTTGTATACTGATACAAATTTAAGGTTATTTTTGTTATTATATATATATTTTTTTCTAGTCTTGTTTGAGGTATTTTACCTATAAAACTCATTTAAATAGGCAATGTACTTTCAGTCCTTGAAAGCGATTTAGGATAATAAAGAAATACAGGTTAACAGTCATCTATGATAATCAAACTTATAGTCATGTTAAGTATGTTTTCAAGGTCATACAGAGATATATTTTAGACAGGTGATGCTCCTAGCATGAATCTCACTTGTGAAAAGGGAACCACCTTTGCCCAGTCACCAGGAAGTTAGAGGAAGTGATGTACCCAATGGAATCAAGACCAGAGACATTTATGGTCTTCTGGGTCAAAATCAGACACCAGTTCTCATGAGAAGGCAGAAGGGTGTGCCCCAGAGAAGCAGTGAGGGGCTAAATGTGTTCTGTGGGTTTTCTTTGTTGCCAGCAGGTTCATGGGGGAACATAGGCTTCCTGATGGCTTACTCAGACAGGAACTGGCCCCACAACATGTACTTTCTCCTTTGCCTTCCTTGAGCAGGTTTTAGTCCAACCCACAGAAGGTTTCACATGGGGAGGAGAGATGAATGAGCAAGTATTAAAGAAATACAGACCTAGACGACAAGAAAGACAGAGACACAGGATAGCTTCGGGAGGGCCCTGGGTCAATACCTAGTTAACTCAAGTTTTATTCCGAAGGGCTTTTTATACAATGCCCAGAGGTGAGGCAAAAGGCCTTCCCTTTTCAAGATCAAGGCACAATGTACAGCCAAGTGCAGACCCTTCAAAACACCTGGTAACCACACCTGTAGCCAAATCATCCCATTATGCAGCCCTGCTGGGTAGAGCAAGCCCAGGTTCTCTGACCCTGAGTAAGGTCTCACTAGACAGCCTCTATGGGCTCCCACAGGCAGGGCAGAAGAGATTCAGAATTCCAGGTCCCAAAGGGTCAAATCCCCTTAGGCCAGTTTTAATTAAGAGCTTCTTGGCCTGAGCAGTAAGGAAGAGGTTTTAAAATATAGCTGTTTAAAAACAGTCCTGGGGAGGGGGCTGTAAAGTTACAAAAGAGGTCAAGAGCTTTTCCCAACTTAATTTGCTTGTCTCAGAAGAAACAAAACAAATTGCTTCCCCCATACCAAAGCCAAGGTCACCGCAAGAACACAAAAACAAAAAAGGGGATGTCTTTAAAATGTCTTCAGAATCACCTGCATAGAGAAGTAAAATCAACTTGAGCAATCTAAATTAAAACATCAATAAATGAATCTATAAATTTGGTACAGTGTTGAGACATGTGTAGTGTTGAGGCAGGGGCAACATTCGCCACCTCACAACATCCCCAGAGATGGAGAAAATGGCTATGAAACATTATTGCTGGAGAGTCCCTTTTCAGTAAACCTGAGGCATGTATAAAAGGGCAGTAAGGCAGTCATTCAAATCCTGGGAGATGGTAAAGTGGAAACCCAAAGACCTTCAGTGGCCTGTGGCACATCCATCCTTGGATGGAGGGGTTTATGAGGGGCCAGGTGTCCTTAGTAGTCTCAAGGTAATAGGGTTAGGAGAAACATAGGGAAAGGCTTTCTGCTGATCTTGTCTGCTCTCCCACCCTGACTCCACTGCTTAAACTTGAGTGAGAGAGGCCTGAGTGTGGTGTACTGATCTAGCCTGGTCTGGCCAGGCCATTTGTTGGGATGCACATGGAGCTGATTGGGTCCCAGTTTTCATATCTGGGAAAAACAAAAGCAAGAAGCCTGGGAGGGAGAGCCACAGAACAGAAAGGAGGGCAAGACACCAACATCCTGGTCCTGTCCTGTGCCAGCACCTGATGATGACAAGGTTCCAGTTTCTGTTGGATCCCTGGGTCCCAGCAGCAGTTGGGGAAAGAGGCAGATGAAGGAAGGAGGTCAATGTAGAAGAGCCTGAGGAAGCTCTGGCAGTGAGGCTGCTGTTCGATTCCTGAAGAAGCCTTTGCTGGGCAGCTTGAGGCAGAAGGCGCTGACTTCAAGTGTTTGGGTTGGAAACTCTTGGCCCTCCTCTTGATGCAGCAGCTGATAACAGAACAATATCCCGCTGCCCATGGCAGTGCATCTCAAAGTACTGCTACCTATTTGCTCAAAGAAGCTGCTGACAGAAAGCGGGAAACACTCCCAGCACACATGCACTCCGGGTGCCACAGAGTGGGATGTAGTTGTCCAGGATGGCCCCAACACAGCTACCACACTTGGGTGCAAAGCAGCAGGCTTCTCCCTCTTTCTTACAAATGTTTCCATACGGGGAGCAGAAGTGTCAGCACCTCAGAGAAGTTCCAGGGTCTGAGCTCTTATTGGCTGTAGATGCAGAGGAAGTGCTCAGGGTGACGAGTCTTCCCCAGGATGGTCACAATTTGCTGGCCCTTTGGTAACCCTGGAGACCCCCAGCTTGTTCCAGTCACACTGAAGACTCTCCAGTATGCTGTGGAGCTGGCTCCTGGGCTTTAGAGGTCCTTGGAGGTGAGCTGTTCCAAGTTTTCCCCTGGGCCATGAACCCTCCTCCTTCTTTTAAATAATTAGATCTGTCCCATTACTTCACAAATCTCATTTAATTTTATTACTGGTTGCTCCTCAACTCCCAGGCCCTTGGCAGTTAACCAACCTGTCCCTGACTGACAGACCTGCCTCTTCCAGGAATATGCCATCTTTGGAGACTCCTTTAACTTGGCGCATTGTACATGCAGTTCCAGCCATTTCCTGCAAACTGTTTTACTCTATGTGGTGTTCTGTTATGTGGATAAAACCAGTTTGGCTGAAACATCCTTTTCTAGTTTGAGGCTATTATAACTAAAGATGCTTTTTCAAAGTGGTTGGAGATAATCTGAATTTCTGAATGTATTTTTGACTCAGTTTGCCAATTTCTATTTTTAAAAGCTGGCTAGGAGTTGGAATAGGATTGTAATAAATTTATGTATAACTCACTTTAGGGAGAACAAGAATCAATAATGTTGGGTCTTCCAAATCATAAACAAGATACATTTCTCCACTTACTTAGTTCTTTCTCTCAGAAATGTTTTATTGTTTTTAGCATATTTCATCAGCTGTATCCCTTGACATTTAAATTTATGTTTATTATTTCTAGTAGACTTTTTTTCCCATAACATTTTCTAGAGAGATGGTAGTGTTGCTCCTAAATAAAGTGTTTTATTTCTTCCTTCTCAGTTTGGATATTTTTATCCTTGTCTGTCTTCCAAAGAATGAGCTGGGAAGTATTATACCTTTTTCAGTTTCTGGAAAGGTCTACACTGTTGGAATGATGTCTTTCTTAAAATTACTTATACACTTTTCAATTTCCTTTCAATTTCTTCTTTAATACATGAGTTACTGAAAAGCATAGTACTGAAATTCCAAATATTTGCAGGCTCTTGCAGAGAACTTTCTTTCTGTTGGTTTCCTCTATGGCCGGAGAATGTACTGTGCATGTTTCAATTTTGCTTAAGGCTACTGGCCCAGAACATACCTGTCTTGGAAAACGCTCTAGATGAAGGCATGGGCGCATGGTTTGGGGACTAAGTGATCTATAAATGTCAAGCAGGTCAGGCTGGCTGACAGTATTAGTCAAATACTTCTATTTTTGCTGGTTTCTTCTTGGGTTGGCTAATCTTGATTGTCAACCAGACTCCATCTGGAATCAGCTAAAAGCCAAGCTGGACAGGATGAAAGAGGCTTTTGTTCTTTGTCTGCTCGCCCTCACCCTTGCTGGTGAGTCCGTTCCTTCACCAGCATTAGAACCTCCTTCTCTAGGATTCTAATGTAGACTGAGGACCACTGGAGACACCCAGCCTCGTGGACTGAGCAACTACCAGATTGTTGGCCTTTCTACTGGGAGACTAGCTGGACCACAGCCTGTAAGCTATTGTCCTACTAAAACCATAGTATTCCACCATCTTTAGTATTCCGAAGCTTCGCATAGTATTAGAAGTGGACTAAGCATGTATTGCCATGGTGATACACTGACAACTGGAGATACTCCAATGGCAACCATGTACTGGAATGTACAGTACAGTGTTTCTATGTATATAAGTGCTTTCTTAAGAAATCAGAATACTGAACACCAAAAAGGCAGCTACAGTGGAAGGAAGAGCAGAGTTTAGACAATTCTCACAGCCAGGACTCTTGCTGAACTGGTAACTTTAGTCTTAAAACAACTCAGTGATCTGAAAAACCCTCCAGCTTTCCATCCCTTGTTTAGTTTTGGAACAATCTCTTCCCCTGAGCTCTTGGTGAGCCTTTATAATAATAAACCTAAGTATAATCAGGAGTGCTGGGCTGGGGCTGTAATCCCAGCACTCAGAAAGCTGACACAGGAAGAACATAAATTTGAGGCTAGTGTGAGCTACATTTTTAGACCCTGCCTAAAAAATAAACAAAAACAAAATATCTGCCCTCCTAACTAGGATTACCTTCGCCTATATTCATTACAACCTGAATTCCTAGGAGGTGAGACCCTTAGAGGGATCTCCTACCCCACTAACATCAAACCTCTAATTTAGATCCCTGCCTGACTACTTCATTCCATCAAGATAATCTATGTCAAATGAATGCCTAAGCCCACAATGAATAATTATAAATTTCCTGGAGATAGTTAAATCTTAGATGAGCAATCACCAAGCTAATGAATATGACTGTTTATTGTTGAAATTCCTATCCCAGGGGACAAGGAGTCACCTTTCCAATGTCCATTTTGTCCTGCTACTCTGATCTTAACGCTTCACCTCTGGGAAGTAGGAGCCCCAGTGATCTAACCTTAATATTGATGCTAGGAAGCACTAACACACTGACAGGAGAGCGCCCGGTGCTGCCGGAGGTGTTTTCTACCTCTAGAGAGGAAGTCTCTCTGGAAGACAAGATTCGATTCTAACTAGGTCATCTTTGTCCCTGTGACAAGGTGGCAGCTGGACTAAGTGTCTACATGAAAGTCAGAAACAGCTGTCTTACACTACTAGACATACTGTGATATGATCCCTGACCGCCCGCCCTCAGAGTGAGGGCACAGCATGCCGAGACCTCAGTCAGCAAGGACTGAACATTCGGAAAACAGTGTGCTGCTTATGTGGAGAAAGACTGCATGATTTAAAATTTAAATATTTTATCACAGTGACCGTGGAATTGTGTTGAGAAACAAAAGAATGTTTTAAAAGTGTCTCAATCCTTTATAGCTTTTTCATGTAATTTTTAATCTAAGGAAAATTTCTTTTCAGACACATATTCTCAGAACAATTTTGAGAAAAAGCGTTTTTGATCATCACCATAAGAATCATTACTCTGGTAAGTTTCAGTGGAAGAATAACCCTGAATTGCAGTTGTCCCACAGTCAAGGTGCTTCCATCACTCAGTGCATACCTCGGCTTCCATGTGATAAGCGTTTTCTACTCTTCTAATGTCCTTTGTGACGGCGACATTTTCTGCCTGAAACAGAAAGTAGCACAGTAAAGTTACTAAGCCTTTGCCTATTGAATTCAGTCGCTTCTGCCCGACAATTAAGAAGCCTGAGTTTGAAATAGGAAGACACACAGTATACAAAAGATGAGCTGCCTGCCTTGATGTTTTAAACTTCCTTAAAACTGCCATAAAATCGATCTAAAGCCTACAAATACTTGTTCAAAAAATTGATCCATTTTCACTTCAGGTTTTAGTTACTTCACTTGTATAGAAGGTATGAACTGACTTGACAAAGCACCTATCACGGGTACCTTTGGGTAAGTTACTCAGTATATTTTGAGCTTTTGCTTCCACATGTATAAAATCAGGTCAATAGACGTACCACATGATGACTAGAATGATTTAAAATCAAGTTGTATGTAAAGTTCTTGGATAGAGCAGAAGTAGACCCCATAATATTACCAGATAGAATTCTACTTTCCCTGCCACAATGTACTTCTCAAACTATGAGCCAAGGGGAGGGAGGGAGGGAGGGAGGGAGGGAGGGAGGGAGGGAGGGAGAGAGAGAGAGAGAGAGATCCCACAACCAACAAATATACTTACATGACCATGATTGTCCCTGAATCTTTCCACAGATATGAAAGGAAGCTAAACATTGAGTTCTATCATATAGGAAGTAAGTCCTGAGTGAATGAGTATGGTTTGACATGGGAATAGCCATGTAAGCCCCCCCCCCCCAATGCCTCAGCCCTATGGGGGTGACAAAGCCTTCTTCCAGTTGGAATACTGACAGTGTGTGCAAAAAATGGCCACTTTACTTTCAAAACACACACACACACACACACACACACACACACACACACACACTCTTACACCCTAGAGACTGTTCCTCTGAGAGTAACTAAACCTACCTCCTTCTTCAGCTATATACAACAGCCCCACCTCCCCATTCTACTGCCTATAAGAAACACACTGAGCTTCCAGGGCGCTGCAGCTTCTCTACTGGAGAGCAGAGTCTGTCTGGGTCCTTGTGTATGTCATTTCTTCATTCCCTTTCTGCCTTGGTTAGGTAAATCCCTGGAGCCGTGCAGAGCATAGCATCTTTTGATGCTTACAGTCCTAGGTCAGAATCAGTGTTCATTCTGTTTCCATTCTCCTCCTTCACCAGTGAGAAGGAAGATTTGCTCAACACCAGTACACATGCACAGCAGTTTCAGAACTAGTATACCCGGGAAAACAGACTTATCCATCAGAGCATGAGGTTTCTGTACCTTTATCTTTACTCTTATAGTTCCCAGTTAAAACACTACTTCCCAGTTTCTTAGGACATGCCTTTCCCCACTTCCTTTAACACAGCTGTGTTCTTTGTTTATAACAGATTGGGCTCATTTATCACAGTCTCCAGTTTGTCCTGGGACTAATGTCTGACAGCCTGTTTGGTACCTTTCCTCCCCTAGCTTACAAATGTAATGCAGAAGGCTGTGTATCAACCACTGCAGCAGAGTGAAGAGCTGTTCTTCCACACTAAAGGCTCTCCTGTGCAGCCCCTTGAAAATCAACCACTTAGTTGTCTCCACAGGCTTGTCTTTTCTGAATGTCGTAGGAATGGAATAATGAAACATTTGTCTTCTTGGTCTGGCTTTTACTGACCAATATGCACCTAAATGACTACATTTTGGCTACACTATAAGTTAGAGGCCAGGAATATTGTTAAACACCCTACAATAAATACAAGGTTAATCCAACAAAAGGGAATTCTCTAGCTCACAATGTCAGCAGTGCTATGCTGACAAATCTACCACGCCAGCCTACTTCAGAGGCTTTCCTTACTATGTCACAATTCTGTTTCCACATACATATAAAAGGCAGGTTTTTGTTTTGTTTGTTTGTTTGTTTTTTGAGACAGGGTTTCTCTGTGTAGTTTTGGTGCTTGTCCTGGATCTCACTCTGTATACCAGGCTGGCCTCAAACTCACAGAGATCCACCTGGCTCTGCCTCCCCAGTGCTGGGATTAAAGGTGTGCACCACCACCGCTCTGCAAAAGGCAGACTTTTAAAACAAACTGTTCAACACAAGAATAGCTATTTAAATACTATGAAAAAGGTCATAGGCTCAGTAGCCATTAAAAAGCTATATAAGAATAAACTTAAAAAGTGAAAACCTACAACTATACAGAAAAAAATGTGAATAAACTTACGATGACACAATATTATAAAATCAGCAATTATCCTGAAATATATATGCTCAATAGCAAATATAAAGGGAAGTTCTACTTGTTCTGTAGACGTTTCTACCATCTAGAACTACAGACCCCATCTCCATGTTCTCACTTAACATGCCCTGTTCCCTGCATGCAGGAAATCTTTCCAGTACGTAGCAATGAGGAGAGAACATGGCCTCAAAGGTTTTACAAAGATGTAATAACTTAAACAGTGTGGATAATATAGGAGTACCATAAGGACCTGATGTTTTACTCTAGATTTGGGTCAAAATACCTTAAGAATGCAAAACACCAATGCCTTGGACTATTTCAGAACTGTAGGCAGTATGGAATCCTCACATCATAGCGTGTGATTCAAGTGAACCTTGAGAGACCTCAACCATTTTGGAGTCCCACATTTGCTTACCACAGACATGCAAATATCAAAATGTAAGTTAATTTGTCTGTAGCATCCCTCTTGCCACAAACAGAAGCTTAGGTTGTCCATTCAGGCTTTACTTCTACATTTATTTCTGTGTACAAGTGTGTTGCTCACATATGAGTCTGTGCGCAGTGGGTGTGCTTGGTGCCCATAGAGTTTAGAAGAGGTCATCTGATCTCCTGAAACTGGAGTTACAGGGCTGTCAGCTGCTATGTGTGTACTAGGAATCGAACAAAGACCCTTGGCAAAGAGCAACTTTTAAAAAGTGCTTAACGAAAAGCAAAGTGCTCTTAACCACTGAACCATGTCTCCAGCCCACAGGACTTTCTTTTTCTAATGTGGTTACAATAAAACTGTGGCTGTCTCTTAAGATGACTTATCGTCATGTGAGGTAAGGCTCGGGATGGATGCAGCATTTCGAGTCACACAGGAAGATACCAGGAAAGCGAGGGGACTAACCACATAAATCCTGACTAGCCACAAAACAACCTGACTTTTCAGTTATGTGAAACTGAGGTTTTCATTTTTGAAGGTACATTGAGATCATTTTGCAAAGTTAAGACTGACTAACAAGGGTTATCAGGCACAACTACTTACCTAGTTAAAAGAAAATGAAACTTGTTATTTTACCAAAATAAACTCCAAGAATAGAGTATTTATGGACTATCGAGGATCTCTAAGGATTCCAGGATGTGTCATTTAATAGTCACATTGCCTTACAACCATGGACCGAATAAACAGTGCATTAACGGTAGAAAACATACAAAAAAGATTAATGAACTTGGCTAAATAAACTGTCAAAACTTTGAAAGATTAGAACTATGTAAGTTATATAACCAAGATGAAGACTTGTTTTTGTAATATATGACAGCCACAAGTTATTGGTAATCTTAAAATGCAGAAAAGGTAAAGGACAAATGGGCAAAATATTATGAACTAAAAATTTATATGGAAAAAGCTTAACGTCCATTGTTAAAAGGGAAACTATCACTTCTTCGGACTTCACGAATTTGAGAAGTCACAGAAGAAAAGAAAGGCTGCTGTGCCAAGTGGGGAAGGTATAAACTAATCTCCCCAAGTTTTCATAAGCCTTCATAGACACAAACACATACATGTGCCAATATGTAGCATGTGTTTTTTTATCATGAAAAATAGCAAATGAATATGCCAAACTATTCCTACCATTCCTTATGTTAATTTGGGTATGGCCAGAAGCAGATTTGGAAGCAACGTTTGGATTAGTTCATTTTGAAGGTAATTCCAAAAAAAAAAAAAAAAAAAGGTGGGTTGTGGAGAGCAAGACAGAAGGGAACCAAGAGTTTGGGTTGTGAAGCAAATTACCATTGGGGACAACTCAAATTAACCCTGCAGAGAAAAACTCTGCAGCCGGGTCAGAAACTCTTAATTACTCCACTTAACAAGTAAAGAAGTTTGGGGGGTCTCCTGTCACTCAGCCCAGTTCTTTATTACCTTAACTTGAAGACTGTTCAGGGTGGGGCAGAAAAATATAATTTCCTGGTATTAATGCACTAATGCATGACCCCCTTTGCAGGAAGTTTTCAGAGCCTGGCCAGGCAATTAATTCACATATAATGGCAGACAGGTGTTGGGCCAGCAAGCATATAAAAGGAGATTATTAACATCACCTGCTATGTCCCCTCTCTGACCCCTCCATCATCTATTGACAAGAGAATAAAGTAATAACATCCTGTAACAGTTAAAAGCATGGGTCAAGGTCTTGGTTGGCATCTAAACTTGTCATTTCTTAGCTGTGGGCAAGCTACCTGCCAGTAGTCACTCTGGTCCTGAGAATTCTCTTCCATAAAACAGCAATGTTAGTACATCACAGGGTAGGAATATTAAGTGAGACAGAATTGTATAAGATCTGTCAACAGCAAGTAGCTGTCTTAATTATAAAGAATATCAAGATACTCCAGTAGGACATTCGTGTTAGAATCTAAAATAACTCCTCAGGCTTGTATTTTGGGCACTTGTATCCAAGCTTGTGGTGCTATTTTGAAGCCTGTGGAGGCTGGCTAGCAAAGTAGGTCACTAGAGGTGGGAATAAGGTGGAGTGTGTTACAGGAAGATGTGCATGTGCCTGCATGTGTGCATGCGAGCGTGCTCTCTCTCTCTCTCTCTCTCTCTCACACACACACACACACACACACACACACACACACACATACACACACACACACACACACACACATTCAGAGTTATACTGGCCCTGCTTCTGGTCCCTTTCATTCTGCTTCTTGCTCCGGGCCATGGGACTAGCTCCTGCTGCCATAGACTCAGCCTTCCCTGCCACCAAGGCTCCCCTGCCATCATGGTGAGACCTCTGAAACTGTGAACCAAAATAAATTCTTCCTCTTTCATGTTGCTTCTGTCTGGTACAGTAGCACCAGTGAGAAAAAGTAAAGCTATACAGCCACACAATTCTACACTAGGTTTCCAGTTCTCTCCTTTAGTCTTCTCTCTTAAAATTCTCTCCCAGGCTGTCCTCTGTGTTCCAGCCACAGTGAATTACTTGGAGCACTGTTAACATATATGCCTGCTGCATTCTGATGTGGAACAGCAATGATTTCCTTCTGGCCAGTGCTTAGCATTTTAACTGAATGTCACGTCCTTTATGAAGCCTTTCTGGAATTCTTAAGGTAAAATCAATGTCATCTCTTCAATGTACCATCCACATATTTTCATGGCAGCATGACTCATACTATTCTATTCTGATCATAGGATTCCAGCAGCAAAGGGCTCAGGATTTATTATCTCTCTGTCTCAATCAAATCCTTCCTCTCAGAGCTTGGGGAATCCTAGGGAAGAGGAGGAAGCGGGAGCAGTGGGGGTGAAGGGGGGCTGGAGGACACCAGGAGGACAAAACTCATATGAATTCAGAGACTGAAGCAGCAACCACAGGGCCTACACAGGTCTGTACCAGGTCTTCTGCATACATACTTCAGCTTTTAGCTTAGTGTTTTTATGGGACTCCCGAATGTGTGAACGAGTGCGTCTCGGATTCCTGTGCCTTCTCTTGGAATTCTTTATTTGTCTGTTTTTGTTTTATCTTCTTATGCTTTATTTTTATATTACTTATACTTATATTTATGTTTGGCTGTCATCTCCTAGAAGCCTGTTCTCTCCTAATGAGAGAAGTGGAGGTAGGGAGGAACTGGGAGGAGTAGAGGACGGGAAACTGTAAAGAATCTATGTTTAATAAAAGGGGAAAAAAGAGCAAAACAGAATAAAATTAATATAGAAATCATATATTAATACACATTCATATATATTATAATTATATTTATAATACATAGTTCTGATTAATATATACATTTTAAAAAGAAATAGATACAGTTGCTTTTTAAAGCTTTTCTTGGAAGAAAAAAACTAAATGTACTTGTGTGATTGGTTCTTTGGAAGCTGTTGATAAGCCAGGTTTGGAGAAAAAAGATAAACAACTGTCTCTAAATATTTTGCCCTTCATATCATACACACACATACACACACACACACACACACACACACACACACACACACACACATACACACCATAATCTCTCCTCTTATTGCCTACCAACCCGCCCGAGGCATGTATAGTTATTGAAAATAATACAATTATGAGTAGGCAAATACTGGAGTTTACAGTCTAAGTTTATATATATATTAAAATAGAAAACAAATTATTCACTCTAATCTGCAATGCTTGTATGCTCCAATCATATATTAAAACCTAGTCACTACTGTGAGGGCATAAAATGGTCTTTGAGATTAGATGATGAGGGTGGAGCCTGGTGGATGGAATTAGTATCCTTATTAAGAAGAGGCCCCAGGGAGTTGCCTTGTCCTTCTATCACTAAGGACACAGGGCGAAGGCGCCACCTATGTACCATGAACTGAATCTTCACCAGACCAAACCACAGCTGTTGGTGCCTTAGCCTTCCTCCAGGGCTACAAACACTGAATTTCTGTTGTCCAGGAGCTACTCAGAGGGTGACACCTCAGTGTAGCAGCCCCTGAAGTAAGGCCATACTAGGTTAAGTGCCCCATAAATCTGAACAGTGTTAGGGAGTACTTAATAAATGTTTCTAAACACTATTTAGAACTTCACAACATTTTCCCTTTAAAACAATGCTAAAACTGACTGCTGTATCTTCCTACAAATTCATAAATTCATGATCTACAAGTAATAGAGCTAATAACTTATGCATTATTTCATTCTTTTACTCAGTTGAAAGCTTTTTTCATTACATGCATTATGTATATGGGCATCACTGAAATGGCAATCATTCTGAGAGATAAATACATCAAGAATTAGAATAGACTGACACGCTTCATTTGAAGTACAGAGTGGAGTATTGTATAACAGGGATTAGTGTTGAATGCCAAGAATATGATTTTGGTCTGGTTCTTTAAAAACAAAGTAGAAGTCATCTAGACTAAGAAGGAAGAGAATTTAGGAAATACGGATGAGAAAGTCAGGTTCTATCCCTTAAGCAAATGTTGAGGTTGGGAAGGGCTCTTTAATCGGAGGAGTGTATATTTACAAGCCCATATTTCAAAGTTTAAAATGTATAATATTATAAGGACTTGGTGAAGAACAAATTTACCCTGAGAAGCACTATGAATGATTTTTATACCATCTGTTGAGCAAGCTGTCTGTATGAGTGCTTTCCTCCATTAGCAAAGACAAATTTGGGAAATTACAGTCCTCCTGTACCTTGCCTTGAGCAATAACTTTGACTGTAATTACTATATTTATTTTATTTTACATATTAGGAGTTAGAAACATGGGTTCAGATCATGTTCCATGTCAATGGCATAAAATGCTAACTACATTATTCAAACAGGACTACAGCAGGTTGTTTAGGAGATTTTTTTTTTTTTTTTTTTGCCCAGGTCATTTCAATTATTCCGGTTTTGAATGCAATACAAATATTCTTTTAAAATGCAACTTTGTTTTCTTTTAAAAATAAAGACCTGTTTTTCGAAGGTATGACATTTCTGGTACAGAAGCAAGATTGTGTTTCACTTTGAACAAATCAGAATTACCCCAGAAAACCACGGGTCCTGCGGGTAGGGTCCTGCTTTCTAGTGATAGCCCTCAGATAGATGATTGTCCGTGGCTTCCAAGTTTCTTTCATCGTTAAGTATCTGAAGTGTGGCAAAGTTGAAAGCAACCTCGATTGTGGTTTCAGGAATAGGATTTCAAATATCATCCTTTAAAGTTCAGAGCATTATTTTATCTCTCTAAATCTGGAAAATGGGATATTCAAACATGCATAACGGAGTTGCAGTGTGGAATAAGTAATGCTATTTCTGTTTTTGCCCCATTCCTTAAAGGGGGCTTAAGGTACTATCTAGTTAGTGATTTGTTTCATGGACGTGTCCAGGAAGAAAAAGCATTTCACCTATGATACCTACATATATTGACTTTTAAGAAAAGGCTAAAACTAAAAAAGTTGGGAAATTTGGGGTAGGTGATCACCATAAACCGGAAATGGACGCCAAATCTGCAATTACACGGAAGATCCCCTCCACAGGAACCTTTGATCGGAGCAAGCAGTTCAAGCTCCTCACCTGCCAATTTCAACATGCAGAATAAAAACAACTCCCCCAGAGGGGATTATGGGCCAACATTCTACTTAGGCAAGCATTTACAAGTAACTTTTCAAGAAAACATTTCAACGCTCTAAGCTTAAAAACCAAATCACTGAAGCAAATATGACCAGATTAAAAAACAAAAACAAAAAACCTATCCAATCTGCATTTGGGATTTCAAGTTCAGTGCGGCCAATGCCTGCTTTCTTTCATTTAGATTCGAGAAGGAAGGCTCAAGCATCCATTGCGCCCTGGAATGAATACTGGGGTTAACAAAGCATCCCCCACAGCTCCAGAGTCACCCTCTCTGCAACCCGCGTCCCCGGGAGGCTCACCTGCAGACCCTGCTGCTGGAGGCTCTGCGTGATGTAGTCCAGGCGGCGGCACACACTCTTCTTGGCCTCGGCTGCCGCCTCCTTGGTGCTGCTCACCCGCACCGCCACTTGCGCCCGGTCGGGGCTGGCGGACACCTCGGCCGAGCCGCTCACGTGAACCTCGCGGGCTCCAGGGTGGGCCTTGGCGACGTGGGGACGGCTGCCGACGGGCTGCGCCTCCAAGGCCGAGATCGAGTTGTTTTCCCGGCCCAGGTTAGCCCAGGGAACCAGTTCCATGAACACCCGCGACGGAGGGGCGGGTTGCAGCGACATAGCTGGGGCAGCTGCGTTGCCATAGCAATGCCCGCGGGCAGGCGGGGACTGACGCCGGGCTCCCGCGCGCCGCTGCTGAGCGCAGCGGGCGCAGAGGATGCCGGGATGGGAGCGGCGGAGCCGCCGAGTTCGGGGGTGCAGCTGCAGAGCGGAGGCGGGTCATCAAGTGGCCTCCGTTTCCGGAGTGTGTGACCCCCGCAGCCCTGTCTTCCCGGGTTTTATGGTGCAGGTTCGGCCTCCTAGTTTGTCAGGCTCCCATCGTCTTACCCGCAACTACTTGTTTTGATTCTTGAGATAAACCACGTTTTGCCAATGAGAGTTTGGACAGTGTGTGGTTCTTGGGGTCAGGTTTTCCAGGACAGTGTTATTTATTTATTTATTATTTCATTCTCAGCTGCTGTATGGTGATGAGAGACCCGTTGTATGTAGACCGTCGGCATATGGAAAACCCAAAATAAGGCATGGCTGGCTGTTGGTCATAGCTACAGTTTTGGGGATGATCGTCAAGTCTCAGATTCTAAAATGCTTGGAGTAATGCTGGTCTTCAGCACTGGCATTCAGCGTGGGTGATGACAGGCATGTCTTGAACTTGTCTGGTATACCTTCCTCTCCCCTTTTTGGAGATAGGGTCTCAGCCTGTAAACCTGGCTGGCCTGGAACTTACCGTGTTTATCAGACTGACCTCGAACAAGGTTTCCACCCATTTCTTGACAGACCTTTATAAGGAGAAGCTGAACTTTACCCCCTCAAGGCTCGCCATTATAGTACTCTCCCCGTTTCCCTCCCTGTTTTTCCTTTTCTCTCTTTTCACTCCTCCCCTCCTCCCCTTCTCCCTCTAGGGATGAAAAACTACCACACCTGGCCTATAGTCGTTTTCGTAATCACCAAGCTGTGTTCTTTGTGACCACAGCTGATCTGTTTACTACTAGGATTTTATTACCAGAATAGGGAGGAGAAAATTTGGGGGGAAAGTGTAGGAAGTAGTTTTCTTAAAAAAATATTTATATTTCACTTTATTGCCTAAGGTTGCTGGAGGACAAAAACCAGCAATGGATAAAAGCAGTTATTTTAGTGTATCAAGTTTCTTAATAAAGAAAAATGAAAAAAAAAAGAAAGTTTGAAACTTCGTCTGTGAAGGACAGTCTATGATAATGATCACACCATAGAGATGATGAACTTGTACCTAGAAGTAGTTTCTCATAGGAACTTGAAAAAGTCAACAATGAGATTTTTCCTCAACTTTTGAGAAAACTGGGTGTTTTTTTTAAAAAATAATTCAGTAATTCAGCTAGATTAGGCAGTAATCTCTTCGTTTGGTTCATCATTAGGTTAACATAATTGTTCAGTCTGATGTTTATTGTCAGAATACATAGTGTTATAATTTTAAAACTTTCTTCCATATACATATATGCAGATTTTACAACTCTAGACAATTAAAATATCTCATAAAATTGGAGGAATTTGGGGTTGGGGATTGAGCTCAGCAGTGGAGCACTTGCCTAGCAAGCGCAAGGCCCTGGGTTCAGTCCTCAGCTCCAGCAAAAAAAAAAAAAAAGAAAAAAGAAAAAAGAAAAAAAAATTGGAGGAATTTGTTTTTTCTTGTTGGTGAACCCCAGGGACCGAAAGGTCCTCAGGCTTGGAATCAAGTGCCTTTAATGAATGAATGATGTCACCGGCCAAAAAGAGAGAAAACAACAGAAGTTTTAAGTCTATTTAGAGGAGTATAAAACTTTCAAATTGGTAGAAAGATGATTAAGTTGTATAATTGGCTAGCTGTATTGAGGAAATTGAACTAAATATGTGATACACTGCAAATAACATTCAAAGGGGAAAAATGAAGAAATATTTACCTATATGTAATTCTGAGGAATGAAAGGCCTTTTTCTTAAGCGTATTTCAAATGCTGAAGCAACCATAAAGGAAAAGTCTGGGGAAAAAATGAATACACTAAAAATTGTAAGAACGTACACCAAAAACAAACAAGAAGAGGGGAAATAAGTGTTTGTAATACTATGTATACAAGGATATTTAGAGTGCTGTCTTGTTGTGCCCCCCTGCCCCCCCTCCCAAAAATAGATAAGGAACACAGAGATAAACTGTTAATAGGCTTGGGCTGCTACTGATGTCTAACACAACATCATACAACATCAAATTCTCAGAGTTCTACAGTTCTACAGGTTGGAAGTTCAAGATCAAGGCATCAGTAGGTTTGGCCTCTTCTGAGATATTTCTGGTTTGCAATAGCTGCCTTCTGTAGCTGGAGTTTATCTGGTTCTGCCTGGATCACAGTCAGGACAAATCCCTCTCACCCACCAGTCCCACAGCCACTCAGACCCAACAAAGTAAACACACAGAGACATATATTGCTTACAAACTGTGTGGCCATGGCAGGCTTCTTGTTATCTACTTCTTCTATCTTAAATTAACCCATTTCTATTAATCTATACTTTACCACATGGCTCGTGGCTTACTGGTACCTTACATCTCGATTGTCATGGCGGCACTGGCAGTGTCTCTCTGCCTCAGCCTTCTGCTTCCCAGAATTCTCTTCTCTGCTTGTCCCAGCTATGATTCCTGCCTGGCTACTGGCCAATCAGTGTTTTATTTATTAATCAATGAGAGCAACACATTGGACATACAGAACATTCCACAGCAGCCTTCATAAGACCTTGCCTCTGTGCCTTATGAATGCCATCCTTGGTGTCTCTTTCTCTTCTTACAAGACCAATCCTATTACATGGATTAGAGACCTGCTCTTGGGGCTTCAAGTAACCGTAATTACCTCTTTAAAAGCTCTGTCTCCACACAGTCACATTGGCTTAGGACTTGAGCAAATGAAAGGGAGTAGGGCAGAGCACGTGCTGATTCCTATAGTACTGAATGAGTAATGGCCTGAAACACTAAAAAGAAGAAACAGTTTAAACAATTTATTGGCAATTAAAGAAATGAAAATTTAAACAGAAAGATTTCTTTTTAAAACTGTTGTTTTGGTGACTGATGAATTCAGAATGCAGAAAAAATGGATAAAAGTAATTTTAAAAGAAAGACAGATTAGTTCTTAGTGACAGAACTATGTAATAAATAGAAGTAGATATGCCTCAATGATTTATGAGTTTTTCAGAGGAGAATGGATGGGGATGAATGCATCTATTTGTTCAGCTTCTTCCTCAGAGTTAAGGCTCAGCCATTAGCAACCATTTTGAACAAGGTAACTGTACGAAGTTGATTGAATAAAGAATATGCATCCGAATTACTTTTCTTGTTCTGGGAGAAGAGACATGGAATGAGGGCAAAATCTGTATCATTAGGTCATCAGAGATGCATCGTTATTATGCATCATCATTATGTATCATCAGAGATGAACATTTTTTTTTTTTTGATTGAGGCAGCATAGGATATCAAAGAATTCCTGAACCTTCTCTGCAACTCCAGTTTCCATGGTGCTTTTCATATAGAGAGCTCTTTCTGGGAGTCACTGGTGTGCTGGTGTGATGATCAATTCCCACCCAATCATGTTCTGAGAATTCATACATTTATAGTAAATATCTTTTTTCCAGCATAACATGTGGGAATTTTACAGAGTGCACCCCGTTCATACTCGCTTCCTAGTCCTCCCAGGTTCACCCTCCCACCTTTGTGTCCTCACCCCGAAAAGGAAAGAAACCACACACACACACACACACACACACACACACACACACACACACCCCAGGTCCAATTTGTGTTGGCTATATTTCATGGCCAAACTCCCAGTAGCCAGCTTCTTAACGATAAATGAGGCCTTCTCACCCATGCCAGAAGCCATCAACTGTGAAGAGCTACACTTCAGCAAACCTGTCACAAGTTTTAAGGACTCTTCAGTGGCTTCCTGTCTAGATTGTTTCTTTTGTGGGAAGGAGGGAGTTGTCACAGAAGTCTTCAATGTCTCTCATTCTCAACTATGAGTCTGCAGTTAAGATACCACTGCAAAAGAAGCTCCCTTGCCCATAAGCCCATAACAGCCACAGTCAGCACAGAACCCAGACCTCAACACCTTTCCCAATGGCAGCATGGTTGGATTACAGACACCAAAGGACATCCACATGGTCTCTGGTATTAATGCGTACCATGGACACCAACATGGCCTCTGGAGGAGGCCTAATCTCCAAATTGGATGGATGAATCATTCTCCATCTTGGATATCTTGCTGTTGCTCAGAGTAGTGCAGCTGCAAGGCATGTACAGGGACAGAGCCTCAGCAAGTTCCAGGCTGCTGCCCACCACCCTGCTTGCACTGCTCAGCAACGATATTCTCCCTCCATCCACTGCAGCCATGCTGTTACATCTGTTGTCACCACCGCCTAGTCTCTGGTTTTGCCTCTCTCTAATGTAAGCATGCCACTCTGTCCCTCCATCCTTCCCATCTCTCCATCTCACATGTATTCTTTGAAGTGGCATTGCGAACTGCAGTGTGTTACACAGTATATTTTCTTGCCCAAACATGCACATTCTTACTGCAGTGAGTCATTGGTCTGTTTCAGGGTTTCTGGTTTCTGAAGCACCGTAAATACTGGCCTGTCACCGAGACTTGTCTCAGATATCCTGTTGTTCAGAGTCAGAATGATCTTGTGGCTGGGCAGGGTGTCTGCGGGCAGGATCTGAGAAAGCACCATGCTTGCACACCTCTCTGCCCTCAATGCAGGCTGCCCTAAGGCTCACCAGGTATGAATGTCAGGCAGCCCACAGGCAGCACCCACAGCCCCATGCTTTCCTTCCCACAGCAGGGCAAGCAGTTCATGGCTCCATGATGCAGGCTAGGCCATGCTGTGCAGGCTGGGCCCACTGTCGCTAGCCTGCTGGATCTGCCCTACTTAACAACGTTATTGGTGAAATTATTAAGGCCACTCCATGTAGTTAAAAGGGAGGTTTATTTTGTGGGGTAACTTACAAATGAAGGGATAGGTTGTAGGGTTTGGCAAAGGTATGGCACAGTCTGGCGGTGTTCTCTGGAGAACTCTGCTTAGTCTACCTCCTGCGTCCAGCATCCCAGAACCAAGAGAGAGCCCTCCTCTCGATCTTGGGTCTTCTGCTTCCTCCTCCATCCCGCCTTGTGTGCGTGACCATTACTGAAGCCTCAATGGGGGTTGGAATTTCCAGGCCAATGCTGGGATGGCTATCCACTACACAACGTCATGTTTCTTTGTCCATCACTGCCATGCCTCTAGCTTTGTTACTCTCTGCCACATGAGGCTCTGCCCTGCCGTGCCATCTTGCCTTCCAATATTGTGAGTCCACATTTTAAAAGCATCTTCCCATAAAACCTGCCTTTTTAAAAGATGTTCTGGGGGCTGGAGAGATGGCTTAGAGGTTAAGAACACTGACTGCTCTTCCAGAGGTTCTGAGTTCAATTCCCAGCACCCACATGGTGGCTCACAACCATCTGTAATGAGATCTGGCACCCTCTTCTGTGCACATAATAAATAAATAAATCTTAAAAAAGTTCTGGAGATAGTGCCAGCTCTGCCGCCTCCTCCTCTGCCACCCTGTCTCCCCTTGGAGTCTCTGTGGGTCTCTCAGGTTCCTCAGAGCTGCTCCATAGTCCCTGGGGTGCTAGCTGCTACTTCCAACTTGAATCTGTGAGTTTGAGACCAGCCTGATCTCTAAATAGTGAGTTCCAGGCCAGCCAGAGATGCCTAGTGATACCTGTACATGTACAAAGTGAAGAAAGTGGCCATGGAACTGCACACAACCGCCTGAAGAAAAAAAAATACAAATAGCCAAGAAATATTGTTTTATTTTAACTTTTTATTGATTCTTGTGGGTTTTACTTCATGTACCCCAATCCCACTCTCTCCCCATCCCTTCATATCTGCCCTCTGCCCTTGCATCCTTCCCCCTAAAGAATAAAATAAACTCTTATGAAAGCTGTAGTGTGTCACACTGAGTCACAAGTATATCTGTTAGTCCATATATCTTTACTTGCAAATGTTCATTACAATGAGTCATTGGTCTGGTTTGAGGCCCCTGGCATCTGCTACACCATCAATACTGGATCTTCATGGGACTCCTCCTGGATATCCTGTTGCTGCCCTGTGTCAGGAAGATCCTGTAGCTTTGGGTCTATAGGACTGGCCCATTCATATGTCCCAGCAGTGAAGGAGGCTTTCTTGGACTGCAAGCCCTCAAATCATGACATGGGGACTTATTAATTATAAATGCTCAGCCTTAGCTTAGGTTTGTTTCTAGCTAGTCTTTTTTTTTTTAAAACTTAAATTAACCCATTTCTATTCATCTATGTGCTGTCCCAAGGCTCGTTTGCCTCATCTATGTACTTCCCATTCTGCTTTCTTGCTTCCTCTGTGTCTGGCTGTCTGGCTTACCTTTTTTCTCTGTCCAGCAGACACACCTATTCCTCCTCTGCCTAGCTGTTGGCCATTCAGCTTTTTATTAGACCAATCAAGTGCCTTAGGCAGGCAAGGTGAAATAGAAGCACATTAACATAGTTAAACAAATATAGCATAAACAAATGTAACACATCTTGGCATAATTAAACAAATATTCTATTACACAATATCCCCCTCTCACTTTGTCTAAATAAAAAAAGAACGGCTTTAACTTTAACATAATAAAACCATATAAAATAAGGGTTGGGGATTTAGCTCAGTGGTAGAGTGCTTGCCTAGCAAGCACAAGGCCCTGGGTTCGATCCTCAGCTTAAAAAAAAAACATATAAAATAAGAACAATTATCAGGTAAGAATTACATTTACAATATCCAATCCATTTATATTTGGCAAATTCAAAGAAAATACTCTATTATTTATCCTGTCCTGGTGAGTTCAAAGTTTTGTGCTTACTTTATCTTCCATCATAACTAAGGGAAACTATAACTATTTAGTCTTCAACTCCATCAAAGACCCCAGAAGGATATAATATTACTTGACTAAACAAGAAGTGCAGAGCAAGCGACTTTCAAAACTGTAGAAATGACAAAGACATATGGCTGCCTGGACAGTCACCCAAGATTCCTTTGCAACTTTGGGGCATACACCTTCAGCCTACCATCCTAGATAGTCTGACACACTTTTCTGTGAAGTAGGAATTTTGAAGGACTGTTCCACTTTGACTCGGCAAAGTTCAGCAGTCTTTCTCCTTTGTGTCCTGCTTGTCCAATTTGTACAGTATACTGTCAGCAGGTGAGACAAGGGCAGTTTCTTGCCCAAATGACTAGCTTTGCCACAATGAAAGCAAACTCCATATGGATGTTCTTCAATACCCATCATCCTTTTGTGAAGTAGATTGATGCTGCCAGGAGCAGACATGCCTCACTGTCATGAAAAGCCTTAGGTTATTAAACATCTTAAATGCCATGTTCTGAAGGTCTCTGAAGCGTGTAAGGATCACTTATCTATCTAAAATATAACATGTTTAACCTTGAAAACATACCTAACATGACTACAAGTTTCATTATTATAGATGACTAACTACTAACCTGTATTTCTTAATTATATATCACATTTTAAAATGAGCTGCATATGTACAATACCTTAAACAAGAAAAGAAACATATATTCAGTATAACAAAAATAACTTTAAATTTGTATCAATATTCCAAAATCCATACCAATGTAAAATATTTGAGGTTAATAGTTGTCTTTTTATCCTGTATTCCTGTATCCCCCCTAAATGATGACAAACAGTCATAAACCACTGAATGACCAAAAACCACCCACCCTATCTCTTGGGAATGTGGCTGTTGTACTCTCTAGACTGCTTCCTGTTGTGTGGGAGCAATGGTATCCCTAGGGGACCCTGAGAAAATTGAGATAATGATAAAGTCCTGGGAAAACTAGTTATAACACTTGTTGTCAAGTCTCAGAACTGTTCCCATACAGATGGATCAGTATATACCTCACCTGTCTTATAGTTTTTCTTGATTTATTTCCTTATGTCTGTAGTCAAGATTTTCAGGAGGTCTCCCCCAGTCAAATCTGATCTCTGTTAACCTTGAAGGAACCCACAACCTTTCACTTCCCATGGAAACAAAAGCATAACTCCCCCACCCCCAACACTCATATTTTCTAAATTCCATTTTAAAATTAAGACATCCCTAAAGTATTTAGGTTGATCTGATTCAGCAGTCCCTTTTACAATCCAATGTCTTTCAGCAGCTGGCCTTTGCTCATCATCAGTGTGGTGATATATTGTGTACCCCAATAAACTTGCCTGAGGATCAGAGGACAGAGTCAGCCACCAGATTAGACATAGTGGGCAGGCAGTGGTGGCATACACCTTTAATCCTATTGGTCAGGAGGCAGAGATCTGTCTGGATCTTTGTGAGTTCAAGGCCTCACTGGGCTATATGAGATTGATCCAGTATAAGAGAGAAACAGATCCAGGCAGTGGTGGCACACACCTTTAATCCCAGCACTTGAGATCTCATACCTTGGCTTGGGAAGCACATATGCCTTTAATCCCAGCAAGTAATATGGCAGGGCAGAGAAAGGTCTATAAGGTGTGAGAAAACAGGAACTCATTCTCTTTGGACTAAGGATTTCATAGAGATAAGAACTAGTGGCTGGTTGTTCTGCTTCTCTGATCTTTTAGCTTTCACCCTGATATCTGGCTCCGGTATTTTTTTTTTTTTAATTAAAAGACCATCTAAGATTTGAAGAACACATCAGTATTTAAAAAAAAAATCAAAGTTAGCATAACACCATACAGGATCCAGCCTCCCTGTGTATGTCCCATCTTTATGTGGATTTTTTCCCTTTATATTTTTACCCTCTCCTTAAAGCTTTATTATTTTTAAACTATTTATTTTTTCCTATGACTGTCTTTACCTATTTTCATTCCGTCCTTAAGCACCGATACACATTTTGAAATACACTGGAAGTTGTAAGGATTTTTTTCAGACTAGACCTGCTTTACTGTGCACCTGTTATGTTCTCTGACCCTGTGAGCCAAACTTTACCCTCACCAAGTGGCTCTGAGCTGGTGACTGATTTTTCCTTGCTTGGGTCACAAGACCTGAGCTTTATGTCTCATGGGCCTGGCTGAGAGCTGTATTAACTGGGAGCTGCATTAACTGGCATTTAACGGTCCCAGCTCTAGGAACCGTGGCAGGCTTTTGTTTCTACTTAACATGCTAGCTGCTCAAGTGCTCGGTGTACAGCAACACTGCACCTCTGTGGGCTACAAGCCCTGGGCTGCTAGGATGTTTTGTTTTTTGTTTTTTGATTTTTCTCTTTTTAGTTTTCTTAGGCCCTGTGTAAAAATACATGCCCATGATGCATGCCAAATGTAGCAGGCTTTCTTGGGCCACCAACCCCCAAATCATGACATAGAGACTTATTATTAATTATGACTGCTTGACCTCAGCTTAGGCTTGTTTCTAGCTAGCTTTTTTTTTTTTTAAAAAAAAAACTTAAAATAACCTATTTCTATTAATCTATGTGCTGATTCAAGGCTCATTGACTTTATCTATGTACTGTTCTGCTTTTCTGCTTCCTCCATGTCTGTCTGCCTGGCCCCTGGCAGACTGACACTGGCTGGCTGGCTGGCTCCCACTTCCTCTCTGCCTGCCCATCTATTTCTCCTCTGCCTAGCTACTGGCCATTCAGCTTTTTATTAGACCAATCAGGTGCCTTGGGTGGCAAGGTGAAAAGCAACACATCTTTATATAATTAAATAAATGCAGCATAAACAACATCTTCACATAGTTAAACATATATTCTATTCCACAACGCAGCAGTTCATAGATGGGGGGAGGGCAACTAATAGCCATGGATCTGGACCTGAGTGGTAGCTGAGTTGGTCAGACCACCAGCTCTTTCGCATCCTTGCCACTAAGTCAAGTTCTCTGGCACTGCCTCAGATAGCTCACCCAATGCCACAGGTAACAAGGGATGGGTCTAGTTCTTCTGTTCTCATGCCCTGGGGCTCACCTATACCCACACCATCAGGGCCAGCAAGACAGAGGAGTAGTGGAGCCAACTCTCCCATGCTCATGCCCTTGGGGCCAGTTCATGAGTGCCCTGCCAACATGGTCAGCCCTACTATGCCATCTGGGCAAGGTGCAGGGCCATTCTCCCAAGTGCTGCAGTAGGCAAGGGACAGAGCCAGCTCTTCCTAATGCTGCAGCCAGTGGGGTGAGGCTATAACTCTATTCAGTCCTTAGATATCAATGTGGTCCCAGGCAGCATTCCTTACCAGGGACATCTACCTGACTTTTGGTGGTAACATGGGCCAGGGACATCAACATAAACCCCTGATGCTACATGGCCACAGACCCAGACATGGCCCTCGGCTACTTTGCAGGCTACTCACATCAGGCTATTCCTTGAGTCTCCAGATCTGCCTCTTTTTGTAGTGCTTAAGCTGTTCAGTGTTTCTTTCTCCCCCATCTTTCCACCCCATACTTGCACATTGTAGTGGCTCATGCTGTGAGTGGGCCACACATTGGGTGGGGTCTCTGGGTGTCTTCTTTCTGCCCACTCTATGTGTGGTGGGCAGGGCCTCTGGGTGTCTTCAAGTGTTTGTTCAACTCAAAGCTTCCAAAGAAAATAAATCTCTGGCCAAAGTTAGATACAGCAGTGTAAAACTGTAGTTCAACATAGAGTCTTCCAGTCTCATGGAAGCAAATAGGCCAATGATGAAAAGTAAACAGCAGGACATATCCAGTCAGTTGTGGGTCTCCATTCTGCAGGTACTGCTCTTCTTCTTGGGCTGATTATCACTTAAAGGGCTACAGGGCAATTCCCATATGATAGAGACTAAACCCAATCCTTCCGTTCATCAAAATGGATTGAATTTTGTTTTGATTGTTTGTTTTAGAAGATCTGATTTTTATTGTGATAAAAGAGTTTTCTGAAAGTTCAAAGTTTTTTCTCTCCTTTGTGACTCCACTGACCCCCAGAACCTCTCTCTACTGGGGACTCACAGCTGCCATACTAGGCTGGTACTCAGGTAGCAGACCTTCATCCTCCTTCTTGTCCTCCATTTTATCTCTTCAGATTTACCCTTCATCCTGCTATAGTCTGTCTGCAGGAGCCCCTCCTCATTGCCAGCCCACTTCCAACCCTAGGTACTTGGCCCCCATCCCAGATTCCTCTAGTTTTTCCTTATTGTCCCTCTCAACCTTTCATTATAGGCCATCTTCATTCCTTTGTGGCTCACTACCAACCTGCAGAACAGCTCTCTACCTGGCACTGAGCTGCAAAACAGCTTTTTACCTGAGACCTCAAAACAATCATACTTGGCTGGGACTCAGAACTGCTCTCTACCAGGGACCCCACAGCCACCATATTTGGCTGGGACTCTGGGATCCCACAGCTTCCACACTTGGCTAGGATCCAGAGTAGGCAATAACAACCAAAGAAAAATGCCCACCCAACAAAAGACAAGACAAGACAAGTCAAGTCAAGACAAGACAAGACAAGACAAGACAAGACAAGACAAGACAAGACAAGACAAGATATCTACGACAAGAAACACTTCAAATGTCATAATTCCATGTGTCTAGATCCAAGGTAATAAACACTAACATGAACAAACAAGACAATATACCTCCTTCAGGAGCCAGAAATCCTATTGTGTTAGACCCTGAGAAAAATAATTTAACTGAATCAGCATAAGAAAAGGGCTTCAAAATTGCATCTAAGACCTTAAAGAGGTTATCAATAAATACATTAACGAATACTGTGAAAACATAATCAATTGAGTATTGTGAAAACACAATCAATTGGATGAAATGACATATTTCAAGATATAAAGGTAGAACATGAAAAGAAATAGAATCTCTAAAGAAAACCCAAACTGAAATTGGACAGAGAAACCTTCAGAGGCAAGTCTCATCAACAGATTAAGACATGGAAGAGGGAATTTCAAGTCTGAAGATGAGGTGGAGGAAATGGATAGCTTAGTTATAGAAAATGTTAATTCTGAAACAGTCCAGGCACAAAACACCCAGAAAATCTGGGTTGAATAAAAAAGCAAGCTACACAAGCTAGTAAACAGCACTCCTGCATGGTCTCTGCTTCATTTCCTGCCTCCGTGTTCCTGTTTGAGCTCCTGACCTGGCTTTCCTTGATGATGGACCCTAACCTGTGTAATATAATAAATCCCTTCCTCTGTAAGTTGGTTGTGGTCAGTGTTTTGTTACAGCAATAAAAGCCAAGCTAGAACACTATTGACTCAAATATATAGCAATGACACTTATTTATGACTTCAATTTTGAATTATCATTAATAAGTAACAATTTTATTAATTATTATTTATTATTTTGGTTTTTCAAACAGGGTTTCTCCATGTAGCCCTGACTTCCTTGGAACTTGCTTTGTAGACCAGACTGGCCTTGAACTCAGAGATCCTCCTGCCTTTGCCTCCCAAGTGCTTGGATTAAAGGTGTGATCCACCACTGCAGTGCTTACTAATTATTACTATATGAAAGTAAATTTGAGTAAAGCACTAAGATAAGCAGAAAAATTTAACACTATGAAAATACTTTCAAGAAGTATGATTTTATTTTTTGGGAACACATTTTTTCATTTTACATACCAACACCTGTTCTCCCGCTTTCCCCACTTCCCCCATCCCACCCCCCCCCCCTCCTCATAGCGGGTAAGGCCTCCTTTGGGTAGTCAACACAGGCTGGCATACCAAGTTGGGGCAGGACCAAGCCCCTCCCCTCTGCATCAAGGCTGAGTAAGGCATCACACCATAGGGAATGGGCTCTAAAAAGCCAGTTCTTGTACCCGGGGTAAGTCCTGGTCCCATTGCCAGGGGACCCCAAAATACATTATGCCACGCAACCATCACTCATATTCAGAGGGCCTAGTGTGGTCCCATGCAGGCTCCTCAGCTGTCAGCCCAGAGTTCATGAGCTCCCACTAGCTTGGGTCAGTTATCTCTGTGGTTTTTCCCATCACGATCCTGACCTGCCTTGCTCCTATAATCCTTCCTCTCTCTCTTCAACTGAACTCCAGGAGCTTGGCCAAGTGCTTGGCTGTGGGTCTCTGCATCTGTTTCCATCAGTCACTGGATGTAGGTTCTATGATGACAAATAGGGTAGACAGCAATCTGAGTACAGGGGAAGGCTAACTCAAGAACCCTCTCCACCATTGCTGTGAGTCTTAGCAGGGAACACCCTTGTGAGTTCCTGGGGATTTTCCTAGCTCCAGATTTCTCCCTAGCCTCTTAATGGTTCACTCTGTCAACATATCTCTTTCATTGCTGTCCCTCTCCATCCTCTCTCAACCCAGCCATCTCAAACCCTCAGTCCCCCCCCCCCATCCCCTCCCTTCTACTCCCCCATGCCAGTTTACTTACCCAGGAGATCCTAACCCTTTCCCCTTCTTGGGGAGATCCATGCATGTCCCTCTTGGGGTCCTCCTCTTTACCTAGTTTCTCTGGGGTTGTGGACTGTAGACTGTTTATCCTTTGCTTTGTGTCTAATATTCATGTATGAGTGAGTACATACCATGTTTGTCTTCCTGGGTCTGGGTTACCTCACTCAGGATGATTTTTTCTAGTTTCATCCATTTGCCTGCAAATTTTATGGTGACTTTTTCCCACTGCATATTACTCCATTATGGATATGTACACTTTCTTTATCCATTCTTCGATTGAGGGGCATCTAGGTTGTTTCCAGGTTCTGGCTATTATGAATAGTGCTGCTATAAACATAGTTGGGCAAATGTCCTTGTGGTGTGGTTGAGCATCTTTTGGGTATATGCCCAAGAGTGGTATTGCTGGTCTTGAGATAGTTTGATTCCCAATTTTCTGAGATACTGCTATACTGATTCCCAGAGTGCCTGTACAAGATTGCACTCCCATCGGTAGTGGAGGAGTGGGGGACACATTTTTATCTTACATCTCAGCTGCAGTTTCCCCTCTCTCCTCTCCTCCCAGTCCTTCCCCTTTGTCCCCCTCTGTTCCCATTCCCTAATCCACTCCCCACCATCTCTGTCCAGGAAAGGGCAGGTCTCCCATTAATATCAACAAAACATGGCAAATCAAATGCAGCAAGACTAAGCACCTCTTCATGCATTAAGGCTTGGCAAGTTGACCCAACACGAGGACTAGGGTCCCAAAGGCCTGTAAAATAAATGGAGACAGTCCCTATTTTTGGGGAACAAATTTTTATAGAAAAAATAAACATCTTGTTTTGAGAGGTTTAAATATTCCTGAGGTTATAATTTTTCCTGAATTTTGATGAATGAGTCTTAGGAGTCTAGGTGTGAAAAGTTGTATCAATAACCATAACATTTATGAATGACCAAGTATTGTTACAGATTCTTTCTATAAAATAGGTGCTTTATTTATTGCAAAAACATGAGATATATTCTCGTTTTTTTTTTGTGTGTGTTTGTGCACATGTATATTTCTGTGTGTGCAAGTGTGTGTGCACCTGCGAACATGTGCATGTGGAGGTCAGAGGTCAACATTTTGTGTCTTTTTCTGTTGATACCCACTTTAGTTTCTAAAACAGCATCCTTCACTGAACCTGTAGTTCACCCAATTTGACAGGGCTGCCTGGCTAGTGACCTCACCATCTCTGTCTCCATTGTTCCAGTGCTGAGATTACAGATGTGTGCCAATGTGTCTGGCCTTTCACATGGGTGTTAAAGGTAAAAAGATTAGTTCCTCATGCTTGCATGGCAAGCGTTCTATGAACTGAGCCACCTCCCCAGCCCTTGATTCTCATTTTAAAAATGAGAAAAAGAATCCTGTTAAGGTGAAGTGGGATGCCCTTGTTACATACCTTGGTGAGATTTGAGTTAAAGTCTCACTCTCGTGTTTAAGCTTTTAATCAATAGACCATAACAGATTTTAGCTGAGAACAAAATTGAGAAGTTATTGGATGTGAGAAGTCTACATTATCACCTCTCACTGACCTTTCTTCCTGCACAGAACTGTCTTATTGAAGTAAACAGCTTCTTCCTGGTTTTAGTCATCTATCTTCATCATGAGATTCATGTTTAATTTGAGTATTAATCTTTATCTGTTTCTTCCTAAGACTTTAGGAAACATCAAGCAGGTTTTTTTTTTTTTTTTTTTTTTTTTTAAACAAAGATAAATTCTTACCTTTGAAACCCTACAACTCCTGAGGTCAAGTTTAAGTTTGCATTATGTTAGGATTCTTAGGATCCCAGCAGAGAAGACAGTGTTCTAGGGCCTATCACATTCTCTTTCCATCTCTACCCTTCAGCTCTATGAACTTGGCCAATTTACCCAACTTATTTAATGTTAGCTTTCTCATCTGTCTTTTGTTGTATGTGTGTTGAGCCTTCATATTGGACACCCCTGTCATAGAATTCTTTTTTCACAATATTCAAAGTGGCTGATACTTTCAATCTTTGGACTTATTATTGAACATGGACAAAACAGTCACGATATGGACTGTGCTTCACAGATCCTTTGCATCCTTCATTGTTTACAAATCATGCCTGTTAAACCACGTTCTTTTCATAATATATAGAGTTTGTGTGTGTATGTGTGTGTGTGTGTGTGTGTGTGTGTGTGTGTGTGTGTGTGTGTGTGTGACTAATCTGTTCTGGCTTTTAGATTTTATTTTTTTGCCAAGAGTTTTGTGAATGCTTCTCTTGAAATGCTTGATCTGAACCAAGTTGACAAGTACTTATTTTCCTTCCTAAAGGAAAAGCCCATTAACACTTCAAAAAGTTTTCAAACCATAAGATTCCCACTACTCTAAATGTTCTCTCCAATTCTGACTGACAGAGCCACTACTCATCCAACACTTGGTAAAAGAGCACAATCATCCCCATTGCCACAAAACTGTGACATAGGAAGTGCTTATGTATATGTATAGATGCAGATGTACACATATTTCTGGCCTATCAAAACAATGAAATTGCATTATTATTCTTTTAGTGATTTATTTATTTATTTATGAATTTGAGATTAACGGAAGATCCACTGTATCAGATACTGATTTGGCCAGACTGTCTTTAATAACACTTGTATAGCTAAGGTTTTTTTTTATTTTAATGTTTGACAGTTTCTTACATATATACAATGTATTGTGATTGTATTTACCTCTACTTCCTGTTACCACTTTCTCTTCTGTTTGAGCCTTTTATCCTTCCAAGTTAGTACCTCAGTGGCTACACCACTGAAGAAAATGACTCTCTCTCTTAGCAATCATTAATAGATTTTCTTGGTGGCTACACATTTTTATCAGTACAAAAGTGAAAAGCTCATGAAGGTAACTTCATTTTTGTGTCCCTCAGTCAGTTATTTATTTTTACTTGACAAAAGCAGGAGGATTCTCTTGTTTTCCCCGAGTCAGGTTTACCCATCTGGTGATCTTCTGTAGAGGTGCTTTACCAGATGCTGAAGGGTTTCTATTTCATTTAATTCTCTCAAAAGTTCTCAGATCAACTCATTGTCTCAGCTTTACACTTGTGGAAACCATGTGGAGAGGTGAGTTTCTTGTACGGAGTCACCTAGAAGCACAGTCAAGACTGAAATCTAGTCTGTTACACTCCTACTGGTATTTACATAAAGATGCTCCTACGTGCTGGAGAGGTGGATCAGTGATTAACAGCCTTTATTAATCTTGCAGAAGACATACGTTTGGTTCCCAATACCCACATCAAGAGGCTCACAACTACTTGCAACTCCAACTGTACCAATACTTTCTTCTGACCTCTATCAGCACCTGTACACACACACACACACACACACACACACACACACACACACACACATACACACACATACACACAAAAAAAAATTTAAAGAAAGATGATTCTGTACTTATTTACTTTAAGTCTCCGAAGCTTGATTACCTCTGAGTTTTATACTAAGTAGGAACACGGAGGTAAAGATAATGAAAATACCAGTGTTAATAGCTATAGAGGTAATGGTAATATAAATGATAGGGATATTTATAGTGATAAAATTACCTAAAATTACCAATAGCCAATATTAATAATGCTAATGTGAGTTACAGTAATAATATAGTTAACATCAATCTCTCTTACTACATTCTGCCAAGGTTCTGTTAAACCTACATTCAGTTAAATGCAAAATTTATTAGCAGCTACATGGAGATGCCTTGAGAAGCAACCTGAAAAGTTAGAAGATAGTTTTTTTCTTTTTTAAAAATCTGTCTAAAAAGAAAGTAACAGGTATTAAACATGTTAATATTTGTGAAATTGGGGTACTGGAAAGATAGGATTTTATATATATAAATTCTACAAATTGAGCTTAGCTTTGGTATAGAACTAAATGAAACTCCAAATGCCTTTCTTTTTTGATCAACACAGTTTAAAGAAAATAACACGAGATATGGTGAAGTCAACATGAAATCTATTTTCCCTTTATACTGCATTTATTCTCACAGCCCTGGAAGAGTAAGAGCCAGGGAGAAGTGTTGCTTTACATGTGGTCAGTATCTTAGCCTCCAGTCATCCAGATAACTTCTTTGTGCTGTGGCTACTGTAACTTGACTACATTATATATTTTGCCTATGCGTGTGTCTGTGCACTGGCCTGAAAAGGGCATTGGACCACTTAGAAATGGAGTTATAGATGATTGTGAGCCACAGTGTAGGTACTGGGAGTCTTATCCGGATCCTCTGCAAGAATAACTGGTGCTCGTAACCACTGAGTTCCTGATGCTTTTTAAATAGATTAAGAGGAGATGTGCATTTTCGTGAAGGTTGAGATCCATTAATTCACCATATGTTTTCCTTTTTTAGTGCAGCTTTTATTAGCTTCTCATCACTGAATTCTTTGTCCCTTAGCATTAATAACAGGATGGTGTCAATGCAGAATTTCCCAAGCCTAGTCTCTTGAGTTTAGTGTAAGAAGTTCAAGCCAAATGTACAAGATATAGAATTAGAAGAATCACTTGGTGCTGGGGATGTCTTTCTGTGTGCTATGAATGTGTTGCTCTGATTGATTGATAAATAAAATGCTGATTGGCCAGTAGCCAGGCAGGAAGTATAGTATAGGTGGGATAAGCAGAGAGGAGAATTCTAGAAACAGGAAGGCTGAGTCAGGAGTCACCAGTCAGAGACAGAGAAAGCGTGATGTGAAAGTACCGGTAAACCACAAGCCATGTGGCAACTTATAGATTGATAGAAATGGGTTAATTTAAGATAGAAGAACTAGATAGCATGGAGCCTGCCACAACCAGTTTATAAGTAATGTAAGTCTTTGTGTGTTTGCTTGGGTCTGAGCAGCTGCAGGCCCTGGTGGACTACAGAAAACTCCAGCTACAACTTGGGTTATGAAGTGCATAATTCCCTTAGCAGTAAGCAACTGGGGCCAACATTTCATGGTTTGGATTGATTTAGTACTTAAAACTTGAGTTGACAACAGTCTATGTAGATACTTGTACTTTAGGAAACCCTGTAGGCAGAAGTCCCACCAGAAACTCCTAAATACCCAGTAGCTGCTTCCCAAATCACTACACAGAGGCTTGCATTAATTGTAAATGCAGCTCAGGGTTATTACTAACTAGCTTTCACACCTAAATTAACCCATAATTCTTCCCTATGTTTAGCCACATGGCTTGGTGCCTTTTCTCAGGTAGGGCATTCTCATCTTGCTTCCTCTGCATCTGGCTGGCGACTCCTGACTCCACCCTTCTCCTTCCCAGCATTCTCAGTTTGGCTTTCTTGTCTAACTTCCTGCCCAGCTGCCAGCCTGTCAACATTTTATTAACCAGTGAAAGCAATGTGTATTCATAGTGTAAGAAAGGATTGTTCCACAGAAAAACCAGGCTGGTAACTGATCTTACATGTATGTAGTACTATGTATGAAGCATTGTCATATCAAGAGCTCTCAAAGATTATTGTGATCTAATTCTGTACAGTCTTCAGTGTGGACTTGTTTGTGGAAAAATTACTTTATTATATTACTTTGTAACATGTTGATCAGTTTTTGTAGTTCCGTTTTATTGATTAAACATAATATGGACATTGTTCATAGTGGTTCCTATGTCTTTATTATAACAGTTTTTTTTATATAATGGAAATTATTTTAAGAAGTGGGAAGTAAGTGGTATAATTGCTATTATTTTTAGTTTCCTTTTTCTTGAGGGGGGATAATCAGTAAAATGTCACTTTTCTTTATTAAGATTTCTTTTCAATATTTTTATTTGTATAAGAAACTTATTTTTCAACTTTCTTAGCGTTCACAAGTGCTACTAAAGAAGTTATTGTGATAAATAGTTAAAAATCAAATTACTTATCATTTAGATATTGGATAAGTGATCAAATATATTGATATTCCATGATTCTGTGTTAATAATTAATCATCTATCAGAAACTACTAAAATAAAAAAAAAAAACCTCTGGAATGGCTTTCCCTACAGAACAAAGATCTAGAACATCTTCTACATCTACCTAGTGCCCTTCTTTAGGCTGATGATCTGAGCCATGCAAGTTGTATTGTTAGTTTTGAGTTTTGATATTCTTTTTATCACAGAAGACAATACACAGGCATCCTAGTAAAGAATCAAAGAGAGGTCAGGTAGTGGTGGTGCCCGCCTTTAATCCCAGCACTTGGGAGGCAGAGGTATCTCTGTGAGTTCAAGTCCAGCCTGGTCTACAGAGCGAGTTCTAGAACAGCCAGGGCTGTTACATGGAGAAACCCTGTCTTGAAAATGAAAATAAACAAAAAGGAATCAAAGAGAAAACTGAAAATCATTTATAACCTTATTAGGATTTGTTCTTTCTTTGTCTAGAAATGGGAGTTACTTCTTGACTAGGTCACTTATTTTAGGGTTTATTGTCTCAGACTTTATAGAATCTTTCTTTTGTATATGAGTATTACTCCAATTGTTGTCCTTTTTACCTCAGTGAGAAAAGTGACTTAAATTTCTCCTAAAATGTCTTGAATATGCTTAAAACAAGAGCTTGAACATTAGCACTTGTCTCTTCTATGGGAAACAAGCAAGACCTTTAATCTTTGCTTATAATGTTGGTGTTCCATCTACTAGACACATTTTAATGTCTTTGATTTTTTTACAATTTTTCAAAAACTCATTTAAATTTATATGATGAGAACACTACATAAGTTTATAAATGTAGAAATGTTGTTTGTCAATGTTCTGAAAATTTGTAACTCTACACTATTCCACAGTTCCCATCCCCAGAGTTTCCAAAATTCTGCTCCTTAAGATGATTTTTGGCTGGTATACTTATGTATTTACTACAATCTTTTCTGCAAGAATATTTTGGAGACATTCAGTGCCACAACGAAACACAATTTTGGATTGGATGACCTTGGCTCCCTATTTCTGTATCCAAAATTCAGTAGCTTTTATATTGATTTGTTCTTACAAATGACTTTGAGCCCCCTTTCCTTTCCACTTATTTTCTGTGAACTACATGAAACACCATTTGGAAATTGTGTGATGAAAGGGACAGGTCAAAGCTTGTGTGTTTCATATGTACATAAAGATATTATATAACCTAACACCACACATATAATTACATATAACATTAAATATATCTCTACATTTTATATACTATTTATTTTATAACAATATATAATATATAAGCTATATTATATATTACAAATAATTATATATATAAATAAATAAAATTTTTATGAGGTAAGGTCTTACTTTGTAGTTGAAGTTTACCTGGAACTTTGTAGCATCTGTTGTCCTTAGTTTCAGGTCTGCTTGCCTCAGGCACCCATGTACATACATGCAATTTTTTAATATAGTTTCCTATTCTCCTTCCTAACTACCCATGCCCTCTTATGGGTCATCAGTATGGTTCCTATTTGTTCAAGTTGAAAGAGTCTTACAAAGACAATATTTGAAAGGATCACTAAGTCATGTTTCTAATTTTTTTCATAAAATATATCAAGTAGAAAATGTTTCACTAAACATTAGACTAAAGTTGAGATTCTTTTCCACAAAGTTGAAATTATTTAAGAATTATTTCCATTCTGCTATAGTTATTATTTGCAAAACTTATACATGATTGAGTTTTAAATCTGCCTATTCTTTTTCTATGTCCCAATTTTGGCTTAATAGACATTGATCTTTCAAATGCCCTTTTATAGAGTCCTTTGAGATTGCTCTGTTATTTGGATCGCTGACAGTGACTTCTTCCCATTTGATATGCTACTCAGGGCATGTGTATTTTTTTTCTACTGGGTAGCAGCTTCATCTTTTGCAGCATTTATGGTCTGAGTACTTTGTGCTAGGAAGGCATCCCCTTGGAAATGTTCTCTGTCAGTGTGCTACAGAGCTTGTTTTAGACAAATTTCTTCAGTTTCTTCTGTTTTCTCCTAATATTATTATTAGTCCTGTTGTCTACGGCATCACATTTGAAGATTTCTCTTACATACATCTGTTGGCTCTGCTATGTTTTTCCCCAGACACTTTGCCCAGCACTGCTGTATGTTTGAAAAGACAGGGAAGATCTTCACTTCAGCTTAGCGTACTATCTGAATCTAAAATTGTATTCTAGATCAAAGTTAGTATCTGCTCTTGGTAGGCATTGTTCTGCTTACTCTCCATTATTTCTTATATTTTTCTAATTTGATTCATAGTGATGAACAGAATAATCACTTTCTTAGTTCTCCTGGCAGCTACAAATGGTGATATGATTCTCACCAGTAAGATGAATAAGGGAGAGGAGCATCTGGTGCTGTCCTCTGTCATTTTCCCCAACTTTGATACTGACTTAATATTTAGAACTACAGCAACTGTTTTGTAACTCTGAGGCAATAGGCATGAAGATAAAAGACAGTGTGTAAGGAGAGCAGAGTGGAAAGCTGAACAGATCATTAGAAACTGGTCGTGTCAGGGATACTATCAGAGGAAGCACAGTTCTGCTTGGAGGACACACACTCTTATTCTGTATGTTATGGTTGCTTGTGTGTGTGTGTGTGTGTGTGTGTGTGTGTTTGTGTGATGTGGATAAGAGTATTCCTAATTCATATATATATATATATATATATATATATATATATATATATATATATATTTTAGTGAGGATATTCTTATTAGGCAATGAAATAAAAGTAGGAGGACTCTCTACCCCACAGCTTTCCAAATTGTATGAGAATAATTGAAGAGACATGCATTTAACAGGAATTCTTAGAATTTATAGAAAAGCTAGCACAAATTCAGGCCTGCATTTGCACTGTGATTTTAAAATAAACTTCTGGCACTGAGTACAGTTGACACATTAAAACTCTGTGTAAATTTGTTGGTTTTATGCTTGATGTACCAATGTTTGCTTACCTATTTGCTTTAAAGAATAGTTGTACTTTGTTTCTGGTTTGTTACCCATTTAAAACTTTGGACTTTGCATTACTCATGCATCTGGTTAATGTGCAGCGCTACCGAGCATTCTACATGAAAAAGACAGATTATAAAATATAGTATAAATGATCAGCATCAATAAGCTCAAGAAATCAATAGGGAAGGAATTATGAACAAATTGCTCAGTGGCTTAAGTTTTAAAAATCTAAATGTAACTAGAGTTTAGGATGAGGCAACAAACATTTAGTTTTTTTATATGATAAAGTAATAGCTATTCAATTTTTATTTGAAGAACATGAGTTTGACACCCAGTTTCGAGAAGACGTTCTTGGTGTTTCCCCTTCATGTATCCTCCTCTTCTGTGCTGTGCAGTGACAAGACGTTACATAAGATGGCAGTAGGAGATTACAAATAGTTCCCTCTCAGTACTCCATCCCTCAAGCTGGGTCCCTGAGTACAATAAACACCAGCACACACCACCTTTTCTAGACTGCTGGATGGCTTACCGTCACCAACCACATTCCCCCATTTTGATGAAAAGAAGCAAGGTGCCAGTTTTGACCTCCCAGACATTTTTAAAGGAATTGTGCACAGTGATGTATTTCAGTCCACTTTTTTCTAACTCTCTAAAAGCCCAATGTTTTATGTGAGTTTATGGAATCTCGACTTTAAAAAGGAAGCCAGGGTTTCTTAGATTTTTTTTTTTCATCCCCAAAACTCGATTAAAATTTCTAGGGATTAAACTCTTCATTGTTTTAAAATCGTGGATCGTTGGATTTAATTTTCTTTTTTGAGAATGCAAATGCGTATTATTCCACTTTACTAGTGTTGTGGATCAAACCCAGACAGGGTCTTGCAAATTGTAATTTAATAGTAAATTGCAGTGTATGGTTGTTATCTTAAAAAATCCAAATATTCATTTAGTGGATGTGTACATGCACATGTGCATAAGAACACACACCAGGGCACACATGTGGAGGGCAGAGGACAGCCTGAAGATCTGGCTTCTCTCCTTCCACCATGTGGGTTCTGGGGATTAAACTTGGTTCTTGGTCTTGGTGGTAAGTGCCTTTACCTGCTGAGTCATCTCACCAGCCTGCTATCTCCTTCCAATGACATTTATGATTATATATATAGGCTTTTTAAATTTTATAAGTGAACAACTCAAGTGGTAATATAGCATTTACTGCTCTCAGCTAGTATTCCTATTTGCTTGTTATATGTGTATGTTAACATTTTTATCTATGATCTCTCTAGTCATTCAATTTTGTTAAACCACTCATAATGTTACAACAAAATCAACTTTCAATTTAATAGTAGTATATTAATTCTACCAAATTTAGCCAAAGAAATGAAATACTTGTGGATGGTAAACTTTTTACATTTTGCTTTTTAAAAGAAACTTCTTTCCTTCTGTAGGCCTATATTCTTAGTTGTTATATTCAGACCTCTGTCATTTTCAAATTCAGCATACTTACTTATAGCCACATACCAATTATTATGCATGAAAACCATCTCTTTGAGTACATGATTATACTTGTGGTTTCCCAACAAGCTTCCCCAATGAGTTATCCCTCGGTGTAATCTAGAATTTGTTCTTGGGCATCTTCTTGTGGCTGAAGAATTTGTTATCTGCTGCCATTCACTTTAGGCTAATAATTGTTCTCGTAACTGTTGTACTAATTCTGTTCTGTAGACTGTTTTCTATAGGACTCAAAGTCTCTGTGCATACAAATAGGAAGCACCGTGCATACTCTACAATGTCCATTTGGCTCTAGCTGAATGAGTCACCTGCTAGTAAAGAACACAATTGATGTAATAAATTCTCACGCTGGGATAGCACTGAAGTGGCTCTGTGTTTGCGTGTCTTCCCACGAAACTGTCTAATCTGATTATTGTTCAGTTGAGATCAATCTCAGGAGTGACGAGAGAAATCCTTGTAAGTTGGAATACTGCCTGCTGCTGGCTTCAGCGAAGGGATTGTCGTGGACGTTAGTTTCAGATAAGGAGACTGGCTTCTAACTCTAGCTCTGATTACAAAGTCAGGCAAAAGTTGGATGTACTCTTTTGCTCTCAGAACACTGGAGACTGAAGCAGAAGGGCCATTAGGTAGTTTGTCTTAGTTAGTTGTTTTTTTTTTTTTTTTTTTTTTGTGAAGAGACACAATGACCACAGCAACTCTTTTTTTTTAAAAATTTAATTTAATTTTACATATCAGCCATGGGTTCCCCTGTCCTCCCCCCTCCCGCCCCCTCCCTCATCTTCCCCCCAGCTCACCCCCCATTCCCATCTTCCCCAGGGCAAAGACTCCCCTGGGGATTCAGCTCAACCTGGTAGATTCAGTCCAGGCAGGTCCAGTCCCCTCCTCTGAGGCTGAGCAAAGTGTCCCCACATAAGTCCCAGGTTCCAAACAGCATCCACTATAGACCACTGGCAGTGGGTGAGAGAAAGCCCGAACTGACCTAGTCTGGTGATCGGATGGCCAAACACCCTAACTGTCATGCTAGAACTCTCATTCAATAACTGATGGAAGTGGATGCAGAGATCCTTGGCCACGCCCCAGGTGGAGCTCCAGGAGTTCAATTGTCGAGAAAGAGGAGGGATTGATTGTAAGAGTGTGAATTGTTGAGGCCACAGCAACTCTTATAAAGGAAAAAATTTACTTTGGGGTGACTTGCTTATAGTTCAGAGGTTCAGTTCATTATCACCATGGCAGGGAGCATGGCGGCATGCAGACAGACATGGTGCTGGCTACATCTTGATCAGAAGGTAACAGAAAATGCTGTGTGACACCAAGCAAAGTTTAAGCAAAAGAGACCTCAAAGTCTGCCCCCACAGTGAAAAACTTCCTTTAACAAGGCCACAGCTACATCAACAAAGCCACACCTCCCAATAGTGCTACTCCTTACGAGCTTATGGGGGCCAATTACAGTCAAACTACCACATAGTTCAAGGCAAATTTGAGATACATAGGATAAGCTTGTGTCAGGAAAACCAAAATTAGGCAAAAGATCATCAGTAACATAAAAATAAAAAAAAAAGAAAGAAAAGGGAATTGATGGAAACTCAAAGAAAGAAACCACAAAGAATGGAAATTGTCCTTCTTGCTGGAAGATTCTATATAACTAGTAGGAAACTATTTCTAAATGATTGATTAGTTTCAACGAAGGGGACATTGGTTATTACTATGTTTTTGCAATACAAGTTGTTACACAAAGATAAAAATAACAGAATCAAATTATTAAAGGAGGTGTGTGGCCTCATAGAGTTGCCCTCAGTGTAAGCCCTGATGTGTGTGGGAAGATATGATCTGGAAATTTCTTCAATAGTGGAAGTTCTGCTGTTACTTGATGCTGACAATAATAATGAGTTGATTATGATGATGATAAATCACTGCAGGTTTTTGAGCACTTGAGGTCATTTCATTATTATGATCACTCTACCTTGCATATGTCCACTTTACAGAGGAGAAAACCGAGATGAAGAAGGTTAAATACCCTAACTGCAGTATAAATATTTATTCTTATACACACAGATAAGTGTAATCCTCTCCCCTCATAAAGAGATAAGGGAACATCATGGAAGAGGGGAAGAAAGGCTGTAAGAGCCAGAGCAACAGTGACTTTATTGTAAGATTTTATCTTCTAGGAATGCCAGAAGCTACACTCATGAAGTCTTACCAATAAGGCCGCTTAAACAAGACCCCAACAAAGATTACACCAATAGGCATCCTGACACGGAAGGAGAAAGCTCAAGAGGTTTCATCCCTAGACAAAGAACCATAGGCAACTATGGTGCTGAGAGTGGGAGATATAGTCTTCCCCAGGGAAGAGCACTCTAATTGGATACTCAAAGAGTATCCAATATCAAATAGTCATCCCTAAAAACATATATATGAGTAATATTATACAGACTAAGAAGGTTGTATTTACATATTTAGGAGTACACACACCACCACCACCACCACCACCATCACCACTAATACTACCACCACCAAAATAACAGGAGTTAACAATCATTGATAATTGATATCTCTGAATATTAATGGGCTCAATTTCCCAATAAAAAGACACAGGCTAACAGAATGTATGCCAAAACAGGATCCATCCATCAGCTGCATAAAAGAAACACACTTCAACATCAAAGACCTCAGAGATAGAGATAGACATTACCTCAGAGTAAAGGGTTAGTAAAAGTTTTTCCAAGAAGATGGACCTAAGAAGAAAACTGGTGTAGTCATTCTAATATCAAACAAAATAGACTTCAAACCAAAACTAATCAATAGAGATGGAAAAGGACACCATACACATCAAAGGAAAAATCCACCAAGATGATCTTCAATTCTTAACATCTATGCCCCAAACACAAGGGCACTTGCATTTGTAAAAAAATTTATGAAAGCTTAAATCACACATTGACCCTCACACATTGATAGTGGGAGACTTCAATATCCCACTCTCGCCAATGGACAGGTCATCTAGCCAAAAACTAAACCAAGAAATACCAGAGCTACCAGATATTTTAAACCAAATAGACATAACATATCTACAGAATATTTCACCTGAACACAAAAGAATATACAGCACCTCACAGAACTTTCTCCAAAATCAACCACATACCTGATCACAAAGCAGATCTCAACACATATGAGTTGAAACAACTCCCTGTGTCCTGTCAGACTGTGATGGATTAAAGCCGGATTTCAACAGCAGCAGAAACAACAGAGAACCTACAAACTTACAGAAACTGAACAACTCTCTACTGAACAACTACTGGGTCAAGGCAGAAATAAAGAAATTAAAGACTTCCTTGAATTTAATGAAAATGAGTACTCAACTTACTCAAACTCATGGTACATAAGAAAGTTTGTAGCGCTAAATACCTACATAAAGAAATGGACAGACCTCACACTAGCAACTTAACAGCACACCTGAAAGCTCTAGAACAAAAAGGAGTAAGCACACCCAAAAGTAGATGGCACGAACTAATCAAACTGAGGGCTGAAATCAATAAAATAGAAACAAGGAGAACAATGCTAAGAATCAAAACAAAAAGTTGGTTCTTGGAGAAAGTCAACAAGACAGACAAATCCTTACCCAAAATAACTAAAAGACACAGAATATCCAAATAAACAAAATCAGAAATGAAAAGGGGGACATAATAACAGACACAGAGGAAATCCAAAGAATCTGTACTCCACAAAATTGGAAAATAAAAAAGAAATGGACAACTTTCTTGGTAGATACCACTTACCAAAGTTAAATCAAGATCAGGTAAACAATTTAAATAGACCTGCAACCCCTAAGGAACTAGAAGCAGTAATTAAAAGTCTCTTTCTAAAACCCCCCCAAAACAAAAACAAAAACAACAACAAAACCAACCAAACAAACAAACAAAAAAAGAAAACCCCAGGGCCAAACAGTTTTTGCACAAAACTTTAACAGACTTTCAAAGAAGAGCTAATATCAATATTCCTTAAATTATTCCACAAAATAGAAACAGAAGGAACATTGCCAAATTCATTTTACAAGGCCAGAGTCACCCTGATACCCAAACTAGACAAAGATTCAACAAAGAAAGAGAAGTGCAGACCAATTTCCCTTATGAACATAGGTACATAAATACTCAATAAAATCCTTACAAACTGAATCTAAGAATTCATCAAAAAGATTATCCAACATGACCAAGTAGGCTTCCTCCCAGACATGCAGGGATGCTTCCATAGGAAAATCAATCAATGTAATCCCCTGTATAAGCAAACTGAAATTAAAAAAAACAAAACCACATGATCATCTCATTAGATGCTGAAAAAGTCTTTGACAAAAATCCAACACCCCTTCATAATAAAAACCTTGGAGAGAGTTGTGATACAAGGAACATGCCTCAATATAATAAAGGCAATTTACAGTGAGTCTATAGCCAACATCAAGTTTAATGGAGAGAAACTCAAAGCAATTCCATTAAAATCAGAAGCAAGACAAGGTTGTTCACTCTCTCTATATCTCTTCAATATAGTACTTGTTCTATCTAGAGCAATAAAGTAACTGAAGGAGATCAAAGGGAAGCAAATTGGAAAGGAACAAGTCAAAGTATCTTGATTTACAGATGATGTTATATTATACATACATATCCCCAAAAATTATAGCAGGGAACTCCTATAGCTAATAAACACCTTCAGCAAAGTGTCTGAATGCAAGATTAACTTAAAAAAAAATCAGTAGCCCTCCTATATACAAATGACAAATGGACTGAGAAAGAAACTAGGGAAATAGCACCTTTCACAATAACCACAAATAATATAATATATCTTGAAGTTAACACTACCCAAGCAAGTAAGAGACTTGTATGACAATTACATCAAGTCTTTGAAGAAAGGAATTGAATGAGATACCAGAAGATGGAAAGCTGTCCTATGCTCATGGATTGGTAGAATTAACATACTAAAAATGGCCATCTTACCAAAAGCAATCTACAGATTCAACATAATCCCTACCAAAATTCCATCATGTTTTTATAGACCTTGAAAAGACAATACTCAACTTCATATGGAAAAGCAAAAAACTCAGGATACCTAAATCCTGAATAATAGTATAACTCCTGGAGGTATCACTATTCCTGATTTCAAGCTATACTTTAGAGCTAAAGAATTAAAAACCACATGGTATTTGTATAAAAACAAACACAATGGCCAATGGAATAAAATTGAAGAGCCAGATATAAATCCATACACCTATGGACACCTGATAATGCCAGAAAGACACAATGGAAAAAAGAAAGCATCTTCAACAAATGGTGCTGGTCTAACTGGATGTCTGCATGTAGAAGAATGCAAAAAGATTTATATCTATCATCCTGCACAAAACTCAATTCAGTTGGATCAAAGAACTCAACATAAAGCCAGATACACTGAACCTGAAAGAAGAGAAAATGAGAAAAGATCTGAATGAATTGGTATAGGAGACAATTTCCTGAACAGAACACTGATAATTCAGGCACAAAGATCAACAATTATTAATAAATGGAACCTCATGGAACTGAAAAGCTTTTATAAGACAAAGGATACTGTCAATAGGACAATATGCCAGCTTAAAGAATGGGAAAAGAGAGAGAGGCAACTGCGCCTGGGTCCCACCGCTGGACACAGGCCACTCCAGGAGGACCTGACCAACTTGGCCTCAGTTTCCTGCCAATTGGCGGGCCCTGCGGGAAGGCTCCCATTTTCCAAGACTGCAGGCAGACACTGCAGTCTCCACACCCTGCCTCCACTCCCATCTGCTGGAGACCCCAGCCACTTCCTGAGAATCAGAGACCAGCCCCAAGCTTCCATCCTGCCCTGGAACTCCCATCTGGACCAGAGACCAGAGGAACTCCCATCTGGACAAGAGGAGCTCCCATCTGGACAAAATAAGGAGACCCCAGGGACTTCCCGAGACTCAGAGTCCAACCCCTCAGCTCCTATCCAACCAGCACTCTCATCTGGACCAGCACTGCCATCTGGCCCAGAAGTTCCATCTGGACTAGAGAGAGGCTCCCTAAACCTGTCAACTCTCTCTGGACCAAGTACACTGATAAGACCAAGAACGAACACAAGAGGAGATGGGCAGACATCAAGGCAGAAGTACATACAACAAAATAAAGAGCAATACAGCATCACCAGAACCTAGCCCTTCTCCAACAGCTAGACCTGAACATCATGGAATGGAAGAAGAAGAAAACAACCTTATAAGTAAAATCATGAAGAGGCTAGAGCCTTCTATAGAAGAAATAAAAAATAAAGTAGAGGAACAGACAAACAAAAATGGGAAGAACGCTAAAAAAAAAAAAAAATAGAGGAAAGGACAATTAAAGCAGAAGAAAACAATAAACCCTGGAATGAAAATCATGAAAAAACAAGGAAGACAATCAAAGACCTGAAGAGGGAAATAGAAAAAATGAAGAAGACACTAGCAGGGGAATGTTGGAAATAGAAAATCTGAGTAAACAAACAGGAACTTCAGAGGCAAGTATAACCAACAGAATGCAAGAGATGGAAGAGAGGATCTCTGGTGTTGCAGATACAGTAGAAGAAATAGATTCAACAGTCAAAGAAAACACTAAAACCAACAAAGTCATGACCCAAAATGTCTAAGAAATTTGGGACACCATGAAAAGACCAAACCTACCAATAATAGGGATAGAGGAAGGAGAAGAATACCAACTCAAAGGTACAGAAAATATACTTAACAAAATCATAGAAGAAAACTTTCCCAACTTAAATAAGGAAATGCCTATGAAGATACAAGAAGCCTATAGAACACCAAACAGACTAGACCCCCCAAAAAGTCCTCTTGCCACATAATAATTAAACAACTAAACATACAGAATAAAGAAAGAATATTAAGGGCAGCAAAGGAAAAAGGCCAAGTGACTTATAAAGGCAAACTCATCAGAATAACACCCGATTACCCAATGGAGACTTTGAAAGCCAGAAGGACCTGGACAGATATAATGCAGACACTAAGAGAACATGGATGCCAGCCTAGACTAATATACCCAGCAAAACTTTCAATCATCATAGATGGAGTGAACAAGACCTTCTAAGATAAAACCAGATTTAAACAATACTTATCCACAAAACCAGCCCTACAGAAAGCACTAGAAGGAAAATTGCAACCTAAGGAAGGCAGATACACCCATGGAAACACAGGCAATAGATAACACCACAGCAGTAAACCCCAAAGAAGAGAAGTACACACACACTACAGGAACAAACAATCACTGGTCATTAATATCCCTTAATATCAATGGACTTAATTCACCTATAACAAGACACACACTAACAGAATGGATACAAAAACAGGACCTGTCTTTCTGCTGCATACAAGAAACACACCTCAAATTCAAAGACAGACACCTCCTAAGAATAAAAGGCTGGGAGAAGACTTTCCAATCAAATGGTCTTAAGAAGCAAGCTGGTGTAGCCATCCTAATATCCAGCAAAACAGACTTCAAACTAAAATCAATTAAAAGAGATGATGAAGGACATTACATACTCATCGCAGGAAAGATCCACCAAGATGAAGTCTCAATTCTGAACATTTATGCCCCAAACACAAGGGCACCCACATATGTAAAAGAAACATTACTAAAGCTTAAATCACATATAAAACCCCACACATTAATAGTGGGAGACTTCAACACCCCACTTTCACCTCTGGATAGATCGGCCAAATTGAAACTTAACAGAGAAATAATGGACTTAACTGATGTTATGACTCAAATGGACTTAATTGATATCTACAGAATATTCCACCCAAACAAAGAATATACCTTCTTCTCAGCACCCCATGGAACCTTCTCTAAAATCGACCACATACTTGGCTACAAAGCAAATCTCAACAGATACAAAACAATTGGAATAACCCCCTGTGTTCTATCAGACCACCATGGTTTAAAGTTAGATTTCAACAACAGAAAAAACTACAGAAATCCTAAAATATCATGGAAACTGAACAATGCTCAACTGAAACACCAATGGGTTAAGGAAGAAATAAAGAAAGAAATTAAAGACTTCCTAGAGATCAATGAAAATGAATACACCACATACCCAAACTTATGGGATACTGTGAAAGCAGTACTAAGAGGGAAATTCATAGCACTGAATGCCCACATAAAGAAGCTGGAGAAATCTCATGCTAGTGACTTGACAGCACACTTGAAAGCCCTTGAACAGGAAGAAGCAAAGTCTCCCAGGAGGAACAGACGCCAGGAAATTATCAAATTGAGAGCTGGAATCAATAATATAGAAATAAAGAGAACAATAGAAAGGATTAATGAAACAAAGAGTTGGTTCTTTGAGAAGATCAACAAGATAGACAAGCCCTTTTCCAAACTAACCAAAAGACAGAGAGAGAGCATCCAAATTAACAAAATCAGAAATGAAAAGGGGGACATAACAACAGACAATAAGGAAATCCAGAGAATCATCAGGTCATACTTCAAAAACCTCTACTCCACAAAACTGGAAAATCTAAAAGAAATGGATAATTTTCTGGATAGGTACCACATACCTAAGTTAAATCAAGACCAGATAAACAATTTAAATAGTCCAATAACCCCTAAGGAAATAGAATCAGTCATTAAAAGTCTCCCAACCAAAAAAAGCCCTGGACCTGATTGTTTCACTGCAGAATTCTACCAGATCTTCAAAGAAGACTTAATACCAATACTCTTTAAATTGTTCCACACAATAGAAGCAGAAGGCATATTACCAAACTCCTTCTATGAGGCTACAATTACCCTGATTCCTAAACCAAACAAAGATGCAACAAAGAAAGAGAACTACAGACTGATCTCCCTCATGAACATTGATGCAAAAATACTCAATAAAATACTGGCAAACAGACTCCAAGAACACATCAAAACAATTATCCACCATGATCAAGTAGGCTTCATCCCAGGGATGCAAGGGTGGTTCAACATACGAAAGTCTGTCAATGTAATACACCATATAAACAAACTCAAGGAAAAAAACCACATGATCATCTCACTAGATGCAGAAAAGGCCTTTGATAATATCCAACACCACTTCATGATAAAGGTCTTGGAGCGATCAGGAATACAGGGCAAATACCTAAACATAATAAAGGCAATTTACAGCAATCTAGCATCAAATTAAATGGAGAGAAACTCAAAGCAATACCACTAAAATCAGGAACAAGGCAAGGCTGTCCCCTTTCTCCCTACTTATTCAATATAGTACTTGAAGTTCTAGCCAGAGCTATAAGACAACATAAAGAGATTAAATGGATACAGATTGGAAAGGAAGAAGTCAAGCTCTCCCTATTTGCAGATGACATGTTAGTATACATGAGTGACCCCAAAAATTCAACCAAGGAACTGATACAGCTAATAAAAATCTTCAGCAACATTGCAGGATACAAGATCAACTCAATAAAATCATTAGCCCTTTATATACAGTAGACTAACAGGCTGAGAAGGAAATCAGAGATACATCACCCTTTACAATAGCCACAAATGATATAAAATACCTTGGGGTTACTCTAACTAAGCACGTGTAGGACCTATATGACAAGAACTTTAAGTCCCTGAAAAAAGAAATTGAAGAAGATGTCAGAAAATGGAAAGATCTCCCATGCTCATGGATAGGCAGGATTAACATAGTAAAAATGGCGATCTTACCAAAAGCAATCTACAGATTCAACGCAATTCCCAACAAATTACCAACACAATTCTTCACAGATCTGGAAAGAATAATACTCAACTTCATATGGAAAAACAAAAACCCCAGGATAGCCAAAAGAATCCTGTACAATAAGACAACTTCTGGAAGCATCACAATCCCCGACCTCAAGCTCTACTATAGAGCTACTGTAATAAAAATAGCTTGGTACTGGCATAAAAACCAACATGTGGACCAATGGAATCGAATTGAAGATCCTGACATTAACCCACACACCTATGAACATATAATTTTTGACAAAGAAGCCAAAAATGTACAATGGAAAAAAGAAAGCATCTTCAACAAATGGTGCTGGCATAACTGGATGTCAACATGTAGAAGGCTGCAAATAGATCCATATCTGTCACCGTGCACAAAACTTAAATCCCAGTAGATCAAAGACCTCAACATAAATCCAGCTACTCTGAACCTGATAGTAGAGAAAGTAGGAAGTACTCTTGAATGCATTGGCACCGGAGATCACTTTCTAAATATAACACCAGTAGCACAGACACTGAGAGAAACAATCAATCAAGGGGACCTGTTGAAACTGAAGGAGACGGTCAACAAGACAAAGTGACAGCCTACAGAATGGGAAAAGATCTTCACCAACCCCACATCTGACAGAGGGCTGATATCCAGAATATATAAAGAACTCAAGAAATTTATCATCAAAATGCCCAATAGTCCAATTAAGAAATGGGCTATAGAACTAAACAGAGAATTCTCCACAGAGGAAGTTCAAATGGCTGAAAGACATTTAAGGAATTGCTCAACATCCCTAATTATCTGGGAAATGCAAATCAAAACAACTCTGAGATACCACCTTACACCTGTCAGAGTGGCTAAGATCAAAAGCACAGAAGACAGCTTATGCTGGAGAGGATGTGGAGCAAGGGGAACTCTCCTCCACTGCTGGTGGGAATGCAAGCTTGTACAGCCACTTTGGAAATCAATATGGCGCTTCCTTAGAAAATTGGGAATCCATCTCCCCCAAGACCCAGCTATAGCACTCTTGGGCATATACCCAAGGTATGCTCAATCATACCACAAGAGCATTTGCTCATCTATGTTCGTATCAGCTTTGTTTGTAATAGCCAGAACCTGGAAACAACCTAGATGCCCTTCAACTGAAGAATGGATAAAGAAAATATGGTACATATACACAATGGAGTACTACTCAGCAGAGAAAAACAATGACATCATGAGGTTTGCAGGCAAATGGATGGATCTAGAAAAAAATCATCCTGAGTGAGGCAACCCAGATTCAGAAGGACAAACACGGTATGTACTTACTCATAGGAGGATACTAGATGCAAAACAAAGATGACTAGATTGCTACACAACTCCAGGGAGGCTTCCTAGAAAACGGGACCCTAGGAAAGACCCAAGGATCACCCAATGACAGAGAAATGGATGAGATCTACATGAACAACCTGGATGACAGTGGGAGTAATGAAGGGCAAGATTTGAGGGAAAGAAAGCTTAGGGCAGCAGGAGATCCCAGCTGGACCAAGAACAGAAAGGGAGAATGAGAAATAACATACCATGATAAATGAATACCACATGAGAACAGGAATAGGCAGAGTGCTGGAGAGGTCCCCAAAAATCCACAATGATGCATCTTCTGTAGACTGCTGGCAATGGTTGAGAGAAAGCCTGATCTGACCTAGTCTGGTGATCAGATGGCTAAACACCCTAACTGTCATGCTGGAACTCTCGTCCAATAACTGATGGAAGTGGATGCAGAGATCCTCAGCCAGGCCCCAGGTGGAGCTCCAGGTGTCCAACTGTTGAGAAAGAGGAGGGTCTGCAAGAGTGTGAATTGTTGAATCCAAGATTGCAAAAAGCACAGGGACAAATAGCCAAACTAATGGAAGCACATGAATTATGAACCAAAGGCTGTGGAGCCCCCAGCTGGATCAGGCCCTCTGGATAAGTGATACAATTGAACAGCTTGATCTGCTTGGGAGGCACCCAGTCTGTGGGACCAGGATCTGTCCTTAGTGCATGAGCTGGCTGTTTGAAACCTTGGGCTTACACAGGGACACTTTGCTGAGTCTGGAAGGAGGTGACAGGACCTGCCTGTACTGAATCTACCAGGTTTAAATGGATCCCCAGGGGTTCCTTGATCCTGGAGGACATGTGAATGGAGGGGAGGGGCTGGGGGGAAGGTGGGTTTGGGTGCGGGATGGGGGAGGACAGGGGAACCCATGGCTGATGTATAAAATTTAAAACACATAATAATAATAATAATAAAAAGAATGGGAAAAGATTTTCACCAGCTTCACATCTGACAGAAGGCTAATATCCTAAATATATATACAGAAAGTACTCAAGAAACTTGACATAAACAAACCAAATAATCCATTAAAAAATTGGGTTTTTTACAGAGAATTCCCAAAAGAGGAAACTCAAATGGCTGAGAAATACTTAAAGTGACTGAGCTGACCTACTCTGGTGATCAGATGGCAGAACACCCTGGTTGTCATGGTAGAACTCTCATCGTGTCTGATAGAAGTGGATGCAGAGATCCACGGCCGAGCCTCAGGTGGAGCTCGGGGGAGTCCAGTTGGTGCGAGAGAGGAGGGATTATATGAGTGACAGATGTTGAGACCATGGTTGAAGGAAGCACAGGGACAAATAACCAAACTAATGGAAGTACATGAAATATGAACCAATGGCAAAGGAGCCCCCATGGAACTGGACCAGGCCCTTTGGATAAGTGGGACAGTTGATTAGCTTGAACTGTTTGGGAGGCCCCCAGGCAGCGGATCCAGGACCTGTCCTTGTTGCATGGGCTGACATTTTGGAGCCTAGGGCCATTGCTGAGACACTTTGCTCAGCCTTGGTGTAGGGAGGAGGGCACTGGACCTGCCTTGGCTGAGTCTGCCAGGCTGGGCTGACTCCTCAGGGGAGACCTTGCCTTGGAGGAGGTGGGAGTGAGGAGGGTGGGAGGGTGGGAGGAGGGAGGATGGGGGAATCAGTGGCTGTTATGTGAAATTAATTATAAAATAAAAATACTATAAAAATATTCAACTTCCTTAGCCATCAGGGAAATGAAAATCAAAACTATTTTGAGATTCTATCTTACACCTGTCAGAATGGCTAAGATCAATAACACATGTGACAGCACATGTTGTCGAGGATGTGGAGCAAGGGGAATACTCCTCCATTGCTGGCAGGAGTGCAAACTTGTACAGCCACTATGGAAATCAATCCAGTGGTTCCTTAGAAAATTGGGAATTGATCTTCCCCAAGACCCAGCTATACCACTCTTAGGTATATACCCAAAGGATGCTCCAACCTACTGTAAAGACCTGATAGAAGAAAAAGTGGGAATGGGCTTGAGTGAATTGGTATAGGAGACAACTTTCTGAACAGAACACTTTCTGAGCAGGCACTAAGCTCAACTATGTTCATAGTGGCTTTATTCATAATAGCCAGAAACTGGACACAACCTTTATGTCCCTCAACTGAAGAATGGATAAAGAAAAATGTGTGACATGTTTACACAACAGAGGATTACTCAGCAGCTAAAAAAAAAATGACATCATGAAATTTCCAGGCAAATGAATGGAACTAGAAAAAAAAAAATCATCTTGAGTGCAGTAACCCCAGTTCTAGAAAGATAAACATGATATGTACTCATTTATAAGTAGATATTAGCTATTAAGTTTTTAGTTGTTAAGTGAATGATAATCATGCTACAACCCACAGACATAGAGAGGCTAGGTAACAAGGAAGGCTCTAAGGGGGATGCATGGATCTCCCTAGGAAGGAGAAATAGAGTAGATTTTGCAGATGGACTGGGGGCAGGTGGGGACAGGAGGATTCAAGTTTGTAGGAGGGAATTGAGAGAGGGAGGATAAGGAGAGACTACTGGAATTGGAGGGCATTTAGGGGGCAGTTTGGAAGCCTGGTGCAGTGGAAACTCACTGGAATTGACAAGTGTGACCCTAGTGAAGTCTCCTAGTAATGGAGATATGGACTGTGAACCAGCCATCTTCTGTAATCAGGCAAAGGCTTCCAGTGGTAGAACTCAGCACCAACCCAGCCACATAACCTTTGATCTATAATCTGTCCTGCCTGCAAGGTGTGTTGGGGCAGTAGTGGCACAGAACTTGGGGGGGGTGGTGGATAGCCAACAAACGACTGATCTACTTTGAGGCTCATATCAGGAGAGGGATCGCATGTCTAACACTGCCTGAATAGTCCAAGAGACCCGGAGTAGAGCCAATCACGAGTGAAAAAAAATCAATGAAATGATTCCTGATAATGTTCTGCTCTTCTCATAGATGCCTCATCTGAGAGGCTGCCTCCAGCAGCTGATGGCAGCAGATGCAGAGACCCACAGATAAACATTAGGCGGAGAGAGAGCCGAGGTCGGAGATCTCCATTAGGGTCCCTCTCCTCTGAGCTCTCCTGGGAACTCTGTGGAAGAGAGGGAGGAGGAATTGTGGGATCCAGAGGGGTTAAGTTAAGGATACCAGGAGAGCACAGCCCATAGAATCAACTAAGCAGGGTTTCTAGGGGCTCCCAGAGACTAAAGCAGCAATCACAGAGGCTGCATGGGTCTGCGCTAGGTCCACCGCATAGGTGTAATTATTGTTATCTTGTTTTCTTGGTGTGTGTGAGGGACTCCTGACAATGGAACTGGGGGTATCTCTGACTCTTCTGTCTGCTTTTGGGACCCCTTTTCTCCTTGTTTGGTTGCTTTGCTCAGCCTTGATGTGAGGATTTGTGCCTGGTCTTATTGTATCCTGTTGTGCGGTGTTAGGTTGATATTGCTAGGAGAGATGCTCTTTTCTGAGGAGTAGTGGGGAAGTGGATCTGGAGGAGACAGGAGGTAGGTGGGGAATTGGAAAGAGTGGAGGTAGGGAAAGCTGCAGTTGGGATGCATTGTGTAAGAATAGATAAAAATTAAAATATATAAAAACAAAATGAGTGGGCATAGGTGTTCGTACTGGTGTTTAAGTCTTTAGTTCTTTACACTCTCTACAACAGATAATAGCTTCAAAAGGACAATACTTCCCCAAGGTCATACCAAATCAAATGAACTGCGTGGTGGACTTGAATATTAGTATTAAGCAGTGAACTGGCCTATGGTCAATCAGCATTCAATCTCACAGGTTCTCTGGGCTTTTAGACATCAACGCTCAGTTACATTCCTATTAGTTGTTGATACAGAATGTTCAGACTCATGGGGTTTCTGCCTGTCAGTCAAGAAATGCTAATGGAACAGTGTGATTTGAGTGTTGAACTTGGGATAAGTAAATCACTGACATTGGACTATTTGAGCAAATTAATTATTCTTTCATTATGCCAGCCTTAGAACAATTTCTCATACAAAACTGAAAGCCACTTTAATGAGATTTGAAACTGACTAAATCATTGCTATCAACCCTGAAAATGTGTGAAATGATGAATGTGCATTTCTATAGCATTTGCCTGGGAAGTAAGGCTGGGAGGCCCTTCCAGGAAGGGCCTTGATGAACTGGTGGTATGGGGAAATGACACAGTGGATGTTAAATGCCAAATCCACAATGTGAATTCTGAGGTGTGAAAAAATTTCTCAGGCTTTTGGTACTTTATGAGGAATTGAGGATAGTTCTGCTCCCTCGTTCTCCTACTGAAGGAGTCTTGTTTTCATACCAGAAGGACTCAAACAGAAACATGAGGAACCATCTGTCCTGAGATCACAGGACTCCTTCCTCCTGGCATTGATTCTTCTAAAAGAAGGTTTTGGATTTAGCTTCCACTTTGCTGTACTAAAATCTCCGCTCTACTGGGGTAATTAACTGGGGTTTTACCAAAGAAAAAGAGTGTAACCAATAGGCTTGAATTGCATTCAATTGTCATAGTTGAGTAGTTGACCTGAAGCAGGTGTTTTAAATACAGAAAGCAGCACAAAGAAGAATTTGCAAGCTTGAAAGAATTTTTTGTGATTGGAAAGTAGAAAGTATTTTTTTTTTTTTTTTTTTTTTTTAATAATGGTGGCACTGTGGTCAGAAACAACAACCAAAAACTGGACTTTTATACTGCTAGAACAAAAGTGTTTTCCCAGCAAAATCTACCTCCATTCAAAGACCTCAACTGTGGGCACGGTTCCCCCATCACAGTTCCCTTATGCCAGCTCTAGGCAGTCAGTTGGTAATGGAATCCCTGTGGCAACCATGGCCATGAGATAGTCCTGGACACTAGTGAGTCCTGGGCACTAGTGGAGTCCTGGGCAATAATGGAGTCCTGGGTACTAGTGGGATCCTGGGGCAGTAGTGGTAGTCCTGGACACTAGTGGAGTCCTGGGCAGTGGTGGTAGTCCTGGGTACTAGTAGAGTCCTGGGCACTGGTGGTAGTCCTGGGCACTAATGGAGCCCTGGGCACAGGTGAAGTCCTGGGTACTAGTGGAATCCTGGGGAGTAGTGGTAGTCCTGGGTACTAGTAGAGTCCTGGACAGTAGTGGTAGTCCTGGGTACTAGTGGAGTCCTGGGCAGTAGTGGTAGTCCTGGGTACTAGTGGAGTCCTGGGCAGTAGTGGTAGTCCTGGGAACTAGTACAGTCCTGGGCAGTGGTGGTAGTCCTGGGAACTAGTACAGTCTTGGGCAGTGGTGGTAGTCCTGGGAACTAGTACAGTCCTGGGCAGTGGTGGTAGTCCTGGGAACTAGTACAGTCCTGGGCAGTGGTGGTAGTCCTGGGAACTAGTGGAGTCCTGGGCAGTGGTGGTAGTCCTGGGTACTAGTAGAGTCCTGGGCAGTAGTGGTAGTCCTGGGAACTAGTACAGTCCTGGGCAGTAGTGGTAGTCCTGGGAACTAGTGGAGTCCTGGGCAGTGGTGGTAGTCCTGGGTACTAGTACAGTCCTGGGCAGTGGTGGTAGTCCTAGGCAGTAGTGGTAGTCCTGGGAACTAGTACAGTCCTGGGCAGTGGTGGTAGTTCTAGGCAGTAGTGGTAGGCTTGGGCACTGTGATGGCTCAGGTGTGGGTTTCTCTGGCAGAAGTGACTTCTGGACTTTTTTCTTGCCTCTGGCCTTTCCCCCTAAGTCTCCATTGCTCTGAATTTTTGGGCAGATGCCTTGGAGTCAGTCTTTTGTACTGCTTCTGGTCACGGTTCTCCATGTGTTTTAAGTACCAAATCCCAGAGCTGTAGCCCTCGGATCCAACCTCATCTGCCGTTTCCCTGATTGTGCCCACTCATTTTTGCATTTTGCTGCTTATAGAGCCCTGCACAGGCCGTGCTGTTTCCGAGCCTTTTAAATTTGTCTGTTTTCTCCAATCCTTGTTTAGTATTTCTCCTTATTCCCATGGCTCACACAATTCCCCTTCGGCCAACCAGCTGAAATGCTGTGCTCCTCCTTATGAACGTTTGTCTCACTGAAGTCAGTAACTTACACTTCTTGGTCATTTTGGCTCTGAGTTGTATATACCGGGTCCATTTTTGGCCATCAGCAACCTTTAATTATCTGAGTTGTCATGTGTGTTGATTTTTTTATTATCTGGGAAAGCTGACGGCCCTGTGTGTGCCCCATGTCCAGTTTTCAGTGTTTAATGAAACAGGCAGAGCATCAACATAAGGACATTTAGTATGCTGACCATTGGGGAGTGTCACACTGCCTTTTTTTTTTTTTTAAACAAGTGTAAATAGTGTCTCGCTTATTTATGTTGTTATTATACCCATTTATTTATTTTCAGATTCTGGAATTTATTTACTTGGACTTACTACTGAGTGCTACCCTGTAAGCAGAACAGTTGGCACCTCTGTAAGAGCCACTGTGTCTGCCTGCAAAAGACCACAGCTCTGCTTACTGATGGTTGATTTACCCCCTCACAGGAGGAGGAGGTAAAGAGGGTCACTGGATCCTCACCTGAGTAGCCCACCACTCTTCCTAGCCAGGTTTATGCAATTCTTCCCTAATTGCCACGGTCTAAGGGGCCTCGGGAAAGGTAGGGACTCTTTCAGAGAAGACTATCAGAAGGGACTCAGTCTTCTAAATTTGAAAACCAAGTGGTGCATTACTATGTAAAACTATGAAAATAATTTTCTATACATTGGGCTAAATAGAAAAAGTATCAATAAACTGTGACTACTTTTAAGTTCTCAAATAAGAGAAATGTGACACAAAAATTTTCTAGAAAAGTGTGTCAGACTTGATTAACTATCTGCATGCTAGTTAAAATGGCATTTATCCTACAATTTGCATAATATTTTCGGTAAACATTAATATCTTCATTTAATTTAATATTTAGAGATTCTAATATTCAAGAAGCTGGTGTGAGAATTTTATCATATGGTGGATAGGTACTGCTATTCTCATGTCATATATAAAAAAACTAAATCAAGAAGAGATTAAGTAATTTGCCCAGAGTATAGTAAGTAATAGGGCTGGTAGCATCACTTTTTGAGGTCAGATTATAGTAAATAACAGGCCTAGTAGCATGGCTAGATGCTCATGCTTTTAGTTCACTAAGCCTGATCTATAATAAGCAAAGTGTATCTACAAAGAATAAAGCCAGTATGTTCTATATATTTCACAACAAACACAAAATCAACACAAAACAAAAGGGAACTAACAGTGTTGAAGTAATATCCGGTTAATGGTAAAGTTTTTACATCATCAATGACTAAATACTAGAAGGAAGATTACTGTACATAAAATGGCTCATGATTAATGGTGGTAGATGTGAATTCATATTCTAATTGATGTCTTGATAACTGTGAATCTTTGTCCAACTTCTTATCTACTCTAAATAGAGCATCTTTGTTCCATTCTCATAATACAGCTGTTTAAGAGTTCATACCAGGAGTAGACTTTCTAAGTTGCTGGTTCATTATTCACATCTACTCTGGCAACATGCTTTATTTTTTTCAGGAATATCTTACAGCTGTTTGCCCTCCAGGTGGAGGTTAGTTTAGGCAAAACTTGATAACATCATCTACAAATTCTCCTAGTTGGTAATTTATAAATGGCCACAGAGTGAGATCAGAGAATGAATGCATGTGGACAATAATCCCCTCTTCTGTGCCTGGAACACTCACACTTTAAGAGAGTTTGTTCACTATATGAAAAGTGGTGCCTCTAATGTTGTTACTGAGCAAGAATCCATATATTAAATGAACTCCGTGTATTTTTATCCACATTGTGTTCTAGTTTGAAAGAAGAATAAATGTGGAAAATATGAGGCTGGAGAGATGGGCAGTGGTGAAGAGTACTGGCTGCTCTTCCAGAGGGAGATGCCTACCACTCATGTGGGGCTCATGTAACTCTAGTATCTGGGTGTCTAATACTCTCTGCTTGCCTTTGAGGACACTGCACTATTGTGTTGCATGGACATACATTCAAGCAAAACACCCATACAGATAAAACAAAGATAAAGGTAATTTTTTAAAATTCCAATATTTTTCTTTACATTTACTCTAAAAGATTACCTTGTACTCCTGATGGCATACAATATTCTCATTTGAATTGTAGAATCCTTGAATAGAAGCTGAAGAGGTCACTAAATTTGTAAGTATGAAAACACAAATTTAATAAGATTTAAATTAGATCATTTTACATGATTATAATGAAACACCTGAGGCAGAATATTTTATAAAGTAAAATAGGGTTATTTTGATTGAAAACCATGAGGCTGCATCTGATGATGCTTTTCTTGCTGTTAGACTCTTAAGACAGTACAGGGCATTACATGGCAAGAGATGGAAAGAAGGATATCTATCTATCTATCTATCTATCTATCTATCTATATCTATCTATCTATCTATCTATATCTATATATCTATCTATATCTATATCTATATCTATCTATCTATCTATCTATCTATCTATCTATCTATATCTATATCTATATATATCTTCTGGCCAGCAGTAAAGTCAGGGTATTCAGATCCATAAAATGGACATCTCTATGACTCATTCCAAGGCTCCAGGAGTATTTGAGAGGCAGCGGAATGAATGGAAGCCCTGGAGGACAGAGGAATGTGGTAAATTGCTGTCTCCTGGATTCACTCATGAAATCACATCAACTGACATCACCTGCACAAGGCTGGACCCTTCATCATTCAATCATGGATGGGGGAAGAGCTTGGGAAACCCCATGCCTCCATGAGGACTCATTGACTGTTTGGTAATGGTACCAGGGAAGAGGGAGGAATCATTTTCTGTGATGGTGTTAGGTCTCAGGAAGTGTAGGCATCCAGAAACTAGCTCAAGATGGACTAATAGAACTTCTGGCAGTTAGATAAAAGTCAGAATTTCTCAGGAACTTGGGAAATGGGCACAGGAAACAGGTAACTCTCCAGTGACAAATACCTGTGGAACCTGTCTATCAGCATGCTAGCCTTCAGATTCCCTCAATCCCTATTTCCAAGTTCCCGTTATACATTTCAAAGTCCACACTAGCATCCTGGCCCCTCTCATCCACTTCCATCTTAAGCTCCCAGGCCGGTGGCTTCCCTCCTCCCAGCCTCTTATCCTTATGACCAGCATGATTTCCCCGTGCCCTTCTCCCGATTCCTTACCTCCTCAGCCCTGACAATGTCTAGTCTGTTTACTTTTTTTTTCTTTGCTCTGGACTCTTCCAGATGTCTCTGGATATTTTCTCTCCCTTACTCACAATACCCCCCCCCCCCCTCCAATAACGGAGCAGTCATTTCAGCAGTTTCTTTACCATGCCCCGTCGAATGCAAATGGTACGGCCATGCCATGGGGTTGTTTGCCCATGCTCTAGCAAATAAGCTACATCCATACTCATGCAAGCAACCTCAGACTCAGTGGATCACAAAACGACATGAAGGCAGGAGTCAGACCTCTTGGTTAGAAAGAGGTTCAGCTGGGGGAGCTGGGAGAGAGTAATGGGGGTATATGATCAAAATACATTGTATACATGTATGACTCTGTCAAAGAATCGGGATATTCAGTAATTCAGCCAGGATGACCTTACCTAACCCTAATCACTTCCCAGAGTCCCCATCTATAAACATCACTGTCAGATCAAATTTTCACCCTCATAATACTTCACAGAGGAGATTGAATTCCAACACAATGAGTTTGGGTGACGCCAACTGTAGTGACACACTAGGCTCTGTCACTCCTGCAGCAAAGGGGGCTGGGAGACAGGAGGCTCAGTGAGATTACAGCAGTTCCTTCGACAAGCAAAGATTGGCATTGGTGAAAGATTTAAACAGTAAGAAAGGCTGTTATTTATTTATTTTTTAATTTTTAAAAATTTTATAGTTTAATTTAATTTTAAATATCAGCCACGGATTCCCCTGTCCCGTGTCCCCCCCCCCCTCCCGTGCCCACTCTTCCCCAAGCCCATTTCCTTCTTCTCCAGGGCAAGGACTCCCCTGGGGATTCAGCTCAGCCTGGAAGATTCAGTGGAGGCAGGTCAAGTCCAGTCCTCTCCTCCCTTCACCCAAGCTGAGCAAAGTGTCCCAGCCTAGGCCCCAGGTTCCAAACAGCCAGCTTCATGCACTAAGGACAGGTCCTGGTGCCACTGCCTAGGTGCCTCCCAAATAGTTCAAGCTAATCGACTGTCTCACTTATCCAGGGGGCCTGATCCAGCTGGGGGCTCCTCCGCTTTTGGTTCATAGTTCATGTGTTCCCACTAGTTTGGCTTTTTGTGCCTGTGCCTTTTGCAGTGGCTGTTATGTTAAAAGCTCCCCCTCTCCCTCCTTTCCTCTCTCCCTTCCTTCCCGCTTCCTTTTCTTTCCTAGGTGCTTGGTGTCAAATCTGTAATTTATACCTTTTGGTGGCGGCATCCAGGCTTATTGTAGAGTTAACACAATGGGTCACACCCCATTGCTTCTCTCTCCACACTGCTAGTGGCCCGATTCAATCCACTAATGAACCATGAAATATTCTTCTTCTGCTAATTTAGCTCAGGGGACCACTGGGGATTTACTTCAAAAGTTGAGACAGAGAGGAGTGCTTAGCTTACAAACCAGCTCACTGAAATGTATATTTTCCTTTGCAAAACTAAAACCTAAATCAATCAAACAAACTGACCCAACCAAACAATCAACAGAACCAGTTCAAACAGTAGACTAAGAATGATTACATGATTTAATTATATTTAGATGAGCATTGACTTATCTTAGTTATCTAGAGGCTTCAACAAAAGACTACATTTTGTAAAATAATAAAATTCCGAAAAACGTCAAATTTCCCTGCAGCTTGTATGCTGCTCAAAGATTTTCTCTTACCTAATTTAAATCAGGAAGTCTCAGTTAAGAATTTTGTTGTTTTTCTTTTTCCCACTTTCTTTAAAAGAATTTTTTTTAATAGTTCAGGATTGGTTTACCATTATCTAAGTTAAAAGTGTCTGTGTAAATTAAAAATCAAAATATTATAGGAATGGTACAACTCTTATTGCACAGATTCAAATATCAGTAGATAAATGGTACTTGAAAGAAAGATACTAGTTTAAATTCTTTAAAAAAGTTTGTACACAGGTAGAAAAATGACAAATTGCTTAACTGAGACTTCCTGACTTAAATTAGTTAGGAGAAAATCTGTGAGCAACATACAAGCTGCAGGGAAATTTGACTTTTTTTTAAAAAACATTTATTTATCTATTATGTATATAGTATTCAGCCTACATGCCAGAAGAGGGCGCCAGATCCCATTACAGATGGTTGTGAGCCACCATGTGGTTACTGGGAATTGAACTCAGGACCTCTGAAAGAGCAGCCAGTGCTCTTAACCACCAAGCCATCTCTCTGACTGTGTACTTTCCTGAAAAGTGTAACATGTAGCTCATATTGTATGTCTATCAACTAGGTTGTTTAGGAAGGATTGATTCAATAATCTTGTCCATTTTAACTTGCTTGCCATTTTACTGTTAAATATAGATAAATGTCCTTTATCTAGCATGTGAATTGTAAACATTCCCTCACTCCAGCATATGTTTCTCAATTTATTTTCTAAATAATAGCTTTTTATGACTCAGCTTCAATTTTTCTGGAATCAATTTTTAATTGTCTCAATATTTGTGTCTTTATTGTCATGCATTCATTTAAAACAAAATAAAATGAAATAGTGAATACAAGAAAAAAATTTGTATTTGGGGCTGGAGAGATGATCAAAAGTTAAGAATGCTTGCTGGTCTTGCAGAGGACTGAAATTCGTCTTTCAGTACCCACATCAGTCAGCTCACAACTCTTTGAATCTCAGTTCCAGGTGATGAACCTTTTCTGGACTCCTCAGACACCTGCACACACACACACACACACACACACACACACACACACACACACACACACACCATCAATTGTTATATTAATTTATTGTTATTGGTGATGATGGTATATATGTATGTATGTGTGCACATGTACCATAACATGTGTGTTGTGGTCAGAGGACAACTTTTGGGGTTGCATTGATTTTCTCCTTCCACCATGGGTTCAGTGGAACAAACGCACTTCAATAAGCTCGCATAGTAAATGATTTATCAATTAGTCATTTCTGCCCAAGTTAAAAAATGCCATTTAAAAATTTAAGCATTATTACATTTTTTTTTGTAATGAAAATGCATTTTTGAGACATTAGAATCCTTAATTTAAGTTGGGTTGTGGCGGTGGTGCATGCCTTTAATCCCACCACTCTGGATGGAGGCAGAGGAGGCCTGTCTGGTTTACACAGTGAGTTCCAAGTCAGCCAGGGCTACGTAGAGAAATCCTGTCTCGACACCCTGCCCCCACAAAGGAATCCTTGATGTATTTTGAGTGGAGGCTAATAAAACAGAATTGGTGGTCTTATTGAATGCATTAATAAATTTTACTGTTATACTGTGTTTTTAATGTATTTTTTCCTTGGGTTTCACTAAATCCCAAATTGGACACGTAGTGGTTAAGCCTGGTTCACTTACTCTCATAATTTAATTAATGCAAATAAAAATCAAATGACATACGACACAATGGGGGGCTGCTGCCTTCCTCTTGACCCTCTAAATCTCCGCACTCCTCCCTCAGGGGTAACCATGTTTATTTTCCGCAGAAATGTGTGTTCTCCAGGCTCTGTTGATTTCCTGTCAAATATTGTTGTGGGATTTTTTTTGATCCCATCTTATACCCATTTCCTGTAATTTACTCACCTGACCAACTGTGTTGGTGTAATAGCTTTAGTGGATAAATTACTATTCAGATGTTGCTTTACTGATTATAAAATATTTACTACAAAGATACATAGCAGTCTTTTTCATAAACCTTTTTTCTCTAAGCTGTTAGTAATTTCATCTCCCCTACCACATCTATTCACTCTCCATGTATCTGTTGCTTTTAAGAACTCCTTCTGGCCCTTAGTAATATTAATTTCAAAGTTTGTAAACATTCCTGATAATCGATCCATTTCGTGAAGGTTTAGATTTATCTTCCAGAACCCCCTCCCCCACATCTATTTCTGCCGTCCTAGAACTTCTCTTTGCATCCTAGACTCTATCTTCATTGTTAGTATCGTGATTGTTTTTTCACCCCCACCCCAAATTTACATTCTTATGTGGCTTCCTAGGAAAAAGTGCATGGCTGATATCTATTTATTACATGTATGACATTTTATTTACTTTTCCCAAAAGACTTGAGTGATAATTAGGGTGGATATTCTACTATAAGTTAAATGTGTTTTTCTATAATATTTCCAAAGCGTGTAACTTCATGCTATGTGGAATTCTTTGCATACAACTTGGTATTTACTCTGGAATATTTTAGATTTTTCTTACCCTGGTGCTCTGTAATGTCAGCAAGATGAGTCATAAACAACTATTCCTTTTCCTGTAATTGTTTCTTTTTTTTTTTAAAGATTTATTTATTTATTTATTATGTACACAGAAGAGGGTACCAGATCTCATTACAGATGGTTGTGAGCCACCATGTAGGTGCTGGGAATTGAACTCAGAACCTTTGGAAGGGCAGTCGGCGCTATTAACCTCTGAGCCATCTCTTCAGCCCAATTGTGAGTTTCAATGGACTGTTTTCCTGTAAACAGGTGTCCTTGAGTCCTTGTATTTCTTTATGTGATACTTTTTAAAATGTAGTTTCTTCATTTTTAGGGGCCGGGGAGATGGCACTGTGGGTAAAGTGTTTGCTGTGCACTTTGTGAGGACCTCAATTTGGAATCCCAGCAACAATGGGCAAAGCTGGGCATGGAGGAATGTCTATAATCCTAGTTCTGGCATCTTAGGGTTTCCATTGCTGCTATAAAACACCATGACCAAAAACAACTTGGAAAGGAAAGGGTTCATTCCAGCTTACATGCCATGGTCACAGTCCTTCATGAGGAGAAGTTAGGGCAGGAACTTAGGGCAAGAACATGCAGGCAGGGACCAAAGCAGAGACCATGGAGAAACGCTGCTTACTGGCTTGCTCCTCATGATTTTCACAGCCTGTTTTCTTATAGCATTCAGGACCACTAACCCTGGGGTGGCAGCACCACAGTGGGCTGGACCCTCCCTAACCATCATCAATCAAGAAAATATACCACAGGCAAATCTGGTGGGGGCATGTTTTTTTTTTTTTTTTTTCAGTTGAGCTTTCCTTTTCCAAAATGACTCTAGTTTGTGTCAAGTTGACACAAAACTAGCCAGCACAATTGGGAGATGGAAACAGGTAGGGATACCAGGATTCTCTGACCAGCCATTGTAGCTGAAATGGTGGGCTGTGGGCTCATTAAGAAACAGAGGAAGACCTCTGATGGGTGAGCATACCCCTCCCACAGGTGCACACACATGTATATGCTGTAGTTTTTTTTTTTCTTTCTTTTTTAACACTTTGGGTACCTACCACCCAACTCCCAAATAGATATACAGAGACTTATTCTTACTTATGAATACCCAGCCTTAGGTGGGCTTGTTTCTAGCCGTTTTTCTAACTTAAATTATCCTATTTCTCTTTCATTATGTTTGCCTCTGGGCTTTTTACCTTTCTTTATTCTATATATCCTTCATTGCTTCTTACTGCGTGGCTGGCTGTGAGGCTGTGTGACTGGCCCCTGGTGTCCTCCTCTCCTTCTTTTCTTGCTCCTCACTTTTTCCTAGTTTTCTCCTCCAATTTATTCTCTCTGCTCACCAGCCCTGCCTAGCTATTGACTGTACAGCTCTTTATTAGACCAATCAGGTGTTTTAGGGAGGCAAAATAACACAGCTTTACGAAGTTAAACAAATGCAACGTAAAAGAATGCAACACATCTTTGCATCATTAAAACAAATGTTCCACAGCATAAACAAATGTAACACGTCTTCAACTAATATTCTACAACAATATGCTACATGCGCGTACCCACAAATGTTTTGTCTCCTCCAGTTGTTTCTGTTTCTATAAGTCCTGTTATTCAGATATTGGACCTGCTTAGTTAGCTTGATTAATACCTTTTGAAATGCTGCTTGGCTCTTTGTCTAATTGTTTTATTTCTGAGCGAGTCTCTGATACTTTGAATTTCTAAGCACTCCTTTTCATTCTTGGATCATTTGTTTATTTTTGGCTTTATGTATACAATCATTAATTTCATCTTTATGATGGTATAAATATTTCTTTTTGGTTTTTCAAGACAGGGTTTCTCTGTGTAGCTTTGTGCCTTTCCTGGAACTCACTTGGTAGCCCAGGCTGGCCTCGAACTCACAGAGATCCACCTGCCTCTGCCTCCTGAGTGCTGGGATTAAAGGCATGCGCCACTACCACCCAGCGATATCAATATTTCTTTCTCTTTAAAATCTCTACCTGATACCTATAAGATTCTTCTCTGTCTGTTTTGGAAAACTGAACTTTTTTTTCCCCTAAAATGTTTGGGGGCCCTTTTGTTATCTGTTTATTTAAGAGTTCAAAAGTGGAGTGTGGCTCACCAGGTGAAGTGTTTGCCATGAAAGCAGGCTGTTCTGAAACTCTCTGGCCCAGGTTAGCTTCTATTTTGCCTCTTGCTTCCTGCTTACAGGTTGTGCCTCCATGCCCAGCTTAAAATTGCTCATTCTTACAGCTGTGTTACACTAGTCTCTGTTAGCACCACACTCACCTTTCTAGTCTATGGATGTGGTAGTTTGAATGTAATGGCCCCCATAAGCTTATAGGGAATGGCACTATCAAGAGGTGTGGCTTTATTGGAGTGAGTATGGCCTTGTTGGAAGAAGTGTGTCACTGTGAAGGTGGGATTTGAGGTCTTATATATGCTCAAACCACAGCCAGTGTCTCAGTTCACTCTCTGTTGCCTGCCAATCCAGATGGAGGACTCTCAGCTTCAGCACCATGTCTGCCTGCACACCACCATGTCCAACCATAATGATAATGGACTAAACCTCTGAAACTGTAAGCCACCACCCCACTAAGTGTTTTCCTTTATAGGAGTTGACATAGTCATGGTGTTTCTTCACAGCAATAAGAACCCTAACTAAGACAATAGATAATAGATATTTGCGTGAAGGATTACTTTTAGGGTAATTGGTGAAACTGAAGCTCCCATACCAATATTTTGAATGAAGTATGGCCAGTAGTAGGCTCTGAACATCCTTAGGAACACTGGAGAAAGCAGCTGGAATTGAGCAAGCACATGGGGTTAAAGGCCAGCCTGGACATTAATGAAAAGCTGACTGAGGTGGAATGCACTGGTCACATTATTTCTGAAATCAAAGTGGAGGAGTGGCCTAAGAAAAGCCTGTTAATACTTCCCCCTTGTGGTGCCTAATCTTGGTTGCCAATTTGACACACCTGGAAAGAGGGAATCTCAACTGAGAAACCGCTTCCACCAGATCTGCTGTCAAACTGAAGGTGACTTTAGTCTTTGCCATATTTTGTTGAAAACAAATCTATGTAATTGTAGACGAGGAAACTGGATGTCAAATTTAAATGTGTGCTGTGCTCTATAACTCTCTGATCTTTAAAAATATATTTTGTTTTTGAGATTATAATACAATTACATCATTCCTCCCTTTCCTCTAAAACCTTCTGTGGTGATTTGAAAGAAAATGGCCCCCAAAGGCAGTGGCACTATTAGGAGGTGTGGCTTTGTTGGAGTAGGTGTGGCCTTGTTGGAGGAACTGTGTCTCTGTGGGAGTGGGCTTTGATGTTTCCTTTGCTCAAGTTTCACTCATTCCTGTTGCCTGTGAGTCAAGATGTAGAAATCTCAGATTCTTTTCCAGCACTATGCCTGTGTGTGTGCTGCCTTGCTTCCTGCCATGTTGATAAGGGACTAAATCTCTGAACTTTAAGTGAGCCACCACAATGGAATGTTCTCCTTTATAAGCATTGCTGAGGTCATAGTGTCTCTTCATAGCAATAGAAACCCTAACCAAGATACCTCCATATATCCCCTTTCTCTCTTTTAAATTAATGACCTCTTTTTTCACTGTTATTACATGTATATGTATGTATGTACATACATATTACTAAATACAACCTATTCAGTCTGTATAATGTTACTTGTATGTATGTTTTCAGGGCTGACCATTTGGTACTGAATAAGCAATTGGTGTGCTCTCCCCTGGAGAAGTCTATTTACTCCACTCTGGGCATTCTTGAGTTGTCTGCAGGCAACTAAATGTGTAGGGTTGAAACTGTAAGGGCTTTCCCCTATCTATCTACTTTGGTATATTGGTGTCATCTTTGTTTAGGCAGTCACATTGATGAAACTTTTTGGATACAGCTTCTTTGTGTAAATATAATTAGGCCTATGCCTCCAAATTTCTTAGACTCTGAAAGTATAGTACTGTTTTGGGTAATGATTCTATGAATATCCAAGCTCTTCTGAATAATTTAGGAGAAACAAATTTGCAATAATTGTTGTGCTGTTGTTAAACCTGAAAATTGTAAGAAGAAAGACCAAATCCAAGATTATCCAACTGAAGCAAGCTTTATTAAATACTGGCTAGGAAGATGGACACTGGCTGGATCCAAACCTGGGATTCCCAGAAAATGGCACTGAATTAGGCTAGTCAGGTGTACATAAAGGCAAAACCCATAACACTATGGTACTTCCCACCTTCATCCAATCAGGGCAAGCATACATCCTGTTGGATTTACTCCCTGCCTACATGTGATCAGGAACATCCTGTGCAGTTGGGGCAACCAACTTTATTTACTGTATTGAAAACACATGGCTTGCCACCTTACATGAAAAACAGCCCCCAGTGTTCCCGGAAGTTGTCTGTCCTTGGTCAAGTGGGGCTTACAAGTTAACTTTAGCCCTTACTATGTGTGTTTTAAACTTTATTTGAAAGAGCTGTTGTCAGATTGCTTCTCAGTCATTTGGTCAAGCAAATGCAATTGCTGATTTTAGTGAGGTTTTTCTTTGTTGCTGAGTATATGAGAAACAAACAGTCCTTAAGAATCAGAAGAAGTTAGGCATTTAAATTAATCTGGCACTTGGGAGGCAGATGTAAGCAGGTCTAAGCTGGACTGGAGGCCAGCCTGGACTATAGAGTTAGTTCTAGGCCAGTCAGGGCTACATAGCAAGACTTTGTCTACAGAAAAAAAAAAAAAAAAAGATCTTAAAGAAACAGACTAAGCAGAGGACAGTTGATGTGAGCTGCAGACAAAGCAGAATGGTGATATGCCCTTGTCCAAGCAGGAAGCAACTGGAACCTGGAACCTTCTTAAAGTGCTATTGGTTGTCTGTAGTGACATTTAGTTCTCACTAACACCCTTAGCAACATGAGGAGCAATGAAAAGGATTTCACACCAGTATCTCCTTGTTGGACAGTAATAAAGGGAAGCTCAACTTTTATTAAGAGCATAATTTTTTTTTCTTTTTTCTTTTTGAGACAGGGTTTCTCTGTGTAGTTTTATGCCTTTCCTGGAACTCACTCGGTAGCCCAGGTTGGCCTCAAACTCACAGAGATCTGCCTGGCTCTGTGTCCTGAGTGCTGGGATTAAAGGCGTGCGTGCCTGGCTAAGAGCATAATTTTTATTTCTCAACCAGCTATTTCAACAGAGGTCTCATGGTTACTAGAGAAACTTGTATTACCATTTTTAACTAAAGAAAGACATCTTTTATTACTCTGTTCTTTCATACAGTCTCTACTTTCTTCCACCTTGAAGAAAGATCCAAAGAATATGTGAATTGTTTTTGATGCTGAGGAGTTCATTATAGATATGGATATGTTTTATTGGTTACAGATGTTTCATGTCTTGAAATATCTGTGTAGTCTTCAAGCTCCAGAGGGTGTAGGTAGAGGAAGCCCATGAGTGGTATGGCATTCTTTTTCTGGTTGGCATATTATTGAGCTTTGATTGTAGAGAGCACCAGCTGGCACATCCTTCTCTGGTCTTCAGCAGAGCTAATGAGTTCCCTGCCTCCTCCAGCATGGTGTCTTCTCCTTGTTAGAGATGGATCGCTCCTCCAGTAATTCTCCATCACTCAGCTTCTCCAGCAGTTGCTTCTTCAGCACTGGTAGCTATTATAATAGTGAATTTGTCCCAGACAGTTTCCGTAGGACCAGGTTTTGGTAGCTCAAGCCCTTCTTTAGCATCGGACTCGGCTAGCATGCAGTTTCACTAGTTTCTGACTTCAGCAATGTGGACACTTTCTCCCCTGACTTCTGTAGTGTGTCTTCTCCGGTGCCTTGCTCCTGCAGTGCTGCTGCTTTAGTGTTCAGCAGGATCCAGCAGGCAACAACTTCCCCTGGCATTCTTTAGGTCGTTTCATGGTGTAAATTACTTGGGCTGTTCTCTTTGGAGTCTTTCCAGTGAGCGTAAGGCATAGCATCTTCATGTGAAGCTTTCCCACAGCGGTTTTCAACAAACTCTGTTGCTTGTTGGTGACTGAAAGTCCAATAAATGACAGTCATATGCTTTCTTCCACAAGCTCAGGATTTTAGCTCAGGTATAAGTGAAGAGGGGGGGATGGGAGATGTTGTTAACCTAAGGATAGAGGCTGCTCCTTATATTTGCTATTCCTCTGTTCTTTAGAGTTCTGTTTACTATTTATTAGTTAGTTATTCATTATGTGATCTGTTACAGCTAATCATTCGATATTAAATTTTCCTTATAAAGTTACTACAGGGATATCTTCTGTCTCTCTTTTTCTCCCTCACCTTTCTCATTTTATTTTAAGATGGGGGGGGGATCTCATGTGGCCCAGGATAGCCATGAACTTGTTATGTATCCAAACTGGCCTGGAAGCCATGGTTTCTGATCTTTCTGCCTCTACCTCCCAAGTGGTAAGGTTACAGGCATGTGCTACCGCACCCAGATCTTAGGGTTTTTTTTTTTTTTTTTTTTTTTTTTTTTTTTTTTTTTTTTTTAGCAATTGAATCTCACTGTATAGCACAGACTGGCTTTCAACTTATGAGCCTCTTGCCTCAGCCTTCCAAGTGATCAGATTACAGGTGTGTACCACCATGCTGGTTTGGATCCTATCTTTTGATAGGCACTTTCTGACAAAAAATATCTTTTGTTGTTAATCATTCTTGTTAATTTTTTCCAGCTCTATGTAATACATTTACAGTTTGGGGATTCAGGTTTTATTTTGTCTGAGAAAAAATTTTTTGAAGGCTGTTTTTTCATTTTTCAGGAACTCAAATTATGTTTATGTTGAGTTTCTTTTCTCTTTAATAGTTATGTTTCTCTTTGTTTTTTTACATCATTTTATTTCATTAAAATTCCTTTAAATTCTGTTCTAAATGTATCTGGAATTTTCATGACCTCTATGAGCTTAATTTATTTGATATCTTTATTTTCTTCCATATTTTTGTATGCTTACAAGCTTATCATTCATTATTTTTGTTCTCATTGCTTTCCTATGTCTTCCTTATTCCTTTCTACCCCTTTCCTCCCTTCTTCCCACCTCTCTCTTTTGATGTGTCCATGTATAGTTTGTATGTGTGATATGATAGTTTTTTAAAATTTATATAATATATAATCACCTGGGATAGGAGTATAAATGAGAGACTGTTTAGATTAAATTGGCCTTTGAGCATGTCTATAGGGGATTATCTTGATTAGGTTAATTGAAATAAAAGACCCATCCGCTGTGGGTGGCACCATTCCTTAGCATGGGGTCCAGGACTATGTAAGATCACTGGTAAGCATGCATGTATTAATTGTTCTTTTCTTCCAACTCTGGATGTAATGTGACCAGCTGCTTCAAGCTCCTGCTTATGACTTCCCCATCATGGTGAACTGTAACGGAATTATAAGCTAAATAGATAGGTTCCCCTTTAAGTTGCCTTTGTCAGGGTATTTTATCACAGCAAAAGGAAAAGAAACTAAGACAGAAATGGGTACCAAGAAGTGGGGCTGTGCTGTGGTAAGCCTGGCCATAAAGCTTTTAGGTGTTTGGAACTGTTCGTGGGAGGAATGTGGAAGAGTTTGAAACTTTGGGCTGGAAAAACTGTTGAATGCTATGAATACAGCTTAGTGAGCCATTCTTGTGGGAGCTCTGAAGATAAAAATTCTGAGAGAAATACTAACAGCAGAGGCCCAGCTCATGAGGCTTGAGATGGGAAGAAAAACTCTCTGCAGAGCTGGGCTGGTTGCCATCCATATAATTCTGTTGGCCAAGAATCTAGCTTCAATCTGTTTGTGTTCCAAGAACCTGAGTGAAATTGAATTTAAAGGTAATGGGCTGATTTGTTATGCATAGCACATTTCAAGGAAATGTGGTATTCAGTCTGGTGCTGAAGAGATGTTCACAATTGTAGAGAAACATCCTGAACTTCACTTGGGAGAATAGGAAAGGTGTCCCAAGGGCAAAACTCTACACTTTAGAGGCTCCATCTCGGAAAGATCCAAATTTATTTAAAGGGAAAAAAGCCGAAGTAGAGGAGTTCCTTACTCCTCAAAACCAGCTGCCTAGGGAACTGTTTCACCAAGGTCACCACACAGAGCAAGCTGTTACAACTGTGGTCTAATGCCGGCAGGTTACATAATGAGCCAGCCACAGAACTTGGAGACATCATCCAGGTGGTACTTGTTTTGAAGATGTGGTGGATGTGATATTGAGAAAGTCATGGAGAACAGATGAAGCCAGGCAATGTTTGACAGGGTCCGAGTTCATGAAAATAGCTGCCCAGGGTTCATCATGTGAGGCTATTAAGGTGAAGCCTCCCCTGTCCTGGAGACCTTCAGTAGACTGAAGATGTCAGGTCATGGCTCATCTGTGAAGGAGGGCTGCAGACATGGAGTGGAGCTGAATTAAGTTTAACTGAGAAGTTGTGTATAGTGCCAACGACAAGGCTGGAGGAATAGGACAGCCCAAGTCCTTTGGAGTCCCCAAATTGCATTATAAGCCCCAGACACTGTGAATGGAGTTGCAGGAGTTGGTGTTTGCCCTGCTGGATTTTGTTTTTGGTGTGATGGTTTTATTTCCTGTTTTTTCCTTTTTGAAAATGAAGTGATTACTCTGTGCCACATGTTCTTTATTTTATAGGAACTCATAGTTAAGACACTTTGGATTTCTAAGTATTGGAAGTTTAAAAGACTATTGGCAACTTGACACAATCTAGAATCACCAGGGAAGAGTCTCAGTGAGAAATTATCCAGATTGATTGGCTCGTGAACATGCCTGTGGCGGATATCTTGATCGCATGAATTGAAATGTGAAGATCCAACTACTGTACCATCCACATTTCCTAGTAAGGGGATTATGAACTATGAAATAGTGAAAGATGTGAGCTGGATACGGACATGCAGCGCTTGTTGCTCTCTGTGGCTTGATTGTGGATGTAATGTGACCAGCCTCTGTGACTTTCCCACTATGATGGCCAGAAATTTGCAATTGTGAGCTAAATAAATCCTTTATACCTTAAGTTGCTTTTGTCAGAATATTTTATCACAGAAACAAGAGATGGTATAAAGATGTGGCATACACATAAATGTGAATGTGGGTGTATTTATCCATGCTTGCACTTGTGGAAGCCAAAGGCGTTTTCCTCAATCAACCTCAACTGTATTTTTCTTGAGAGCTCTCTCAGTTTAGTTTTTAGACAGGGTCTTTCACCAAACCTGAAGCTTACCATTTGTTTTAGACTGACAGACCATCTAGCTCTCACTGAGAGAGACCAGCACTGTGGTTATCCATCCATCCATCCATCCATCCATCCATCCATCCATCCATCCATCCATCCATCCATGCATACACACACACACTCACACACATCTCACACACTCACACACACATACACACTCACACTCACACACACATATACACTCACACACATCTCACACACTCACACACATACACACTCACACACACACACTCACACTCACATACACACACACTCACACACACACTCACATACACACACACTCACACACACTCACACACACACACTCACATACACACACACTCACACACACACTCACATACACACATACACACACATTCACACACTCACACACACATTGTGATGTTTGCCTTTACGCGGGTGCTGGAGATATGAGTTAGGTCCTTATGTTTGTGCAGCAAGTACTTTGCCCACTGAGCCATCTCCACACATTACAATTCTCGTTTGAAACTCACTTTATATAGGCACTTGCTTTCCTTTTATACTCATGGTTTATATTTGGTTATATTTTGTAATTTTATGCAATGTTAACATGAATAGTCTTCAACTTTCATCTGTTTTTCTTACTCTTACTATTCTATTGATATTTTTGTATAAGTCTTATGCTGGCTTTTATTTGGTTGTTACATATCTTTGGATACTTCTTTTTCTCATGTCAGGAAGTGCTACTTAATTCCCTTATAAAACTGGCTTGGGCACATATTCCTTTTATTAATTTTGTCTTGCTTCAGTTAAGGAAGCTAAGAAACTTCAGCCACCTTGACAATGCAGGTGTTCCTACCTTGCTTTATCACGAACCTGCTTTGTATAAATGTGTAATTCCTCATTTTTTATTTCTCTGTTTTTACCCGCCACTCTTTTTTTCTGCACTAAACAAAATCCTTTTGCATAATAAATGAAAAGGATGCAAGCAAAAGGAACCTTTATCCACTGCTGCTAGAGTAACATAAATAAGCAATTAGAGAAATCAATGGGGAGGTTCCTCAAAAAGCTAAAAATGGAGCTTCTATTTGCTCCTGCTGTACCACTCAGGGGTATTGACTCAAAGGAATAGTCAGTATACAACAGACCCCCATACACCCATTTTTAATTATGGCACTATTTGCATTAGCCAAGTTACAAAAACAATCCAGGTGCCCAACTATAGATGAATGGATAAAGAAAATGTGCTGTTTATATATACAGTGGAGTATTAACCATAAAGAATAATGAAATTATTTAAATTTTATTAGATGGAACTGGAGCTCACCTATTAAGCAAAATAAGCCAGACTTAGAGACTAACTATTGCATATTTCTCTCAAATGTAGAATCCGTATTTGTGATGGTTATTCTTGGTTGTCAACTTGACTACATCTGGAATTAATTAAAGGCCAAAAAATGGAAGGCACACCTGTTTAGTGATTTTTGCTTAATTTGAAATAGGCAGATCCCCTTCTAATCCAGATTTTGAGACAGGAAGACACATACCTTTTGCTGGAAATATATATATGGACCTAGAAGAAGGAGACTTTGCTCTTTGCCTGCTTGCCTTCACCTTGCTAGCACATCCATTCCTTCACTGGCATTGGGGCCTACTTCTTCAGGGTTCCAGCATTTACAGAAGACCAGCTGAGATATCCAGCCTCATGGACGGAGCAACTTCTGGACTCTTGGACTTTCTGTTCACAGACTGCCATTGTTGGATTAGCTGGACTGCAGCCTGTAAGTCATTTTAATAAGTCCCCTTCCCTCTCTCTCTCCCCCCTCTCTCTATATATTCATTCTAAATGAATATATGTTCGTTCTATAAGTTCTGCTACTCTAGAGAACCCTGACTAATACAATATTAAAAAAAGACATGAAAAGAAAGTGGAAAATGATCAAAGTGCATTATATACATGTATGGACACATAGTAATGGAAACTGTTATTTTGTACAATTAATATACACTAATAAAGAACCAACAGTTAAGTTACAGCCCAGAGTCACACCAAAAAGGTGGCTGATTTCATTCTCTGGGTTTGCCACAGAAAACACAGACTGCGTTTTGGATTTGTATGAGGTTTCCACATACACACACAATCTCTTTCTGCACAGCTTCCTGCACTTCAGTTTCCTTTGATGATTGTTGAACCCTTTTAAACATTGTGGTTGGAGATGGAGTTACATTTCTGTTTCTTGTTCTCCTTTGGAATGACTTCCTTTGGTAAACAGGTCTGTTTTTATACTAATGCATAAAGATATTTCCTGTTCTCCATCATGATTTGCTCTTCTGGAGACAACACTAAAGACATTTTTATAAATTAAGAATTTTATGAAAACTATGAAAGTTTGTTGCATGGAGTGCTCAGTATTAATTTAAACTCATTTTGGTACACACCAATTAAGAAAGAATAACCATTGTTTTAGTTTACTTTAACAGAATCATCCGGGTAACAGTTATCCTTACAAAAGAACAGCTTCAGAAACGGAAATTTCAAACTCACTTAACAGGTTTTGGTGGAAAGGTTAAGGAGAATGGGGATCTGTGTGCCCTCGTGTCCTATAGGGACAGTATCATCCATTTGTGTAAATAGGAAAAAACCAAAGACCAAGGGTTGGGAAAAATTTCTGCCTATACAGAGCTGTGAATTGCACATGGGGGGAATGTTCTTGAGGTTAAAGAAAAACACATGACAAGGAGAGATCATGGAAAAACCCAGTGAATATTCATTGTTGTCTGGCAGCAATGATGGCACGTCTAGGGAAATGTAGAGACCCACAGAGGTTTCCTAGCGAGAACTTACTCAGGGTTGGAGAATCTGAGCTTGCTTTACCCAGTAGGGATGCATAAGGAGATGATTTGACCACGGGCGTGGTTACCAGGTGTTTGGAAGGGTCTAACTGTGTGATGTACTTTGATCTAGCAAGGGGGAGGTCTTTTGCCCTGGCCCTTGGCATTGTTATAAAAAACCCTTTTGAATAAACAAATAAACGGAGAAGGCCCTTCGGTATTGACCCAGGTCCTCCCGAAGCTACCCTATATTTCTGTCTTCCTCCTCTTCACCATCTTTCTATCTAATATTTTCTTATTCCTCTCTCCTCCTCATAAGAACCCTGGAAAAGGTGGGAGCCAGGAAAGTCCTGTCCTCAGGCTTTATGGTATCTGGAGGAGTTACAAAGGCTTTTCTCTGACAGGTAATAGAAAAGACCATTTTAGAAAGAGGCCATTTTTATGTGTTCTTTTAGATACCTGACACACAATGCAAGCTTAATAAATAGTACATAAAATGTTACCTCTAGGGAAAAACTGCATTCTAGACTTTCATTTTCCTTGCCGCAGCACAGAATTTGAGACTAAGGAGAAGAGAGATAAGAGGGATGTGCAGTCTCGGCAGTGCATTCAGGGTGCTGCTGGGATGCTAATGGAATACACTCTGTTTTTCAGGGAAATCAAAGCGGTCCTTTCACAGATCATTTTCAGACCTTTACCAGTATTTGTTTCAAATCTCTTTTTAAGAGATTCACTGGTATGTGAGTGATTTGGAGAAGCAAAACAAAGCCCAAAGTTTAAAATAATGGATGTTAACATTTTGTGGGTGCAGCTCCCTATCCTACACAGAAGACACAATCTTACAGCAGATGTCCTGGTCCTCTGCCCTTACAACCTTTCCATCCCCTCTTCCAAGATGTGCCCTGAGCCTTAGGTCTAGGGGTTGCATTGTAGATTTGTCAAATGGGGATGGACACCTCATATTTTCTTGTTCTTTGCATATCGGTCTGTTGTGGATTTCTGTGATGGTTTCCATCTGCTGCAAAAGGCTTCTTTGATGGTGGGGTGCATTTATCTATAGGTCATCCAATCCTAGGCAGCCATTCCTAAACACATATGCATGTGAGCAACACTTAATGGACTCAGCAGTTCACACACACACACACACACACACACACACACACACACACAGCTGTGTATGCAGCAACAATAATTAAAGTTAAGGGGGACATGGGAGGAGTTGGAGGGGGAAGAAAGGTGAAATGTAAATATAGTACATTGTGTGACACTCTCCAAAATAATAAAATAAATGTTAAAAAGTAAAATTCCAGACTTTAATAAGGCTAGTAACCACTAGCACCTGGGAGCTTTGTAAGGAAGATGACTCCCATATATGAAACCTGTTCCCTAGAAGACACAATGTATCAGCAGAACTGCCTGTTGCCTCTGGATAGAACTGGCTACAGAAATGTTGCACCTAGTCCAAAGTGAAAATGAATTTTAAGGTGTTGACAGTAGAGCATTAAGATAATGTGGATCTCTGGGTCCAGGGCACCATGGAACTATGGGAGTTTGGGAGTTTTTGTGTGAAGCAGCCCCTGCCTTTGGCTGTGCTTCTTAGTCTTCTGACTGACGTCTGCTGTTCTGTCACATGCACACAGATAAGTGTCTAGTGATGCTGAGTTGCCGCACCTTATCATCTCAGTGGCTGTGAATTTCATGGCTGCCCACAGGTGAAAGCAAGTTTGATATGTGATAAAGAAACCAACAGTGTAGAAAGACAAAGGGGAAGGAGCAGGGCATGAGACCTGGATTGCCTCTCTGAGGGGACATCACCAAAATGGTCCAGTAGGAATGGAGTCTAGACTCAGAAGGATAAACATGGTATGCACCCACGCATAAGTGAATAATAGATGTAAAGCAAAGGATAACCAAACAACAACCCACAGCTCCAGAGAAGGTAGGTAACAAGGAAGACACAAAGAGGAATGCACAGGTCGCCCTGGGAAGGGGAAATAGATGAGATCCCCATGAGTAAACTGGGAATGAGGGGTGGGCAATGGAGGGTAGGGAATAGGGGGTGACAACATAAGGGAATGGGATGGTTGAGCTGGAACAGGGATGGGGTGGGAGAACAATAAAAGAGATACCATGATAGAGGGAGATATCATGGGGATAGAGAGAAACCCAGTGCTAGGGAAGTTGCCAGGATTCCCCAAGGATGACCCCAGCTTGGACTACTAGCAATAGTGGAGAGGGTGCCTGAACTGAACTGGCTTACTCCAGTCCAGTGACCAGAGCGGTGAATACCCTGCCATCATGAAGCTTTTCTCCAATGACTGATGGAAGCAGATGCAGAGATCCACAGCCAAACACCAGGCAGAGCTCCAGGAGTCCAGTAAGAGAGAGAGAAGAGGGATTCTATGAGCAAGTGCATCAGGATCATGATGGGGAAACCTGCAGAGATGACCAAACCAAACTAGTGGGAACTCATCAAAGTTGGATCGATGGCTGTGGAGCCTGCATGGGACTGGACTAGGCCCTCTGCATGGAGAGACAGTCGTGTAGCTTGATCTGCTTAAGGTGGGGGGGCCTGGTGGTAGGATCAGAACCCCATCCACTGGTGCATGAGGGAGCTTTTTGGATCCCACTACCTATGATGGGACACCCCCTGCAGCCTTGAGGCAAGGGGAAGGGCTTGGATTTGCCTCTAGTGGATGTGCCTCCCCAAGAGAGGCCCTTGCCTTCTTGTGGGGGGGGAGGTGGAGGTGGGTTGGGAGGGGAAGGCTGGGGGGGGAGGAGGAGGGAAGAGGGGAATCTTTGATTGGTATGTAAAATGAATGAAAATTTTTTCTTAATAAAAAAAAAGGAATGGAGTCTAGAATTTAAAAAAATGTTCTTTTGCATGCATTTCATATTAGGGTAGAACTTCTTAAGGTAAAAAGATGGTTATCTTTTCTGGTGATCTGGTGAGTGCTAGACTGTATTCCATGAACTACTGTAAGTGAGTGATACAAAGAGCTAAAGGCTCCTGTAGCCTGCACACACTGGTTTCTGTGTTTACATCCTGGCCAATTGTGTAGGGGTTTTCTCACTCTCATGTTAAGAAACAGTTCTGGCGGGAAAACTTTCACCTTGACTTACAATGAGCCTGATCATCACTTCAGATAAAAAACTGGATGTTGTTAATATGGGAAAACAAGGAATGCTCTTAACATGCATAATAAAACATTGGCCGTTCATTTTGCCTGTGTGGTGCACAAATCATGCTGAGTTATCTCTCCAGCCCCATTTCCTTTGTGTTTTAAAGTATTTCTTTAACAAAAGGTAGAATTTGTGTAAGTGTACAAATAATGTAAGTATTAAAAAGATGAAACCTGAATTAAAAGGAAAACTTTAATTTCAAATTTAATTTTATGCTCTCTGATTTATGAGTAGGGAGATTATCAAGAAAGACACTTATTTCTAAAAATCAGTATGTAAGTGGCTACTTTCCTCACATATGAACAAGGACAGATTTTTATGAATGTGCATATATATAGTTCTGAGAAACCTTGAACTTTAGGGGCACCATGAGAGGTACAGTTCTAGGGACCACTGGCTACATATCTTTTACGTGAATGACAGCTGCATGGGTTAAAAAATGTGTAGCTGCTGTGGTCTGTCTATACATTTGTTTACTTCAAAAACACTTACTATGTTGTCAATGATGTGGAGGCCCTGGAGACACTTTAAATTGCTTTATAATTTAGTATGTTAAGTCAGTTTTTCTAAGAGATGTATTAACTTTGACACTTAACCTACTGTCCAAATAAAACAAATTACTTCTCAGAATAATTTTTCAATTTTTGAAAAAGGTCAGGGTCATTTATTTGATTTCTTACAAACTGAGACTCCCAGCTCTAAGCTAGAGGAGGGTCATTAACATAAATTGATGTAAAATTGCTTAAAATGATTGATATATGCGCTTGCCTCTTGGCCAGATCCTGAATAAAATCCTTTAAATTGGAATTTTGGTTTTAGTCTTCAGGTTGCATACCTGACATACCTCTGGGCGCGACAAAGTGATTTCACACATGCTGGTGCTACCCATTCTCAGTTTATGTACACAAGGCTTTGAGGGTGAAAATGTCCATGACTTTTTTTTTTTTTTTTTCAGAAAATGAAGTTGTCTTCCAAGACTCTGTACTTAGACTTTCTTTGAGTCTTTTGCTGACACGGACCTGCTCCTACATAGAAAGCTGCCTGCACTGTGGAAAGAATCCTGGACGAACCCAGTCCCTGGGTGTGGGCAGGGCTATGTCACCAGCTTCTGAACCCAGTCCCCCAGTGTAGGCAGGGCTATGTCACCAGCTTCTGAACCCAGTCCCTGGGTGTGGGCAGGGCTATGTCACCAGCTAATGCTTGCCTAGACCTTGGCTTCTCTGCTTTACTTTCTGATCTGTGAAGGCCGCACGGGAACATCTGTTTGCATTCATTTCTAAGGCAGATGTAACAGATGGTTCCAGACTCCCCGGCTTACAGTCACAAATGTATCATCTTAGAGTGGGCAGATCAGGGCTCTAGTATGGTCACCTGGGCTAAAGTGAGAGTGCTGGAGGCCTGCTGCTCTCTGGTGTTCTTGGAGAGAATTTGTGCCCATTGACTTTGACCTCAGTTTCTATCTTCAAAGTCATCAGTGTGACATCTGATATTTTTGTCATTACAACCTGGTACAGGGAGTCCTCATCCAATACAACGTTTGCTCTTATAAAAACAGAGTAATCTGGACTGAGCTAGTAGACATGGGTCTAGATTGAATGCATGCCAAGGTAAGGGAGATTAGGGTGATGTAGCAAAAGCTACTGAAAGCTGAAGACCCCTAGAAAACCCTCAGAAGCTAGTTAGAAACATGGGACAGATTCTCCTCTGTGGCCCTTGGGAAGGAATCAACTTGTCTGTGCTTCATGCTCAGACTTCTTGTCTCCAGGAATAATGGGTGAATTTCTGTTGTAAGACATCCACTTTGTCCCAGCAGATGTTTATGTCACTGTAGTCATAAGACTTGCAACGTTGAAGGCTGTGAGACATTGAGAGACCCTCGTCCATCTTTGGAGACTTCTACTTATTTTTATAGGTTCCTCTGCTTTTGCCTCTCTTACTTCACACCTAACTTTCAGACTGCTTGGTTTGTTGACCCCAAATTCTAGTGTCATATGCAGAGGCAAATAACTTCACATAGTTTTCTGTAATCCCTGGACTCTTAACTCTTTTTATATGTATGCTTCTATAATTACTTGTGTATATATGAGTCCTTAGATATGCATTTTCAAAGGCCTTTTCCACTAATCTTGGGATTTCCTTTTAATTTTCATAACAGTATTTTTGAGTAGCAGTAATTTTTAAATTTAATGATATAAAATTTATTGATTTTTTTTTCTATTTATTTATTTTTTTATGTATACATTGGTGCTTTGCCTGCTTGTATGTCTGTATGAGGGCATTGGATCCCCTAGATCAGGAGTTACAGATGGTTGTGAGCTGTCATGTGGGTGCTGGGAAGTGAACTCTGGTCCTTTGGAAGAGCAGCCAGTGTTCCCAACTGCTGAGCCATCTCTCTAGCCCCTTTATTGATTTTTTTATGATTATAGTTCATATTTTTTGATCTGATCTAGGAAGTATTTGTTCTAGTCATCATGATTCTATCTATCTTACTGATCTACATACTTATCTACCTATCATCTATCTATCTACCTATCACACTTAGAGCATAGGAAGGGATAAGAGGTAGTGGCCAAGGACAGTCTTCTGTTTTTGTTCCTATAAAGGTTCAGTTGCTTCTGTACATTTATTCAAATGACCCATCTTTCTTCATTGAACTGACTTAGTATCTATGTTGCTGATCTCTCCCCCTATGTAAGTGAGCTTGAATCCGGACTCTGTTCTGTTCTATTGATTTACTTGTCTATCACTAGGCCAATTTAAGATAGGAAATGAAGGTGTTCTTTTTCAAAAAGTTTTTTTTTTTTTTACTCTAGATCCTTTAAACTTACATAAAAATTTAAAAATGAGTTAGTTTTGTTTTTAAATTTATTTTCTTCTTTTTTTTGTTTTCAAAACATCTTGACTGCAGTTTCTCTTTCGCCCATTCTTCCCAGTCTCCCCACCTCCACTCTTTTCCAGATCCACTCTTTCTTTATTTCTCTTCAGAAAATAGCAGGCTTCTCAGGGATGTCGACTGAACACAGCATAACAATACAGTAAGAGTAGGCAAAACCTCTCATATCAAGGCTGAGTGTGGCAACCCAGTAGGAGAAAAAGGGCCCCAAGAGCAGGTGAAAGAGTCAGGGAGACCCCCCCTTCCACTATTAGGAGTCCCACAAAAACATCAAGCTAACAACCATAATATATATGCAGAGGACCTAGCACAGACCCATGCAAGCTCCATGACTGCTGCTTCAGTCTCTGGGAGCCCCTGTGAACCCTGCTTAGTTGATTCTGTGGGCCGTGCTCTCCTGGTGTTCTTGATCCCTCTGGCTCTAAAATGAGTTAGACAGTTCTTCAAACAAGCCTTTCTGATATTTTGATTTGTTTTGAATTGGATATACAGAGTAGTTTGGGAAGTATGATTTCTCAACACTGATGATTCTCTGATGGGTGATCATGGCATCTCCAATCACTTCAGTTTTCTTTAAATTTCTTTGAGAAGTGCTTTAAAGGTTGGGCATGATGAAACATGCTGTAATTAGTCTATCATTAGGCTGAGGGAAGAGAATTGAGTATTTGAGGCCAGTTTAGGCTGCATAGTGATATTCTATCTCAAAACAAAAATCCCAAAAAATGTTTAATGTTAAAATTTCAGTGTAAATGCTTTATTACAATCATCCTATAGTATTTAAAAAATATTTTAATTAAAAATTCTGCACATGACTATTTTGCCTATTATTACTATTTTTGGTTTGAGTACCACATGCTTGCCTGGTAACCATGGAGGCCAGAAGAGGGCTTTGAGTTTCCTGGAGTTGGATTTATGGATAGTTGTGAGCTGCCATGTAGATGCTGAGAACTGAACCCAAGTCCTTTAGAAGAGCAGAAAGTGCTCTTAATCATTGAACCATCTCCCAGTGATTTAGTATTTGTAAAATATTGTAAGTAGTATTTAAAAATATTTTCTAATAGTTGCTAGTATATAAAAATAAACTTTTTGTATGTTGACCTTGATGCCTACAACCTTGATAAATTCAGTTATTTGTCCTAGTCATTTTAAATACAAAAGTTGCTACATAATATCCAGAACATAGATACCACCAAGTGCTGGTTAGGACCTGGAGCCACAAGAAATTTCACTGATTACTGTTAGGAAGACAAAATGGTACAACCACTTTGAAGACACTTTGGTGGTTCCTCATAAAGTCAAAAGTAGGGTTCCTATATGACACAGCAGTATGCCTCTAGTTATTTGATGCCCAAAGTATAGAAGGATGTTTAAGGAGTTACCTATTGTAGTTCATTCCAGTCAAATACTGTCTAGGAATGAGAAGAAATGAGTTTTCAATCCATGAGAAAACATGGAGGAACTGAAAGAAGTCAATATAAATTAGTTATATGCTGTATGATTCCAAATGACATTTTGCAAAAAAGTCAGACTTTGAAAACAGTCGAAAGTGTTTCCCAGGGTTTTGGCCAGGAGAGTGGAGCACAGGGGCTTTTTAGGGAAGCAAGGGGGACTTGTATGGGACTGTAATGGTGCACACATCACAGTGTGCTTCTGTTAAAAAACAAAGAAGTATCCAACACAAAGGATGAATGTTAATAGATACTGTGGATTGTAATTAATATTAATAAAGGTAGCAATGTTGCTCCAATTGTAATAAATGCATCCCAGAAATTGAAGCTGTTAGTCAGGGAAGAAACTTCATATGTGAAAGATTGGGAACTATATGAGAAACCCCCACACTTGGTGTTTGCCTTAGATGGCACTGTGACTATCTACCTGTTGTAAATAGCTCAAGAGAGGAATGGCCTATTTTGGTTCATAGTTCCAGAGGTTTGGGTCCATGGTAGCTTGAGATCTTTGCCTTGGGCCCCGTGAGGGTGGATTATCATGGTGAAGAGTGCATAGTGGAGCAGAGCCACTTATCTCATGATGCTGAGAAGAAAGTCAGAGAGGCAGAGGCCAAAGATAAGACAGACCTTTCATAGGCATACTCTGGCAACCCACTTCCTCTGAGTCCTTACCTTCCTTCCTACTACTCCTGAGTGTCCACTGATTCATGACTCAATTAATGGATTGAAATAATACATTGATAAAGTCATATGTGACTCAATCACTGCCTTCAACTCAAGTCTTGCTTTGCATTGGGGTCCAAAACTTTAACCACAGGAGCCTTTTGGGAGGTTATACCATAATGACCCCCCCCCTCCATCTGTCTGTCTGTCTGTCTGTGTATGTTGTCTTCTGAACTTGCCAGGATCCCTATATACTTTGAAGAAGATATCAGAAGTATCTTATTTATGGATCAGTAGGATTAATATGGTAAAAATGGCTACTCTACCGAAAGCAATCTACAGATTCAATACAATCCCCATCAAACTCCCAATACAATTCTTCACAGAAACAGAAAAAAAAAAACCTCTTACTAAAATACTCCTAAATAACAAAAAAAATTCTGGAGGTATCATTATCCCAAATTTCAAGTTGTAATAAAAGCAGTATTGTATTGGCATAAACAGAAAAGTTGGTCAATGGAATAGAATTGAAGACCCTGATGTAATTCCACATACCTATGGACACCTACCTGATTGTTGACAAAGAAGCTAAAAATACATGCTGGAAAAAACACAGCATCTTAATAAATGGCTCTGTTCAAACTGGATAGCTGTATGTAGAAGGATGAAAATAGATCTTTATCTTTCATCACACACACAACTCCTCTCCAACTGGGATCAATGTAAGACAAGATACCCAAATCTGAAAGGAAAAAAAATATAGGGAATGGGCTTGAACTCATTGGTACAGGAAAGGACTTTCTGAACAAGATACAGATAGCACAGGAATTAAGAGCACATGAATTGTGACCACATGAAAATGAAAACCTTTGGCACAGCAAAGGACACCATTATTGCAGCAAAGCTGTGAAATGTGGAAAAATATCATTTTTACATCTGATAGATTAGTATCTCAAATACATAAAGAACTAAAACCTGGACATCAAGAAAATAAATAATCCTATGAAAAATGGGGTATAGAATTAAACAGAGTTCTCAAAAGATGAAACAGAAATGGCTGAGAAACACTATTAGTCATCAACATCTTTAATCATCAGGGAAATGCAAATTTGTACTACACCAAGGAAACAAGACCTTCTAAGTACAGCTGGACCTACACACATATAAACACAGAGGCTGTGGCAGCATGACAGATGGGGTCCCAGTGCTGAGAGAAGTGGACACAAGCCCCCATCCTTAACCAAAAAAGCTATTGCCAATTGATAACCACTCACAAACAAAAAACTGTTTTTCTCTAATAGAGTCTCACAGGGAATACAAACCATTCTTCTAGGCGGCCCCATGCTCAGCAGTGGATGGCAAACACAAAATGAACTCAGTGGCATCTTTGGAGGTTCTTTGTCTCATAATGTTTAGTCAGAGCCTTTCTTAAAAAAATCAGTTCATTATTTAGTTATATATTTTTACTGTACAGATCCTTTGCATATACATACATACATACACACACATATATAATATGGCTTCTGATTTTGTGTTTTTATGGGATTCCTGTGTGCGTGTGAACGTGTGTATTTCTTTCTTTCTTTCTTTCTTTCTTTCTTTCTTTCTTTCTTTCTTTCTTTCTTTCTTTCTTTCTTTCTTTCGACAAGGTTTTGTTCCTTTGTGCCTTTCCTGGTACTCACTTGGTAGCCCAAGCTGGCCTCAAACTCACAGAGATCTGTCTGGCTCTGCCTCCCAATTGCTGGGATTAAAGGCATGTGCCACTACCGCCCTGCTTTGTATCATTTCTTGTGCTTTTTCTTTGTCTTTTTTTCTTATTTGGTTATTTTGTTCTATTCTGATTGGTTGTTTTTGTTTTATTTTATTTTAATTATTTTTTAGATGCCTGTTTGTTTTCTAATGAGAGACAGAAAGGGTGTGGATTGGGATGGAAGGGGATGTGGGAAGAACTGGGAGGATAGAGGGAGGGAAACTGTAATCAGGATATAATGTATGAAAAAAATCTATTTTCAATAAAAAATGGAAAAATACTACTTTGAGATTTCTTGTTCTTCTCCTCCTCCTTCTCCCTTCTCCCCCTCCTCCTTCTCCCCCCACCCCATTCAGTCTAGTTTGTGCTGCCCAACTAGTTTTTAGAGTGTGTCCTGCTCTGGTATGTGGCAGCTTACCAGGGGTCACATCATTAAAAAAAGTAATCTTGTCTTGGACTCAGGATCATCTTAAACCTTCAAAATCAAATTCAGAAGTAGCTCTTCTTTCTAAGTTAGCTGAAATAGCATATGTAAAGTAGGTATCATTCTTTACCTAAATGTTTGGTATTGTTTACCAGTAAAGCACTTCTGGACTGATGTTTTCTTTGTTGGAAACGACAAATTCAATGACTTTATAGGAATTTTTGGGTTTTCTGCTTCTTCCAGTGTTAGTTTTTCCGTTATATTAAAAAAGTGTCCTAATTTCATTTGGTTTTTCTTATTTTTGCAAAAATTGCTCATGCTATTCACTTATGTTACATTTCCTCTTTAATAAAATAACTCGAGTTCTGTCGTTTCATTTTGAATGTCTACAGGGTCACATGCCACTGCTAAGTGAATGTTTCTATAAGTGTCAACATGGCCTTTATTATTTCTTATTTCTTGATCCTTGTCTAAATCAAAATCAAGGAATTTAATAAAGGTGAGTATTGTAGGCTTTGGGTACTGAACCTAGATTCAACAACTAGGGTGGGCAAGCAAGGCAGACCTAGGCAAGATGATGGAAAAGGCAAAGATCCCATTAGATTCTTGCCACACCAGTTTAACAGACTCTCTGGCCTAATGCTTTAGAGCTGTTGTAGGCTAATAGTGTTAACAGGACGGGTTTGGACCAAGGGAGGCCTGAGATTACAGTGGGCCCCAGAGGGCTTATTGAGGGCTGATGTAATGAAGAAGAGTTTTTCCATGTATAGGAATTTTAGAGACTAGGGCCTAGAAAAAAATTATGGGCTGTTTGTTTTGAAAAAAAAAAATCTAAGGCCAAGAATTAAAAATAAAACTAAATTTTGTGAGTGGATCAGAGCATCATTGTCTATTTCTAGCACAAGAAGGGAACAGAGAAGATAGCTGAAATAAAACAAGTTCTATTTCATGCTGTTTGCCACTGTCTGGTAAGGCCAGGAAAGATGCTGCATGGACTTGCTGGCAGGCTTTTAGGGCTATTCTTCCCCTCACATGGCTTCACTTGATTGTTTTCTATCTAAACTCTGACTGCAATTTTATGATTTAACACAGATCCTGGCTTTATCTACTGCAAATAAGCATTAAAAGTTCTGCTTCTAGTACAGATGGTGGATGAGTCAGAGTGGTTGATTTACTCCCCCAAATTCACTTCAGCAAAACTGTAGAACCATGAAGTAAAATAGAGTCGGGTTGGGGATTTAGCTAAGTGGTAGAGCGCTTACCTAGTAAGCGCAAGGTCCTGGGTTCAATCCTCAGCTCAGCTCAAACAAACAAAAACAAAACCAAAACAAAACAAAAAAGTAAAATAGAGTCAAGAAGCTTACAACTGCAAAACGTCATGAGATCCTTGCTATACCCATGGAAATTAGGTGACTATACCCAGGCTGAGAGAATTTGTTGGAAAAAGCACAATTTATTAAGTAAACAATAACTCAGAAATATGTTGAGGGTGATTATTCAGCATTAACAAATGTATACAGGGATTCCAGGGGCGTAAGCAATTTTGAAGCAAGCAGTAGGAACATCAACAACATAGTCACAAGAGAGACACAGGTAGGAGAGAGTTGTCACAGAGCTAAGATCAGTACTCAAAGGAGAAATGGAAACAAAGGGTGATGAATGTGCAAAAAAGTACTCAGAGATCTAGTGACTAATACTGACATCATTGTAAACTTCTAAACATTACAAGAAGATGATAGCGCTCTAAATGTTGGATCTTTGGATTTCTTTCAGAGATAGCAAAGATGGATTTAGAGTGCTGAGCTTAAGATTCGGAAAATGGTGAGTGCTAAGTAAATATTAGCAGTCATGTACAATAATTTCTAAGATCCATCTGATGTGTAGGGCATTCTAGGAGTGGCTAATTGAACTTACTTGTTAACATTTGTGTTTAGCTGGCCCTTTCCTTTACTATAGCTTTCAAAAAAAGGTCTTGGAAGGCAAGAAGAAATAGTCTTTATGACAATGAGGTATAATTATATGAAAATCTATGAAGCTATGAACCGAAGTAGCCAGATAATCTTTTAGGGGAATAAACATAAATGACATTGTTGGAGACTATTAGAGGATAGTGGGCACACAACTTATATAATATATTCTTGAAATAAATCACAGAAATTGTACAAATGCAAGAGATAATGAATGCAGGACTCTGCTGTGGATGTCTATAGTTGGCTTAGCTTGTTAAAATCATACCTTATTGTCATGGTTTATTTTTAAAAGGTGCAGAAAGTAATAAAGCAACATATTTTGCTGGCACTAGTTATTAGTTGTGAAAATGCAAGTAATTACAAATCTTGCAATAAAATATTTTTTATTATAATAATTTAAAAAGGTATAGGGAAGGCGAATGATATTATAATCATCTACATATTTTCCCCTGTATTTAGTATTGTCCATGTTTTGTATAGGCATCAATTTTTCCTTTAGTGTTCAAACAATTCCAAAAGCCAATATAAAAAGGAATAGGCTATCATCAATGGTTTAATTAGCAAAACATAAAGAAAGGACTGTTCTTTTTTTTTTCCTTTTAAGCGTGAACTTTATTTTTTTAAAAATTTTTTTAAAGAAGTTATTAAGGAAATTTATTAAGGTAAATTGAGGAAATACACTCACAAATACAGAACAGAATGGTCAGCTGAAGTTGTCCTCTGATCTGACCAAGAGCAAATCCACCTCACAAGCAGGAGCAGGAAGAAGGGTCATGTGCTCCTTCTCTCTCTCCTTCTAAGAAGTCATGCACAATGGCAGGAAACACCACTTCTTTTGAGCCCTATAGCTCAAGGTCATCAGTGGAGCAACTACATTTTCCCTTTTTGTTTAAATAAGAAGATTCTTTTTTTTCTTTTTTTTAAATGAATAATTTTTTGTTTATTATTATGTGTTTTAAATTTTATGCATCAGCCATGGGTTCCCCTGTCCTCCCCACTCCCTCACCCAACCCCACCTTCCCCTCAGCCCCCCCCCTCCATTCCCAACTCCTCCAGGGCCAAGGAACCCCTGGGGATTCATTTAAACCTGGTAGATTCAGTACAGGCAGGTCCTGTCACCTCCTTTCTGACTCAGCAAAGTGTCCCTGTGTAAGCCCAAGGTTTCAAACAGCCAGCTCATGCACTAAGGACAGATCCTGGTCCCACAGACTGGGTGCCTCCCAAGCAGATCAAGCTGTTCAATTGTCTCACTTATCCAGAGGGCCTGATCCAGCTGGGGGCTCCACAGCCTTTGGTTCATAATTCATGTGCTTCCATTAGTTTGGCTATTTGTCCCTGTGCTTTTTGCAATCTTGGATTCAACAATTCACACTCTTGCAGACCCTCCTCTTTCTCGACAGTTGGACGCCTGGAGCTCCACCTGGGGCCTGGCTGAGGATCTCTGCATCCACTTCCATCAGTTATTGGATGAGAGTTCCAAGACGAATGTTAGGGTGTTTGGCCATCTGATCACCAGACTAGGTCAGATCAGGCTTTCTCTCAACCATTGCCAGCAGACGACAGAGGATATATCATTGTGGATTTCTGGGGACCTCTCGAGCACTCTGCCTATTCCTGTTCTTATGTGGTCTTCATTTATCATGGTCTGTTATTTCTCATTCTCCCTTTCTGTTCTTGATACCCCTTTGTGTTCTTGATCCAGCTGGGATCTCCTGCTCCCCTAAGCTTTCTTTCCCTCAAATCTTGCCCTTCATTACTCCCACTGTTGTCCAGGTGGTTCTTGTAGATCTCATCCATTTCTCTGTCATTGGGTGATCCTTGGGTCTTTCCTAGGGTCCCGTTTTCTAGGTAGCCTCCCTGGAGTTGTGTAGCAGTCTAGTCATCTTTGTTTTACATCTAGTATCCTCCTAGGGGTGAGTACATACCGTGTTTGTCCTTCTGAGTCTGGGTTGCCTCACTCAGGATGATTTTTTCTAGATCCATCCATTTGCCTGCAAACCTCATGATGTCATTGTTTTTCTCTGCTGAGTAGTACTCCATTGTGTATATGTACCATATTTTCTTTATCCATTCTTCAGTTGAAGGGCATCTAGGTTGTTTCCAGGTTCTGGCTATTACAAACAAAGCTGATATGAACATAGCTGAGCAAATGCCCTTGTGGTATGATTGAGCATACCTTGGGTATATGCCCAAGAGTGCTATAGCTGGGTCTTGGGGGAGATGGATTCCCAATTTTCTAAGGAAGTGCCATATTGATTTCCAAAGTGGCTGTACAAGCTTGCATTCCCACCAGCAGTGGAGGAGAGTTCCCCTTGCTCCACATCCTCTCCAGCATAAGCTGTCTTCTGTGCTTTTGATCTTCGCCATTCTGACAGGTGTAAGGTGGTATCTCAGAGTCGTTTTGATTTGCATTTTCTGGATAATTAGGGATGTTGAGCAATTCCTTAAATGTCTTTCAGCCATTTGAACTTCCTCTGTGGAGAATTCTCTGTTTAGTTCTATAGCCTATTTCTTAATTGGACTATTGGGCATTTTGATGTCTAATTTCTTAAGTTCTTTATATATTCTGGATATCAGCCCTCTGTCAGATGTGGGGTTGGTGAAGACCTTTTCCCATTCTGTAGGCTGCCGCTTTGTCTTGTTGACCATGTCCTTTGCTCTACAAAAGCTTCTCAGTTTCAACAGGTCCCCTTGATTGATTGTTTCTCTCAGTGTCTGTGCTACTGGTGTTATATTTAGAAAGTGATCTCTGGTGCCAATGCATTCAAGAGTACTTCCTACTTTCTCTACTATCAGGTTCAGAGTAGCTGGATTTATGTTGAGGTCTTTGATCCACTTGGATTTAAGTTTTGTGCATGGTGACAGATATGGATCTATTTGCAGCCTTCTACACATTGACATCCAGTTATGCCAGCACCATTTGTTGAAGATGCTTTCTTTTTTCCATTGTACATTTTTGGCTTCTTTGTCAAAAATTATATGTTCATAGGTGTGCGGGTTAATGTCAGGGTCTTCAATTCGATTCCATTGGTCCACATGTCGGTTTTTATGCCAGTACCAAGCTGTTTTTATTACAGTAGCTCTATAGTAGAGCTTGAGGTCGGGGATTGTGATGCTTCCAGAAGTTGTCTTATTGTACAGGATTCTTTTGGCTATCCTGGGGTTTTTGTTTTTCCATATGAAGTTGAGTATTATTCTTTCCAGATCTGTGAAGAATTGTGTTGGTAATTTGTTGGGAATTGTGTTGAATCTGTAGATTGCTTTTGGTAAGATTGCCATTTTTACTATGTTAATCCTGCCTATCCATGAGCATGGGAGATCTTTCCATTTTCTGACATCTTCTTCAATTTCTTTTTTCAGGGACTTAAAGTTCTTGTCATATAGGTCCTACACGTGCTTAGTTAGAGTAACTCCAAGGTATTTTATATCATTTGTGGCTATTGTAAAGGGTGATGTATCTCTGATTTCCTTCTCAGCCTGTTAGTCTACTGTATATAAAGGGCTAATGATTTTATTGAGTTGATCTTGTATCCTGCAATGTTGCTGAAGGTTTTTATTAGTTGTATCAGTTCCTTGGTTGAATTTTTGGGGTCACTCATGTATACTAACATGTCATCTGCAAATAGGGAGAGCTTGACTTCTTCCTTTCCAATCTGTATCCATTTAATCTCTTTATGTTGTCTTATAGCTCTGGCTAGAACTTCAAGTACTATATTGAATAAGTAGGGGGAGAGGGGACAGCCTTGCCTTGTTCCTGATTTTAGTGGTATGGCTTTGAGTTTCTTTCCATTTAATTTGATGTTGTCTGTTGGCTTGCTGTAGATTGCCTTTATTATTTTTAGGTATGTTCCCTGTATTCCTGATCACTCCAAGACCTTTATCATGAAGGGGTGTTGGATTTTGTCAAGTGCCTTTTCTGCATCTAGTGAGATGATCATGTGGTTTTTTTCCTTGAGTTTGTTTATATGGTGTATTACATTGACGGACTTTCGTATGTTGAACCACCCTTGCATCCCTGGGATGAAGCCTACTTGATCATGGTGGATAATTGTTTTGATGTGTTCATGGAGTCTGTTTCCCAGAATTTTATTGAGTATTTTTGCATCAATGTTCATGAGGGAGATCAGTCTGTAGTTCTCTTTCTTTGTTGCATCTTTGTTTGGTTTAGGAATCAGGGTAATTGTAGCCTCCAGAAGGAGTTTTATATGTGATTTAAGCTTTAGTAATGTTTCTTTTACATATGTGGGTGCCCTTGTGTTTGGGGCATAAATGTTCAGAATTGAGACTTCATCTTGGTGGGTCTTTCCTGCGATGAGTGTGTAATGTCCTTCATCATCTCTTTTGATTGATTTTAGTTTGAAGTCTATTTTGTTGGATATTAGGATGGCTACACCAGCTTGCTTCTTAAGACCATTTGATTGGAAAGTCTTTTCCCAGCCTTTTATTCTTACGAGGTGTCTGTCTTTGAATTTGTGGTGTGTTTCTTATATGCAGCAGAAAGATGGGTCCTGTTTTTGTATCCATTCTGTTAGTTTGTGTCTTTTTATAGGTGAATTAGTCCATTGATATTAAGGAATATTAATGACCAGTGATTGTTTGTTTGTGTTGTTATTTTTATTTTTTGGTGGTAGTGTGTGTGTACTTCTGTTCTTTGGGGTTTACTGCTGTGGTGTTATCTATTGCCTGTGTTTTCATTGGTGTATCTGCCTTCCTTAGGTTGGAATTTTCCTTTTAGTGCTTTCTGTAGGGCTGGGTTTATGGATAAGTATTGTTTAACTCTGGTTTTGTCTTGGAAGGTCTTGTTCACTCCATCTATGATGATTGAAAGTTTTTCTGGGTATATTAGTCTAGGCTGGCATCCATGGTCTCTTAGTGTCTGCTTTATATCTGTCCAGGTCCTTCTGGCTTTCAAAGTCTCCATTGAGAAATTGGGTGTTATTCTGATGGATTTGCCTTTATAAGTCACTTAGCCTTTTTCCTTTGCTGCCCTTAATATTCTTTCTTTATTCTGTACGTTTAGTTGTTTAATTATTATGTGGCGAGGGGACTTTTTTTGGGGGTCTAGTCTGTTTGGTGTTCTATAGGCTTCTTGTATCTTCATAGGCATTTCCTTCTTTAAGGTGGGAAAGTTTTCTTCTATGATTTTGTTAAATACATTTTCTGTGCCTTTGAGTTGGTATTCTTCTCTTTCCTCTATCCCTATTATTGGTAGGTTTGGTCTTTTCATGGTGTCCCAAATTTCTTGGACATTTTGGGTCATGACTTTGTTGGTTTTAGTGTTTTCTTTGACTGATGAATCTATTTCTTCTACTGTATCTGCAACACCAGAGATCCTCTCTTCCATCTCTTGCATTCTGTTGGTTATACTTGCCTCTGAAGTTCCTGTTTGTTTACTCAGATTTTCTGTTTCCAACATTCCTTCTGCTAGTGTCGTCTTCATTTTTTCTATTTCCCTCTTCAGGTCTTGGATTGTCTCCCTTGCTTTTTCATGATTTTCTTTCAAGGATTTATTGTTTTCTTCTGCTTTAATTGTCCTTTCCTCTAGTTTTTTTTTTTTTTTTTTTTAGCGTTCTTCCCATTTTTGTTTGTCTGTTCTTCTACTTTATTTTTTATTTCTTCTATAGAAGGCTCTAGCCTCTTCATGATTTTACTTATAAGGTTGTTTTCTTCTTCTTCCATTCCATGATGTTCAGGTCTAGCTGTTGGAGAAGGGCTAGGTTCTGGTGATGCTGTATTGCTCTTTATTTTGTTGTATGTACTTCTGCCTTGATGTCTGCCCATCTCCTCTTGTGTTCGTTCTTGGTCTTATCAGTGTACTTGGTCCAGAGAGAGTTGACAGGTTTAGGGAGCCTCTCTCTAGTCCAGATGGAACTTCTGGGCCAGATGGCAGTGCTGGTCCAGATGAGAGTGCTGGTTGGATAGGAGCTGGGGGGCTGGACTCTGAGTCTCAGGAAGTCCCTGGGGTCTCCTTATTTCGTCCAGATGGGAGCTCCTCTTTTCCAGATGGGAGTTTCTCTGGTCTCTGGTCCAGATGGGAGTCCAGGGCAGGATGGCAGCTGGGACCTGGTCTCTGATTCTCAGGATGTGGCTTGGGTCTCCAGCAGATGGGTGTGGGGGCAGGGTGTGGAGACTGCAGTGTCTGCCTGCAGTCTTGGAAAAGGGGAACCTTCCCGCAGGGCCTGCTGATTGGCCAGAAACTGGGGCCAAGTTGGGCAGATCCTCCCGGGATGGCCTGTGTCCAGTGGTGGGAGCCAGGGGCAGTTGCCTCTCTGATTATAACCCCAGGCACTCACCTCTGGTCCAGATGGGAGCTCGGGGTTGGTCTCTCAGGAAGGGACTGTTCTTTCTGATTTCAGTTTTGTTGCCCACCTTTTGAATTTTACATGAGTAGTACTCATCTCTATAATTTTTCCCTTCATAGAAGCGAGTGTCCATTTACTCCCAGCAGTATGAATTGTTTTTTCATTATAGGAGAGATCATTTCCATGAAGTACTTTGGATTTGAGGACATATTACAGAAAAAAGGAAACAATCAGGCAATCAGTGATTTAACTTTTATTGTGATGAACACTAATGACCTGGAAGAAATATCTATATTTAATAATAATGCTTTATTTCAAAATTAGTATCTAATTTGTAGATAAAATAATAGTTTACTTTTGTATACTGTTCTTCCTTCTGAAAGCTCAAACTTCTCTGAAATTTATTTCTTCATTTATTTTCATCATAACTCTGTGATGCAGACAAGAAGGGGTAGATATAATATAATGATTAACATTCAAAATGTTTTTTAGAAATTTTATTTGAAAGTTGAGAGAATATATCTTATTGTATCTTGCTAGAATTGTATAAGATATTCAAACATATAAATTTATACTGCAGGAATCCTTTTTCTTGAAAATTTATGTGTTGATGCTTATAACCCCTGGGATGGAAAAAATGAAATACATAAAATACTTTGTGCTTAGTTTTATGGCTGTAGATGGTGTGATATTTCACCACACCTCTGAAAGCCAAGCATTTTTTGTTTTTGTCTAAAAACGGAAAGCATGAAAGCAGCTTAAATATATGCCTTGGAGAAAGTAGTACAGAGATAAGAATGCTACCAGATTTGATAAGTCCTGATAGTTATGAATAAGAATAATCATTAAGAATCATTAGTTTCTGATAACTGAAAAGCTGTCATGTAATTTTCAATGAAAAGTTTTGAAATCTTTCATTGAAGAATATGTGCTAAAGTATTATTAGCGTTAATTTATTTTTGTAGAAATTATAGATGGGTTTATTTTCTTATATTTCTCAGTATTTTTGGCTTTGAAAAATTAAATCTATAATGCTGTGAAAGATAAATACATTTAAAAATAATAACATCTTCGTGAACGATTTGAAATTTATTTTAAGAGGACTCCAAGACAAATAGTACATTTATCAAATGATGGCTGTGAAAGAAATTTTAGTTGGTATGCTGTTACAGTACTGTCCTGGTAATTCTTACATATTTAAAGTATGAGATTAACACTTCAATGCATTTTGTGGAGCAAACAAAAGCTCCCTGAAACATCCTTGCGATCAGCACAGCCTTGGCCATTACAAGCTAAAATCTAACAAACAATTAAATACGACTGCATCATTTACAGGTCATAGAACACAGCAACCAGCCGAAGCACTATGAGATTTTACAAAAAAGCTGAGATGAGCTTGGCTTTGAAAGAAGTATGACTGAAGAGTCTTGATATCTAGGATGTAAAAGGAACTGATTATTTTATGTTATGGGTACTGGGGAATTCATATCAGTCCCAATGAGGTGAATCACCAGGGATCCCTTTAGGATAGTGGGGTATGGGGAAAGTGAGGGGCTGGTAGAGGAGGCGGTTGCTTCTTTATCTTCTTCTTTCTGCTAAGAGAATGCTGAGAGTTTGGTGGCTTCCGTGGTCACTCTTTTTCCTGCTTTCCTTGTGTGGGCATAGCCATGATATGATGTTTTATGTATTAAGGCATCATGTTTTAACCAAGGCAGTTCTGAGTAAAAATGATACAATATGTCCTTGAAGCAAAGAGCTCCTCTGTTCATTCTCCCTGCTGCTCTTGTATGAGAGAGAAACAATACATTAGCTCAGGTTTCTGTCTCATGCAGCTAAACCCTTGTTATTACTAATAATACATCTTGATTTATAAAGGTAGAGCACTGTACATCTGAGCTACAAAAGCAGATGTATTTGTTTGATTGTTTTACGGAAGCAGACATTGTAGTATGTAATGGTGTAGCATATTATTAGTTTGTTTTTGAGATTGTATTTTAATTACATTTCTTGTTTCCTTTTCATTCCTCCCAACTACCCCTCCCTGCTCTCCTTCAAATTCATGGCCTCTCTTTTCATTAATTATTACTTCCTGTATATATGTATTTGTACATACATATGTATTCCCAAATATAACCTGTTCAGTCCATATTATGTTACTTGCCCATGTGTTTTCAAGCCTGACCATTTGACACTGGACAGCCTGTTAGTGAGCTCTTCCCTGAGGAGGTTCGGCTTTCCCAGTCTCATCTTTACTCAGTTGCATGTAGCTCTTTGTGTAGGGTTAAGATCTGGTGGGCTTTTCCTCATGCAGTTTGGCATGTTCGTTGGTGTCTTTCTTCTTTAGCACACATTTAGGTTGTCAAGACTTTACAGGTGTAGCTTCTGATGTTGCTAGGAGATACAGCCTCACAGCAAGCCCCTGATCTCTGACTTCCACAGTTTTTCTGCTATCCCTCTTTTGCAATGTTCCTTGAGCCTTGGGTGTGGGAGTGCTTTGTGTATGTACTAGGACCGGGTTCACAACTCTCCATATTGATTGGTTATGGTTTTCTGTAGTGGTCTCAATCTGCTGTAAAGAGAAGGTAGCATCTTTTAAATTTTGTGGCAAAGGGTGGTGAGCATGCCTTTGATTCCAGGCAGATTATGAGCTAAGAGATCTAGGGGCTCCTGGGGAAAAGATGTAAAGGCTCCATGTTTGTTGGCTACCTTTTGGGTTGTTTGAAAGACTTTATAAGAGAGAAAGGAATGTTCTAGGAAGATCACAGAGTACTATAATAGAAATGTTTAGAAACAATATGTTGATGAAATCTTCTGCTATGTTTAACCCTTGAACTCTGAAACACTAGAAAGCTAGCAAACTTTTGAGTGAACATCACATATGATGCACACATCAGGTCAGCATTTGCCTGTGATGCTTCAGTCTTAAAAACACCCTGTAAATCTCCAAAGATACATTGATGGGAAGTAGGTTGTTAAAGTTGTGAAGCCCCTTTCAAATGCTTCTAAGGATGATAGTGGTTAAAAAATACCTTCCCTCCATGCAGGCAAAACAAAAGACATTGAAGAAAATGGATATTTAGACTGTAACCAGGGTCTTCAAGTTTCCCTAATGGACACAGCTATGAGCCCTTGGAGTTCTTACAATATGAACCCAGGGGTAACTCAGTGGCTTTTACTGTGGTTTTGCTTGCTACTGGGTATAAGCTTGTCTTTTTTTTTTTTTTTTTTTTTTTTAAATCTGGTATATGGCTAGACCATATCTGGATATTTTATTACTGGAAAAAAAAAGGATTTCTGACTATAAAGTAATTGGATATAGTCTTGCAGCTCTGTCCTTAGGTTCTGTGTAGTATATATTAGAAGAATTGTGTGTTCTCCAGCAGTCAGCTGACAATAAAATGTAGTCACTGGTAATAGGAGCTGTAGTGCCTATGAGATCTGTTAAAGGATTGAACAGGGGACTTGCTGCCCTCCCTCTGGGCACCTTTAACTAATGACTAAGTAGGACTGGGATCCTAGCTCCCAGTCACTGTCTGAGATTGTTGTCATAGTGACACCACAATCTGGATTCTTCATGCCCAAGCTTCCTTCTTCCCTTTCCTGTTGCAGGTGGTCAGGAGGGAAAAGATAACCACAATAGATACTGTTCAATTAGCAAAAGACATTGGTCCATCTTGTAAGAACTCCGAGAGCTCATAATTGTCTCTGTTAGCTAATGACGATGCGTGGGTTTCCTGGTCCATGCACTCTATCTTCTCAGCTTTCATGTGACAGGCTCACCCAGTATCTCTTGTACCCATCTAACTCTTCCTGAACTACGACTTCCTGGTAATCTGAACTCACACAGGCACACATTTGTACTTCTCATTGTACAACCAAGTAACAGGCCAATAATAAAGGTGTTCTCTCTTGGTGAGGTACAACACTGTTATCCCTGCGCCATCCATTGGAGACTTTTCACATCTGTTTTCATCTTCTCATGATGATGAGAATTTCCCTACTGATCTGCTGGTTCCAGTCTTCAAGGGCACTTTCTAGTACACTATGGGCTGTCACTCAGGAATTTCAGTTCCTTCTTCTTTGGGATTGGAATCACTGTTTCAGGAAGCCAATACTTTCCCTCCTTGTTTCATAGACTTTTATCCCTTTTCCTTATAGTACATTTTCATCCCTAAGAAATGGTGCACTTAAGGCAAACTTGAGTCCTTATGTGTTTGAAAATATCTTTATTAGAATCCCATCAGCTGCCTATAGGAACCTAGGTTAAAAATAATTTTGGAGCCTGGAAGGCCTTTCTACACTGATTTTCCACTTTCTATGGCCTGACAAGTTGGTGAATGCCTTTGGCTTTCACCTCTTTGCAGGTGAGCTGTCTTTTCAGAAAGTCTGCTGGATCCTTTCTGTGTTCTCAGAGCTGTGTATTCTCAGAGTTCTCCTGGCTGCATGCACTTCCTAGCATAGACTGATTCCTTTCAGTCTGAAGCCTAACTGTCTTAGAATAGTCTTTTGAATCTTTGACATTTTTTCCTATTTCAGTCACCTTTTGTGTAGCTGAGATTTCTTTAGCTATATTCTATACATTTTCCATAACAGTTTTGTTTTGACAATAATATTTTAATTTCCAAAAGCTTTTCTACTTATCTGAAAGTTCTTTATAGTGTGTTATGTGTATTTCATGGATGTAGTATCTTATTGACAATTATTCATTTACAGAGGAACTGGTCATAGAATATTTTATATATATATAATCATAAATACTATACCTGTCACTGTAGACAGGCAGCCCTTGCATTTCTTTTGCCATGTTTTACTATTTCCTGGTTTGAACTTCATGAATAAATTTGTGCTCCAAGTGTTCGTGAATTGTTTCTTTTGATTTATCAAATTTGCTTATTTACTTACAGTTTCCATACTTGATTGTTTGTAGTTGGGAAGTTATAAGTTAATAAAAGTAATATTATTATGTTAATGAAGCCCCAGCCCAAAAGGAGATAAATGTGTGCTCTGCCATATTAAGTAAACAGAAACCTAGATGAGTTTTTTTTATTAGTATGTGTATTGTGCTATTTTATTAATTCATACTGGGTTTTATTAGCATATAGATATTTATTACGTCTTGTGTTTCTGGAAGTAAAAATTAAAACTTATAATTCAAAAGCTGAAGTAAATTCATTATGAAGTAATAGTAAGTAGTAGATGCGATAGACCTTCAGGTCAGTTGATCCAGCTATTTAGTCCAGAGTCACAAAGGGACCTGTGCTCAGATGGGCCTTGTGTTTGTTGTGATGTTATATTGACATTGTCTTGAATGTATTCATAATTTCATCTTTGAATTTAACTTATGGAAATGTGGTATGGTGGGACAAGGGAGCAAGAACAGAGGAGGCACAGTAAATATGGTGTGGTGGTGCAGCAATTCTGAGGCTAAGATGGGAGGTGATGGTGCCTTGTCACAAACAAAAAACAAACAAACAAACAAACAAACAAACAAACAAAAACTGTGCTGACTAGGTTTCCTTTTTTTTTTTTTTTTTTAATTTGACATGAGCTAGCATCATTTGGGAAGAAGGAACCTCAGTTGAGGAAACATCTCCATTGTACTGGCCTATGGGCAAGTCTGTGAGGTATTTTTATGATTAACAATAGATGTGGGAGTGCCTAGCCCACTGTGTAGGGTGCAGGTAGTCCTGGGCTGTATAAGAAAGAAAGTTTTTTTTTTTTTTTTTAAGATTTATTTATTTATTATGTATACAGAAGAGGGCGCCAGATCTCATTACAGATGGTTGTAAGCCACCATGTGGGTGCTGGGAATTGAACTCAGGACCTCTGGAAGAGCAGTCAGTGCTCTTAACCTCTAAGCCATCTCTCCAGCCCCAGAAAGAAAGTTTTGAAAGCCTTGATGAATAAGCCAATAAGTAGTTTCTCCATGCCTCTGCTTCAGTTCCTGTCTCCAGGTCCCTGCCTTGAACCCCTGTCCCATATTCTGTTTATGACAGACTATAAGCTATTAGATGGAATAAAGCTATATTAGTCAAGGTTCTCTAGAGTAACAGAACTGACAGAATAAATTTATATGTATATGTACACATATGCACACATAAAGGGATTTATTAGAGTGGCATATAGGCTGTGGTCCAGCTATTCCAACAATGGCTGTCTTCTGATGTAAAGTTAAAAAATTCAGTAGTTTTTCAGTCTATGAGGTTGGATGTCTCAGCTGGTTTTGAGTATACACTGGAATCCCAAAAAAGTAGGATCTAGTACCAGTGAAGGCATGGAATTGCTAGTGAGGGTGAGGGTAAGTAGGGAAAGAGGAAAAGCTTATTTTTAAATAAAATTAAAATTAAAAAAAAAATGCCATAAGAAAGTGGGGCTCAGATTTTAGATGTGTCTTCCTACTTCAGGAAATCTGGATTTAAACTGGGTCTTTTTGCCTCAAATGATCCAAGTAATTGAAAATCCCTCACCAGTGTGTCCAGTGGCTTGGATTTTTAGTTAATTCCAGATGTAGTCAAGTTGACAACTGAGACTAGCCATTCTCTAACCTATCCCTCCAGTTTCTACAGAAAGCAGACTGGAACACAAAGAAACAAACAGTGTGTTCATGTTTCCCCCCACCACATTCAAATATAGTGTTCGCAATGTCCCATGAGTACAAAATTCCAATGAATGACTATGATTCATGAAGATTCAGTGAGGTTCAAGCAGATTCAGGGAAAATCTTATGTCTGTGGTTGAGTAACTGGGATGCCAACACCATGAGCAGTCTGAGAGACTATGGAACTTGCTTTGAATAAGGAAACTCAATGGCACAAATGGGCACAGATAACGTAGAATTCCTTGTTATTCTTTTGCTGTCTTCTATTCACCAATGACTTGTATAGAAAATACTAAGCAGGCCCGCTGCAGCTTCTTGCTAGTTCAGTCTCCCTTATTCATCACCAAGAAAATGCAGAATATTGGTAGAGTGTTCTGGTTGCCAACATGAGTTAGTTTTGGGCAGCCATTCTGTGCTTCGAAAGACTGAATTTGCATGTGTGGACTATGAAACTCAAGTTGTAGGATTTTTATGACTGCACATACTTACTGCACAACTGTTTTCCAAACTCATCATATAAACATGCATGCTAGTAATTTTATATTTTGTTATTTTTTGGTACAATGTTGTTGAGTTGTGAGTACAAGAAAGCATTGTAACATATCAGGAAAGTTACCATGGAGGAAAAGAAAATATTTCATGATGTAGGAACTTTAACGGCCCTGTTTCCTAGGCATTTTGAACAAGGGGCTCACCACTTTCATTCTAAACCAGGCTTTACTGGTTGTAGATATTGGGCTCTGCTCACATCATCATTTGCTGGGTAACAAAAATCTGATCTTCATTAGCAAAATCTAGAGGTGGTAGCCATTGAATTGGCTTTGCAATTTCTTTTTTTGACAGATGGAGACATCATAGAATACCATCTAATCATACTTTAGATAATTAATTGTTTGTGCTGAGTGATGAGTCCAGGGGCAAATAAGCATGCTTAAAGGAAAGAGTGAAAGGGAAGAGGGAGTAAACCTATCACTCCATTTCAATGATTGGGTTTTTCAAATTTGAGACCAGCCCAGGCTAGCCTTGACCTGCTGAACTCAATTAGTCACTCTGCCAAGCCTATTGAATACTTGAGATTACAGCTAATGTCACTGTATCAATTGGGTATACTGATATTAAGAGAATAAATTGAGATTCCGTGGAAGAGGTGAAAAATCTGATTGTAACTTGGGGCTATTTTCCCTCCTTTGTAAAGGCTGTAAGAGAACACATTTGGAAGGTTATGGAATCTAGTTCTCTCTCCAGGATTTTGCCAAAGAAACACAGACTAATAGGTATTTGGTGGCTGAAATCATAAAGGGAGAGGTAGAACCAGTTAGCTTACCTTTTTTTTTTAACATTTAAAACATGTTAAAATCTAGGAGGATGTGTTCACAAGAAGTTCACTGCCTAATCATGAAATACCTGACAAAACTCGTGCAAAATTCATTCTCCCTTTGTAGTTTTAAAAATAGAGTTGGCTATATATGAAGTAATTTTGAGAGATAATATGCTATAAAAGGAACTAGCAGCCACAATCAAAGCCACTGTCAGGAGAGACAGGAAAGATTAAGATTCCCACAAACTGTTGAAAGGAGGTTTCATGATTCCTAGGGAAGTTTTCTCCCTTATCACTTTTCTCAATAGCATAATAACTGATGTTTTTAGACCCAGCACCACATTGTATGGTATTAATTTCCCTTTAGAAATGCTCTGGACCAAAACCACTTCAAAATGACAGTGCTTTTGCAATTTTAGAGTACTTGGACAGAATCTATCACTTGAGAATTACTAATCTAAAAATTTAAAATCTAAAATGTCCTCAAATCAATTATAGCTAACTACCCTGTAACCAGTGACAATCACTTTTTACAAAAATTATTCTATAGGAAAGGGTTCAAAATACAACTACATGAAAGAGAAAATGTAGGATACAAAATCTAAAATCTGAAAGCACCAAATATTTATAAGAAGGTTGGAAACTACCAAAATCACTTTACAAATAATCTGGTGTTTAGGAGGCCCCAGGCAGTGGGACTGGGACCTGTCCTTGGTACATGAGCCGGCTTTTTGGAACCTAGGGCCTATGGTGAGACACTTTGCTCAGCCTTGGTGTAGGGAGGAGGGGACTGGACCTGCCTCAGCTGAATCTACCAGGCTGGGCTGACTCCCCAAGGGAGACCTTGCCTTGGAGGAGGTGGGAATGGGGTGTGTATTGGGGGGTAGGAGTAGGGAGGACTGGGGAATCCGTGGCTGATATGTAAAATTAAATTAATTATAAAATAAAAATATTAAAAAGAAGAAATGCACCTAAATTCCAAAAGCCTGTGATTTAATTAAAAATGGGTAGCTGCCGCTAGGTGGCACTGATCACCAGTGTTTCTTTAAAGATGGGTCTTGAGAATAAAGGATGTAAAGAAAAGAATTGAGGCATCAAGAAATCAGTTTTGTTTGAAACTTACACATGCACAAGCATTTTTAATTTAGACACCAGAGTGATGTGATTATGTGGGTTTGACACGTGAGTAAACCCAGGGATTATAAGAAAGGGATTATTATAAACACATACAGCAAGGAAAAAAGCAAAATGATTTTGTCTTTTCAAGTTGCTATCACTTTGCTTTAGGGTTGTGTTAGTATTGATAATTACCATTTATTGCAGTGTGCCATTGCTAATGTGTTCTGAATTTTCGTCCGGAGTCTGGAGTTTGGGAGGGGTCTGGGCTCTATGGAACATGGAGTTATTTTTAACAGTTTTTTATGTTTTTGTTATTTAAAATTTTTTTCTAGCATGATTGCTCTTCTAACTTGCATAATATGCTGGAAAATAAGCAAGAAATAGCCTTCTTTATGGTTAAAAGACATTATGAATTTAAACTATTGAATCATACCTTGTAACTTATAGGCTTTTAAACACCTCTTGAGATATAGAAATATCCTCCATAAACTTGTTTTCCATAGGCAAAACTTGGAGCTTCAAAAACGAAATGATGGTTGTTGTTTTATATCTTTCACATCAGCATTTGCATGAAAGAAAGAGAATTAGTTGTAGAAAAAGTTTCTCTCTCTCTGTCTCTCTCTCTCTCTCTCTCTCTCTCTCTCTCTCTCTCTGTGTGTGTGTGTGGTGTGCATATATGTATGTTTGCATGTGTGTAAGTGAGGTTGATATGGGGAGTCTTCCTGGATTGTTCTTCCACCTTCTTTGAGGCAAGTTCTCTGAATCAAACCCAGAGCTCACCAGTCCTGCCTGTAGTTAGCCAGCTTCCTTCAGGAGCCCCCTTCTCTGCCTTCCGAGGCTCGAGTTATAGGTGAGCTGCTGAGCCCACTGGGCATTTAGTGAGTTCAGGGGGTCTGAACCTGTTCCTGTTGCTTTTGTAGTGAGTACTTTGAGTGCTGAGCTATCTGCCTAGCCCCAGGAAAGCATTTGATGCCTGCTAATTATCATGCTTCCCCTGAGAGCTCATAGAAAGACTCTTATTTCATAATAATCATATTAATAAACAGCACAATCTAATCCAGATGTAGCTACTATCATTCTTATTTTAGACAAAGAAAATGTAACATGTGAGTGTTAAGAAATATGCCAAGGCCATGTACTTAGGATGTGGATATAGAATCTGAACTCAGATAGTCTGGTAACACATTGTATAGCTTTATCCAGCTTTTCTCCAACTCATATTTAGAATCAAATTTCTAATGTAATTAAATGATGTTGTGTCTCGATAGTACAGATGACACAGCACAATTAAATGATATTGTTGTTTCTTGTCTTTGTTTTTACCTACAATGCACAATTTTTAAAATGAGTGTAAGTGAAATTATACTGTTAACATTTGTCAAGACATGGAGAATTTGTTACATGCTACTTGGGTTCTGTGAGAAATGTAAGGTTCCTTATTGGTTTTTACACTAGAAATGAAACTGGTATTCAGTGTCGCTGAGGCACTGAATTCTGCTGCACTGAAACACCCAGCAGGAAGGTGCTGCATTCTGCTTCTCCACGAAGCAGCAGGACTTTACACAGTTTTAGGTGACTGACACCAGACAGCAGTAGGCAGTCTTGAAGTCACACTGAGAACCCTTGAGAGCCTAGAAATCCTGAGGGAAGGTTGCTGACTGGCCACCCAACTAAAGTGAGGAGAAACATGGAAGGGAAAGTTGGAAAGCTTCAGCAAATAGTCACTGGTTTGATATTATTTGGTTCTAAATTATTTAGAGATTGCTGTGGGATGTTCTGTATGTCAAATGTGTTGCTCTGATTGGTTAAAATAAATAAAGTACTGATTGGCCAGTAGCCAGGCAGGAAGAATAAGGTAGGTGGGACAAGGAAGAGAAGGCTGGGAACAGGAAGGCTGAGGGGATAGACTGCCAGGCGTGGCCATGACAAGATGTAAGGTACTGGTAAGCCACGAGCCACGTGGCAAAGTATAGATGAATAGAAATGAGCTAAATATAAGAGTAAGAGCTAGACAATGGTAGGCTTGAGCTAAATAATGTAAGTATCCGTATGATTATTTTATATGTGGGTTATGGGACCGTGGGGGCTTGGTGGCACCTGGAGAGAAGCTCTCCAACTACAAATGGTGCCCAACGTGGGGCTAGAGTTTCCACCTAAAACCTGAGAAAAAAGATTCTAAAACAGAGCTAAAAACAGCTTCCTAGTTGTCTCTCTCAAGTTAGTGGCAGCCTGCCAGTTTGAGCTACTATGGCGGGTTCCTGGCATGTACGTCTGACCTGCAGTGTGGCAGGAATGAGGAGTCTACAAGCGATACATTACTCTGCTGCATGGTGGATTTAGCCTTTGCTAGTTAAAAAAACAAAAAAGTTTCTGGGCTATGCACTACTTTGATAGAACTACTTCTGATAGTTGATAGTACACATGGCTCCAGACCCAGAACTGGCGGTAAACTGTACAGTCTTGCAAAGATGGATATTACACAGAGAATCTGGTTTATTTTGTCTTTGGGATTTTTAACTGCAGAAAAAGATTTGATCGTAAAAGCTGTTAAACAAATATGTAAATTTTAAAGGTACCTTCTCTTCAAAATTTGGATATAAGGATATGTTGCTTTGGAAAAGAGTTTCTGCCTTTGTTTCTACAGAAAGCCAGAGGCTATGGATTTATTCCAGATTAAGATTCATCAGGTTTGATCAGCCAAGACCACCTGAAAAGTCTCCAATGACACCATGGCCCAGATGATCCAACATCCAGAATGGTTTCAAGGCAACTGGCTCAGAGGTTTACCCTCACAGACTACTCCATAATCCTAAAATTTTCTTTGTGTTCCCATAAGATACAGTGCCCCCTCCAGCAGGAAGTAGTAAGAGAAACTATGCTCAAATTCCCAGCTGGCTTTGGAGATGGAATTGGCTCACTCCTTCTCTAAACCCAAGCATATTGTTAAAATAAAAGGTTAAGATATTTTTGTGTCCCAAATCAAAAGAGCCCTCTGGTGTGGGACAGAGAAAAACCAATATTTTTATTTAAAACAGGTTGATTATAAATGCTATTTCTTTCTAAAGAAGAAAGGGGATATGATATAGATATGAAAGGGTAGATTAAGGAACTTACTTCTAAAGAATAACAACTTACTTAAAATATTTTACATCGGTATAGATTTTAGTCTATTGATACAAACTTAAAGTTAATTTTGTTATACTGTGTATATTTCTACTCTTGTTTTAGGTATTATGTTTGTATAGCTCAGTTAAAATTGTAATGGATAATTAAAAAATAGATTAATAATTAGTCATCTATGATAATCATACTCATAGCCATGTTAGTTAAGTCTTCTAGGTATACACAGAGATATTTCAGATAGATAGGTAATCTTCAAATACTTCAAAGACCTACAGAATATGGCATTTAAAATATTTTTAAAATTTAGACTTTCTGGACAGTGAGAAATGTCTGCTCCTGGCAACACTGATTTACTTCAGAGAGGAGGATGGGCATTTAAGACACTTCATATCTTATCTTCACCTTGGCAAAAATAGCCATTGGGTAAAAAACTGTCCTTGCCTGGACTGCTTGATCGACTGGACATACAGGACCCATAGAAAAGTGACCACTAAACTTTGCTTGACAAAATGGTCCTTTAGATTCCTGCTTTGCAGAGGAAACTGCCAGACATTCTACAGGACACTGAGAGAAGTGACTGAGAGACTCTAGCCCTGTGGGCTGAAGACAAATGCCCCAACTTTACAAAGGAATATTAGGTGACTGTCCAGGCTGCCAGCTATCTCTGTCTACCCTGCAAGACTCCCGAAAGTTGCTTGCATCTTTCTCCTGAGGTCTTTGATGTGGTTGAAAACTAGATAGTTACAATTTCCCCAGAAATGATAAAATATAAGTTATATATAAAACCTTAGACTCACAAATATAAGATAGATAGGATATCTTCTTTAATATTGTAACTGTAATTCTTGCTTGATAATTGTTTTATGTTCTGAAATTTTACTATATAAAAGTTAAAACCTTGCTTTTTAAAAAAAAAAGAAAAGGGGAAGTGCTTTGGGATGTTCTGTATGTCAAATGTGTTGCTCTGATTGGTTAAAATAAATAAAGTACTGATTGGCCAGTAGCCAGGCAGGAAGAATAAGGTAGGTGGGACAAGGGAGAGGAGAAGGCTGGGAACAGGAAGGCTGAGGGGATAGACTGCCAGGCACGGCCATGACAAGATGTAAGGTACTGGTAAGCCACGAGCCACGTGGCAAAGTATAGATTAATAGAAATGAGCTAAATATAAGAGTAAGACTAGACAATGGTAGGCTTGAGCTAATGGCCAAGCAGTTTAAATAATGTAAGTATCCGTATGATTATTTTATACGTGGGTTATGGGACCGTGGGGGCTTGGTGGCATCTGGAGGGAAGCTCTTCAACTAAAGAGATGATCATTTTTATGCCACCTTTGTAAGACGAATTGCTAAATGGTCTTATTAATAAAAAAATATTGGGGTGAAAGCTGAAAGATCAGAGAAACAGAACAAGTCACATCCAACCTCACCTCACTAACTTCTCAGCTGATTGATCCTGTTTGAATTCTCAGTCTCTGAGTCCTTATCCCTGAAGGTCTCAGTTGAACTTCCTAAAAGCCCCTAGTTCCTGGTTCTCACGCCTTATATACCTTTCTGCTTCCTGCCATCACTTCCTGGGACTAAAGGCATGTGTGCTTTCCAACCAATACATGAGATCTCAAGTGCTGGGATTAAAGGTGTGTGCCACCACACCTGGCTCTGTTCCCAGTGTGGCCATGAACTCACAGAGATGGAGTCAGATCTTTGCCACCTGAGTGATAGGATTAAGGGTGTGTGCTACCACTGTCTGGCCTCTATGTCTAATCTAGTGGCTGGCTCTGTCCTCTGCTCCCCAGATAAGTTTTATTTGTGAGAGCACAAATAAAATATCACCACACACTCATCATGCTTTGCTTCTCAAGATTAGTCATTCTTCAGCTTCTTTATGCCTTAGAAGCCACATTTATGGGTATTAATGAGGCACCCTGAGAAAGGGAAGATGAGATTGTACTGAAGAAATGTCATTTCCATTACAGTGATGTAACACATACATCCAAGCATAAGCAATCAATTCTCCAAACTATGGTAGTGAATAATTTGTTATATTTCAGAACCTAACACAATTCCATAACCAAAGAGTAATTCTTAATGCAATATAACACTTGGTATGGCAAATGGCTTTGCAGCTAAGAAATAACTTAAGCAAATTTCTTAACACAGTTTTGAAAGAAATTTTCAGTACAACTATTTATATATGTGCATAATAACATAATTGTTCTTCCTATCAATTTATTTTGGGATATAATCCTTTAAGTTAGCAGAAGATATAAATAGCTAATTTTCTACAGAAGTGATTTTTTTAAAAAAAGATAATGGGTATATAGAGATTTTAGATTGTTGCTCAAGGTCACAAGAGCAAGTAAAGAGACATTTTTATGAAATTGATAGCAAAAATAATTTAAATCAGTGACAGATGCCATAAGAAAGTGGCATTCATAATCTTCAAAAAATTAAATGAAAATATAATTATATCATTTTATCCTTCTCCTCCCTCCTTCCCCTCCAATCCTCCCCCCAGGTTCATGGCCTCTTTTTTCATTATTTTATTTTATATACCAACCACAGTTTCCTCTCCCTTCTCCTGATCTGTTCCCTCCCTCACCTCCCTTCTACCCCCATCCATCCTTTCCTTCTCTCTCTCCGTTCATATAGGGTAAGCTCTCCCTTGGGAATCCACAAAGCATGGCCATATCAAGTTGCAGCAGGGCCAAGCTCCTCTCTCCTCCATCAAGGCTGAACAAGGCATCCAAACATAGGGAATAGGTTTCAAAGAGCCAGCTCATCAGGGACAGGTCCCGGTCCCTCTGCTAGGGGCCCCTCAAGTAGACCAAGATACACAACTGTCACCCAGATGCAGAGGGCCTAGGTCGGTCTCATGCCAGCTTCCTAGCTATCTGTTCAGAGTCTGTGAGCTCCTGGAACAAGCTCAGGTCAGCTGACTCTGTGGGTTTTCCCATCATGATCTTGATGTCATGGCTTCTTCTTTAACCATTTTTATTCCATATACATATAAATGAACAAACATCTAAGAATGACATACTAAGTCCATTCAGTGTTGCCTGCATGTATGTTTCTAGGGCTGACCACTTGGTAGTAGGTAACCAATTAGGTGGCTCCTCTCTGGGGAAGACAAATTCTCATCAGTTATTAATAAGTAGGGATGGGGCTTTGTGAGATTTCCGCCACCTACATTAAAATGTCAGCTGGTGTTGGGCTTGTCTAGGTCTTGTTTAGACAGCCGTGTTACTGTGGTTTCAGGTGTATAGCTTCCCTGCCATGGCTAGAAGACACTGTCTCACAGCAGACTTACTGGTCCTCTGGCTCTTACAATCATTCTGCTTCCTCTTCTGAGTTGTTCTCTGAGCAGGAATCATAGTGTAGATCACAGTGTAGTATCAGCTGGGGATGGGCATTCCATGGTTAGTTGTTCTCTGCATTTTTGATATGGATTTCTATAATGATCTCCTCCTACTGCAAAAATAGGTTTCTTTGATGAGGGGTAAGATCTACATTTACCTGTGCATATAAGGGTGTGTATTTAGAATGTAGCTAGAGATTCTACTGGGTCATATGAGCAGCAGTAGTAGATTCTCTCCTAAGATCCATACCTCACTAGCCACTTGTAGTTAGCTTTGGCTAGGTTTACAGTAGCAGGTACAATTTCCCTTCTGATAAACAGCTTGATTACAATTAGACAGCTATGTATAAGCACTGCTGTAGCACTGGTAGGGGGATCTTGCCATGCTGATCATTGGGCTTCATAGGCATCACAGGTGAGTAGGTCTAATGGATGCTTTTTTTCCTTCAAAGCTTGCACGTTACCTTCCAATGGTGTAAAAGGCAGTCCTCAGGGAGGAAGTTTTGGGGTCAATTCCAGCTTAAATCCTCTGAGTCCTATGTAGAAAATGCACGGTGTCTTTAGCAAGGGACTTAACTTCAACTTCTGGGAGAACTGCCTTTACTGTTGTGGGAGTCTCATGGACTCCCCTGACTGGCAGCTTGAAAGCAGTATTGCTAATGCCTGGCACTGGGGTTTTGAGAGTTTGTGCCTCCTGGTGGGAGTACTTACTTCAACACTCTTCTGTAGCAATGGAATGTGTTAGGTAGTTTAATGACTTCAGATTTACTTATTTTTCTCATGATTTTCCCTTTTGGATTTGAAGAACACTGTGGTTCTGTCCAAATTTTAGAATCATTTTCATCTATAAATGTGTCATGGTATTTTAATACAAATTATATTTCATTTGTAGATTGCTTTTGGTAGGATGGGTGTTTTGGAATATCGAGCCTTGCCATGTCAGACATGGGGCATCTTTCTGGCTGTTTGTGTTTCCTTTCCTGTCTTTCAGCAGTGTTTTGTAGTTTTAGTGTTCATGCCTTTTTGCTATGTTTGCTCCAATGTACTCTGTCCCTCTTTGGATATTTTATTTTTTCCCATCTGGTTGTGGATAGGATTGTCCTGTCAGTTTCTTTTTATCACCGTGCACTGTAAACACATAGAAGTGCAAGTGGTTTTAAAAAATGCCTACTATGTATTCTGCACATTCACTGAGCATTAAAATTAATTTTTTAGGTATTTTTTATTGTGTGAAAGTTTTAGGTTTATTCAGGATTAATGTGAACAAAGATCATTTAGCTTCTTTCTTTCCAACTTGGACACCTTTTTAATTTTTTCCTTTTCTTTTTTCCTTTTTCTTTTATTTCTTCCTTCCTTCCTTCTCTCCCTCCCTCTCTCCCTCCTTCTCTTCTTCCTTCCTTCTTCCTTCCTTCCTTCCTTCCTTCCTTCCTTCCTTCCTTCCTTCCTTCCTTCCTTCCTTCCTTCCTTCCTTTCTTCTCTCTCTCTCTCTCTCTCTCTCTCTCTCTCTCTCTTTCTCTCTCTCTGTTTTTTAGAGACTAGGTTTCTCTGTGTAGCCCTGGCCATCCTGGAACTCACTCTACAGACTAGGTTGTCCTGTTAGAGTTCCTGTCCTGATTACTTTCGGTGATGAACAGTGATATGGAAGTGTAAGCCACACCAATCCTTTTCTCCCCAAGTTGCTTTGGTCTTGATGTTTCATCACAACATTAGTAACCACAACTAAGATTCCAGTGTTTTGTGGAAAAATTCAACTATAGTCAGCAGAGACTTTTTGACTATAGCTGCATTTTTGATCAAGTGTTTGTCTGGTTTCGGTATCAAGATAATGCTGGCCTTGCTAAAAGAGTCTGGCGGATTCTCTGTTTTTGAATTTGGGGGAAGGAGTTGAAAATGTTTAACACTGACTTGTTTTTAAAACCCTGATAGGATTTGTCTGAGAGATGACACTGGAGTGTGACTTGACTCTTCAGAACTAATTGTATTTCTTTGCATACATACCAGATTGTGAAATTACTGGATCATTTAATTTCTGTAGGGATTTTAAAGATGATTTTCTATAATGTATATGCTGAAAGTACATACTCATCAACAGCATGCAAAGGCTCCCCTTAATCTTATCCTTGTCACTGTTTATGTTTCATAGTTTTGATAACAGTCATTCTGACAGGTGGGAGGTGATATGTAATTTTAATTTGCATTTTCTTGATTAATGATGTATATTTTCTGATGTACTTGTTGCTATATTTATGCTATCTTTTATAAAATGTCTCTTTGGGTTATTTGTCCATTTAAAATCAAGTTATTATTTTTCTTGCTAGTGAGTTGAGATATTTATGTAATTTGGATATAAAACTCTTTAAAATTATTTTGTGATTATTATGACTTGTATGATATGTAATGCAGTCATGCATGTAGAGGACAACTTCATGAGTCATCTCTCTCCTGCTACCTTGTAGAGTCTGGGGATTGGACTCAGATCATCAGTCCTGTGCACAAGTGCTTGTAACCACTGAGCCATCTTGCTCACCCTTAAACTCTTATTAGCTTTGTGTTTTGTTTTTATTAATTTTACATACCAACCACAGATCCCCTTCTCATTCCTCCTCCTGCTACCCCCACCCCCGCCTTCCCCATTATCTTCTCCTCCAACAGGGTAAGTTCTCCTATGAAGGGACAGCTAAGCCTGGTACATTCAGTTAAGGCAGGACCAAGCCCCTCCCCGCTTTATCAGGGGTGTAGCTCTGTAATTTACAATTGTTTCTTTTCCCTAGTAGGCTGGATCTTTGATTCTTTGATTGCTTTCATGTCTTGCAGAAGAGTTTTAGTGGAGTGTAATTCTGTTTGTCTACCTTGCATTTGCTGTGTAGCTTAGAGCTCATACGTTAAACATTTATGGTACAGACCAGGAACTGCCCTGGTTCCTCCTCATGCTTTCTTCTAGTAATCTCATAGTTTGAGGTCTTTAGTGAAGTATTTAATTAGTTTTGGGCTGACTTTTGCACATGGTGTGATAAGGGTTCAATTTAATTTGTGTCCAAATATTGATACCTGCATGTTGTTTGGCTTGAGAATGATCAATTATTGCTTTAGCTTTTTTCACTTTTTTTTTCACTCCTCTGAGTAACTTCAAGTGAAGGGTTGTTTGAATTCACTGACACTTCTGCTGACCTCCTTCCTGCCTGTCTGCTGGTGAACCTTCTAGAGAATTTTTAACTCAAGGGTTCTGCTGAGCTAGAAGAACAGGAGCCAAGGAAGTTAAAATTTTACAAAATTTGTTCTCAACTAACATTCTCTCCTCTCTCTCTCTCCCTCTCTCTCTCATGTGTGTGTGTGTGTGTGTGTGTGTGTGTGTGTGTGTGTGTGTGTCTGTGTGTGTGTGTGCACGTGTGTGTGCATATGTACGTGAGTAAATGTGTTGGGGGTGCAGAGATCATCATTTTTTTTCTATGACAACAGGGTTTCTCACTGATTCAGGAGGTCTGACAATGAGTGTCAGGTAGCCTGTTTTCTCCATCCCTAAGTTCTGGGGTTACATATGTGGGTTCCATGGTTTTTATGTGGATTTTGAGGGTTCACACTTGAGTCTTCATGCTTACACAGCAAGAACTTCACCACCTGAGTCATCTGCCTAGCCCCAATTAGCAGTTTTGAATAACTTTTCTTTGGATTTTTTGGAACTTTCGTTAATTTTTAAAAGTGTGGAATTTTTTGCTGACAGCTTTTCATTGCTTTTAGAGAGGGCAGGCTTCCAGAGTTCCTAATCTTACCATTTTCACCAGCATCCTCATGCACTATATAAGCTGTAGTATGGTAATAAAATCTAATGTGTCATGAAGTATTACTGTGTAATAACAAATTATAGTATAGGTAAATATGAACTGGATAATGTGCTAGGATTGCCTTCATATAAAAGAAAGCAAGTTAGGTGGATTTTCCTAACAGAAATGACTAGGTTATTTTCATTTTGAGTTTTTCTTTTCTTTTTTTTTTTAATGGCAGACAAGGTAATTCATGACCACATTTTTATGCTTACTTTGTGTTGCTTCTAATTCCCTGTCCTCTTTGCCCACACCTCCTGCTCTTCAGTTTCTCCCCTTACACTCACCTTCCCACCCTCCAGTCACACACACTCTATCACTCTCTTCCTATTTCATGTTTTCATGATATTTTATTGAGTATTTGAGAATTTCACATCATGATCCCTGAGCACACTCACTTGCCAGTCCTCCCAGGTCTGCTTCCCAACCTCCGTGGCTCCCCTCTGCTGAAAAAAGAAGAAAAAGAGAAAAAATACCAAGTCCAATTTATGTGGTCCTTATGTTCACTTGGAGCATGATCCAACTCCTGGTGGCCAGCCCCTTAAAGAGAATTCAGTCCTTCCCCACCCTCTTCCCTGACAGAAGACATCAGAGGTAGGAAGCAACACTTCAGCATCCCTATCACAATTTTAAAGAGTTCTCTTCAGTGACTTTCTGCCTAGGCTGTTACTTTTTTGGGGATGGGGTGGGGTCAGGGGTTGTCACAGAAGCCTTCTATATCCTTCTTTCTCAGCTGTTGAGTCTGCAGTCATCAATACAACTACAAAAGAAGTTTCCTTGTCCTTTACATCTCAGTAGGAGCATGGATCATGAACTTCTACATGGTTTTTCTGGAGACAGCATAGACCATAGACATACAAATGGTCTCTTGTGTAAGAACATGCCATGGACCTCAGTACAGACAATGGACATAAACATGGCCCTCTGCTACTGTATGGGCCCTGCCACCCCCCTTGGTGGCAGCACAGGCCAGGGACCTCAACATGACCTCAGGTGGCAGTATGGACCACTCACATCAATATGGTCCCTGGCAGCAGCCCAGTTCATGGACACCAACATGGCTTTAGGTAGCAGTCCAGACCAACAACATCTGTATAATCTTCAATTGTAACTCAGAGCAGGGACATCAACTAGGTTTCTGGCTGCTGGAGGACCATGGACAGCCACAGGAACCTCGGGCTTCAACAGGGCCTGAGGGAGTGGACCACAGATACCAAAGTGGTCTCCAGGGGCAACACAGATATAGAAGTCTTTCGAGGAGATCCAACCCAAAAAATGAACTGTTTTTCATCTTAGACATCCTTTGTTGCTCAGAACCAGGGTGATTGTGTGGCCAGGCAGAATGTTTGGGGTCTGAGTCAGATTGCAAGCTCCAGGCTGCTGAATATCATCCTGTTAGCCCTACTCAGCTAGGACATGTTCCCTTGTCCACCACATGCTTCTCTCACACATCACCATCATTGCGTCTCTAGTTCTGCCTCTCTCCATCACTCACTCACTCACTGCTCTGTTCCTCTGTCTTTCCCACCTCTCTATTGAATCTTTATCCATCATAGTGACATTGGAGACTGCAGTGTGTGTATATATGTGTGTGTGTGTGTGTGTGTGTGTGTATTATCCAGACAGTTTTGCATGCAAATATTTACTTCAGTGAGTCATTGGTCTGCATCAAGGTTTCTGGTTCCTGAAGCACCATAAATCCTGGACTGTTGTCATAACTCATTTCCAGTATTCTGTTGTAGCCAGAGTCATGGTGATCCTGCAGCTCTGGTTCTGCAGGACCAGCTTCTTTACACACTCCAGCAGCTCCCAGATGGGAAGAAGATAGTATAGATGTTGAGGTGGACTCACTCAAAGCACTGGATCTGGGCCCTGATAGTAGCTGAGTTCGTCAGCTGGTAGGCTGCAGGCTGGGGCCCAGCTTCCGCTGCCTTATCTGCTGTTTCTTAAGACCCCCCTTTCCCTAACTAATGGTCTTCTCTGAAGTTTCATGACATACTTACCCCTCCCCATATACATAAAAATTCCAACCTATGGTCCTCATATAAGAGAAGACATATAGTATTTATCTTTCTGAGTCTGGGTTACTTTGCTTAATATAATAACTCCAGTTCCATTCATTTTCTTACATATGGAGTAGTTTCATTTTTATTTATGGCAGAATACAAGTCTATTATGTATATATGTACCACATTAAAAATTTTTTTTTCTGTTGTTGGACATCTAGGCTGGTTCTGTTTCTAGCTACTGTGAACAGAGCCGCAATAAGCATGGATATACAAATATATTTGTTGTAGGGTTTGGAGTCCTTTAGCTATGTAGGGTAGCTGGGTCATATTATAGTTTTAATTTTGGTTTTGAGAAACATCTAGACTTATTTCTGTACATTTGCATGCTTACTAGCCATTTTAAGGATTGCTTTTTCCTAACAGCCTCACCAGCATTTATTGTCAGAGGTGGCTTCTTTTAAGAGCACAGTAATGAAGACAGTGTGACCTTGGCCCAGATACAGGCAAATAAACAAGGCCCAGACCATGGCATCCACATACGCTTTTGTGGTAACACAGGCCACTGACATCAACATGGCTCTTGGCCATACCAGGACCACTAACCCACTATGGCCCTCATCGGCTGCATGGGTCACAGGTCTCAACATGGCCTCAAAGACACTTCTCTTTGCAACAGATGAAGACCACTACAGAAAATTACAACCAGTTAAAAGGCAGAGTTATGGAGCCCAGTCTCAATGGATATGCCTACAGAATACTTCATCGTCTAAGGCTCATGGAACATTATTGAAGAAGGGGTAGAAAGATTATAACTCCAGAGGTTCAGGGAGTTTGCTGGGAGATTGTATCTCCCAGTGATGTCAGAAGATACATCTGTAAAGTCTCACTACACACTTTCTTTAAAGCCTGCTTTTCCCTTCTCATGGCTCCTTCTTAGTCTTCTAACTGCCATATGCACTCCTACATTAATGCATTTATATAAAATAATTAGAATAGAATTCACATATGTCAAGAACATGGGTTATTTGTCTTTCCAAGTCTGGGTTACACCACTTAATATATTATTTTAAAGTTTCATCAATTTTCTTGAATTTTATTATTTCATTTTTCTTTATGACAATAAAATTCCATTGTACATGTACTACACTTTCATTTTCTGTTTATTGGTTGATGGACATCTAGGCTGATTCATTTTCTTGCTATTATAAACAGAGGGGTGGTGAACATGGATGAGCAAGTATCTCTGTTGTAATTTATGGAATCCTTTGACAGATGCCCTATCATGGTATAACTGAGTCATAAGATAGTTTTATTTTAATTTTTTAGTGAACATCTACATTATTTCTACGATGTTTATATCAGCCTGTTGTCTTTTTAGCAGTGAATGAGAGACTCTCTTTGCTCACATCCTTACCAACATTTGTTGTGTTTATTTTAATGATGGTAGCCATTTTGACTAGGATAAGACAAAAATCTCAAGGAACTTCTAGTGCATATTTTCCTGACTGTATAGATGCTGATTTAATGATCATTTGTATTGCTCCTTTTGAAAAATGTTCAGTTGATTAGACTTTTAGACTGGAGTGTTCATTTTCTTATTGTTTAGTTTTTATTTCTTTTATGTCCTAGATTTTAAGGCTCTGTCAGATGCACAGCCAGCAAAGATTTTCTCCTGTTCTGTAGGCCATCTTCTTACTTGATTAACTTTCCTATACATAAGTCTTTTAATTTCATGAGGCCACATTTATCCATTATTGGCTTTATTTCCTGATTGGAATCCAATTCAGAAGCTCTTTGCCCATGCTGTATCTTGAAACAATATTAATTATTATTTAAAGTTTATTTCTTAATAAGACCATATTCTAACAGGCTGGAGATTAAATCTTCAGCATCTGAATGTTTAGGAGACATGATTTAGTCATATACTTAGACATACCTAACAAAGGATTTGTGTATCGTACATATTAGACATTCTTTAGAACTTTTAGGAAAAAGAAAACTCAACAGAAGAACACAGGAAAGACTTCAATACAGTAATTTTTTTCTCTTTACAAAAGAGAAAATTTGAAGACCATTAAGGAGCAGTTGGCATTACTATTTATCAATGTAATAAAAATTTAAATTACAACAAGAAATCCTATACCCCCCTTGTAATGGTTACAGATGGCAATGCCAAGACCTGGCAAACATGCTGATGGATGGGAAACTTCATGCACTGCTGGCAGGACAATGGATAAATAGCATCATTTCGATACAGCAGCAGGTTGAATCCCAGAAATATAAATTTCACTGAAGGAAGGAAATTGTTCTACACAAGTAAATTTGTTTCAAATTTGAAAACTAGAAGACAATGATAGAAATAAAGTAATGAAGTAAGTTTGGAAAGATGGAAATGCACTTTTCTCGAATCCCTAGGGCAGGCGGAGTTTAGGGTGATGGCAATATTCTATTACTTGAGCTTGCTGATGCTTTACATTAGAAAAATCACTGCATGAAAAAACCCATTTTCAATAAAAGAAAAATATGGAAAAAAGAAAGTTTCTGAAAGTGGAAAAATCACTGTACTGTCCACATGATAATCTTCATGTACATTTTATTCAAATATTTTATTAAAAATAAATTTTTACCAGGTGTGGGAGCATATGCATGGAATTCAAGCACTTGAGAGAGGCAGAAGGATTATGACTCTTTTGAAGCCAGCCTAGGGGTGACATGACAAGACCCCATCTTTAAAGGACAAATAAATGGACAGACTAATAAATAAGCAACTAGATAAAAATGGATTTCCAGAAAACAATGAGATATTAAGACTTTTACATTGACATATGCTGGGAAAACGTTGAACAGAGCATCACTGATTGTGCCTGTCAAGTCACACTTCCTAAGAGTCCCTTGTCTTACCTATATTCATATTGTCCTAATATTGGCTCTATTATTCTCTAAGCTTCAATTTTACTCCTCTTGCAGTTTTGCTTAGGACAGCCCCGAAATGACTTATTGTTGGGATGTTAAATACTATTATATAATATATTAAAACTATGAAATGTGCTAGTTGGCAAAGAAGAATAAAAAAGGTAAAACAATACATTTAACAAAGGGATTTAATAAGCTTGTTTGTGGGCAGCTGGCAAAAGTTTTGAGCCTGGATCTTCCCTTACATATGAACTTCTTGTTAGAAATGTGTACATCTTTTAACGTTACTCATATCTGTGTTTATACTGAGAAAAATTCTGGTTATGGCTTCACACATTTACTTCTATCTTTTCTTTTCTTTTTTTTCTTTTTTTGTTCAGGATACCTGCTGACTTGTGGCTGTGGATTCTTGAAATAACTGTTTCAGCCTCTCATTTCCCTCCTCCTTTCCAGCTCCCTGTTCATGTTATCTATCATGGGAGATACAAGAGGTGAGTTTTATTGTTAATCCAATAAAGCTGATATTTGTGGGCTGTTCACTGGCAAGGGTGTCTTCTGAGATCCTGAGGGAAAGCCTAGCAATGCTTTTTATATAATTATATGCTCTCAGAAAATTGGCAAAGCAAGGCACTTTTATCATGATCAATAAAGCTGCTGTATCTTCCGACCCCACTTTCCACCTCTTTCTTATTTCTGCTCTTTGAGATGGGTTGGGAGTTATTGTGAAGATTTTTGGGAGCTGGATAAAAAGAAGACAAGCTAGGGTAATGCACCATCAGTCAGTCTGGGGTTAGTAGGACATACATGGTTTTCAGTCACTGGTATACACACCTGAGTTATAGTTACCTATTTTGGTATAGAAACAGCTCCTGGCAAAGCTTATCCAGATTTGTGATAACATCTGTCCACTGTTAGATGGCTCAAAACAAAACATTGTGGAACCAATAATAAAATGAATTATCAGCAACTTTTGGAAAAATCAAACTGTCCTTTTAACTCACCTTTTAAGAGAAAATAACATTACACAACTGTCATAATATGGACCAAACAATAGTAACTGAAACCTTAGAAAATCTGTAGTTTAATACAATAAAACATATTGTTTTTTTTTCTAGATTTAATTTTTTATAATGGTATTTTAAAATTCTGTTATTGTTCTCTCTCATATTTTATTATTATTCACATTCTGTTTTGAGACTGAGTCTTACTCTGCAGTCCTGTATAGCTTGGAACTCATTAGATAGCATAAAAAAGCTGTGATTCAATGAACCCAAAGCACATGATTAAATATAATAAACAAATTAAACATAATAAATATAAAAAAGAATAAAAGAGTATAACTTCTTTTCCTAAAACATTGAAATCTAGATTGTCTTGATTTTGAAATTTGATCCTGGAATTCTGGAATCTGATGGAGAGCTGCATCATTTTCATGCTGAGGATGTCAAGAGAAGTCTGTCTTCAGTGAGCATCAAGAATTTACAGGCAGCCAAATTGTCTCTTAGGTTGTTCAGATTTGGGTATAGTTGAAATGAGGCTATCCCCCCCACCCCGACTTTAAAGTTTACTGTTTCTATGTAAGCAAGAACAACTCAAGGGCTTTGGCTTCTGTGCCCCTGGGTCCTATTGTTTCTGTTTATTGTACTTACATGAACATGACAAACAGAAAGGAAGAAGTTGATAAAATTATGCCAAGAATGTAATTTGAGATGCTTAAAACTGAATTTTTTGTCATTCTTATTAAAAAAGTCTTTTACCCACACACAAAATGCATGTGTTATGTTCAATATAATATCCAATATAGTGCCTAGGCATCATAAGTATTTGTCTTCCAAAGAAATCCCAGCTGACAACTGCTGAAAATCTGGATTAGTGTCTATTTACTAATATGTCATTGGAACAATATCAGTGAATTTAGTATCCTTGATGCAAAAGGCACATTTAATGGCTTTAATAGAGTTTTCATATTAGCAAAGACAATTCCAGCTTTCAGTAGTAAATACCAATGTTGTAAATAATATTATTTTTACATTTTGGTACAATTTAGACCAATGGAAGTACAATAAAATCCATAATTGATGTCCAAAGTCTGTTAATGCTGTGAACACTGTGAGATTTGTTGACTATGTCTAGAGAAGAAGACAGTAGAGCATCAGGATGAACCAAGGACCAAAGAATCTTTGTTCCTCACTCTTCAGACACCCCAAAATACCACTAAGCATAATCCCATTTTGAGGACAGCTTCAGGATTAAAAGAGGATTCCAATCATAGTAAGTAGCATGGGGACATTTATTATTGTTTTTTTGAAAGAGGCCAAAGAGGATTCATCTAGAAATCAAGACTTGAATTGTCTTTGCAGTTGCTAAACACTATTTAATATATGACCTTACTGCCATATGAGTGAAGGCAGAGGAAAAGTATCTCGCAGAATCCTGGCTGCCTTGCTCATGACCTTTGGGTTCTACTTCTGAGTGCTAGGTCTTTACCTAAAGATCTGTGATAATTGATATGATAATTCTACTATTAACTGGTCATTTAAACTTATAAAACTGATATAATCACTAACTTCACTTTCTCATGTTTCTGGCTCATAGCAAGGATTCAATAAAAAAGTTACTTGTTTTAGGTTGTGCTCTTTAACATGGTGGCATTTACACAGAAGGGAAATATAGAAATATACTTTTTGGGAAATATATTTCATGCCACATTCATGAACAGATACTGCTGTAGTCAGAGTTTCATGGTTGCTAGTAACACTTCGGCAGTTCTGCCAAAATGCTATATTGGTTTATGAGGTTATTTTAGTTGAAATTACATTGCTGAACCATTCCAGCAAAACCCTATATACACTACAGCAGTGTATAGGCCCTAGATCATGATGCCCAAACTGAGCATGCCCATGGGGAGAGGCTTTGGACTAGTGAGGAAGCTTGGGACAAATGTCAGCACTTAATTTATACAGAGAGCTAAGGATCTTGGCTTCTACTTTCAGTAGATGTAGCCAAAAAGACTAGACAGTTCCCAAACAAAGTAACAGTGTTCAAAAACTGCTAGGTAGTTGGAAAATGTAATGATGAAGCCTACAGAGTTTTCACATAGATTATCTATTTTAACCTTCAAAACTACCTGGTGAAATGGCATGGCAATCACTTTTTTTTTTTTTCTGAACAAATGTGACAGATACTATCATGTGACTTTACTGAAGCTCTGGACTAATAAACATCTGATCTAGCACTTCACCCTAGTGTTATGTTGTGGGCATGAAGTGTCGCCCAAAAATATGATGAAGGATTGGACCTCAACTAGGGAGAGGTGGTTGGATCATTGGATCTCTGACATAGCCAATGGGTTAATCCACTGATGACTCATAATTAAATGGTGTTCCTGGGGGTGGGGGATGGGAACTTTTGGACATGAGTTAGAGAAAGCTGGTCCCTGGAGACTATATTTTCTTTCACGCTGCTCTCTTTCTCTCTCTCTTTGCTTACCATCGTTAAATAAGTAGCTGAATCCCCTTCTGCCTCAGTACAGTCCTGATGACATGGAGCAGCATGGTATGAGCTGACACCTTCAGTGACTGAGCCCAAAACTTCTTTTTGTTTTTAACCACTTAAGCTGTTTATATCAGGCACCTTGTCACAGTGACATAAAACCGACTCAGAGAATCCTTCTGTAAATAACCAAAGTTAGATGCTACAACTCTATCAGGTATTTGGCCACTGTTGTTTGAGTCTCAGAAGGATTTAAAGGATTCAGTATGTCAGTTGCCTGGTCAATAAATTTTGGAGGGAACTTGAGCTATATGAAAGGCCACCAGGCTTAGGGAGAGAAAACTCTCATTAGTGAAGCTTCTGTTTTTATTTTATTTTTTTAAATTTTTTTTTAGCAGCATTATTTGTAATAGCCAGAATCTGGAAACAACCTAGCTTCTCTTTTTAATGGGTTGTAACTAACACAGAACCTGACAACTGGTTAAGGGACAGAAAGTAAGAGACTACAGAATTCTCAGTTCTAAATGAACAAGCACACCATACCCATTCCTCCTAAGGCTAGAGATCATCACAGAAAATGAGATGAAAGGAGTGTAAGAGCTGTAAGTGGCAGTAGATTACAAAGAAATAGTGTTTTCTGGGCACAGCAAGCCAGATGTATTCATGAACTCACAGCAGTAGACCAATGCACTGATCTGTGGGCATAAGGGTAAGTCATTAGCAGTCAGTTTATTTAGCAACATAATAGTATTGGGTCTTCCTCTAGGGCTATGATCTGTTGGTTCTTAGCCAGATTATGGTACCAGTATGGGGTTCATCCTGTAAAGCAGGATGTAAATCCAACCAGAAAGTGGTTGGTTACTCCCATAACATTTGTACTACTGTTATACCAGTGGGCATGTCTTGCCAGCGCATTCATTATTGCAGCTTGCAGGGCTCATAGTTGGGTATGATTGATGCTTACTTTTCTTTTCTGGCAGTAAAATTTCCAGAACCTTCCAGAAATATGAAAGCTAGTCAGTAGGGACGAAACTTTCAAGTCAACATCAACTTGGTTCCTTCATGTTCTATGAGTGAAGTATGTGGTGCCTTTGGCAGTAGAGTCTTAGCATCAAGTTCTGGAGGGTGACAAAGAGCAATGGCAATAGCTTGTATTATTTGGGGAGGGGGATGTCTATGGGAACTCATTGGTTAATGACTACAAAAGAATTAACCCATTCCTGGCATTGGGCTTCTGTTAGTCTGCAGTGTCTATTAGAGGAATTGTTGCCCAGTTATACAGCTCTTCATTTGAACTCTTTTTATGTTTGAATGTCTGTCTCTTCATAAGTTTATATGCATAAATGTGTATATATGGAAGATTCTACAGTAATAGTTTTCCATATACCTTTTTGAAATGTTTTTTACTGTAATTTATCCCTCCCCATATTCCCTCCTGTACTATAACCTTCCCTCTGCATTTTAATTTAACCCTTCCATTTTCCTTAGTCTATTTAATTCTTTTTTTCTTTATTAAGATTTTTAAAATTCATTTTACATACCAACCACAGATTCCTGCTCCTCTTCAGCATTTTCCCACAAGCCACCCCCCATCTTCTCCTTTGAAAAGGTAAAGCCTCCCATGGGGAGTCAGCAAAGCCTGGGAGTTTCAGTTGAGGCAATTCCAAGCCCCTCCCCACTGCACCAAGGCTGTGCAAGGTATCCTACCATAGGTAATGGGCTCCAAAATGCCAGCTCATGCACCAGGGATAGATCTGGCTCCTACTGCTAGGGGCCCCTTAAACAGATCAAGCTGCATAACTGTCTCACTTATGCAAAGGGCCTAGCCCAGTCCTATGGAGGCTTCACAGCTATTGGTTTAAAGTTCATTAATTCCCCCTAGATTGGTTTGGTTGTCCCTGTAGATTTCCCCATCATGATCTTGATGTCCCTTGCTCATAAAATCCCTCTTCCTTCTCTTTGACTGTTCTGCAGTTTGGCCTGGTACGTGACTGTGGATCCCTACATCTGTTTCCATCAGTTACTAGATGAAGGCTCCAGTGTGTTGTATCTCTCCTGCCTGTTACAACTTAAAAACAACTTGAAATCTGGGATGTTGTTGTTTAGGATTGTTTTGGCTATCCTGAGTCTTTTGTATTTCAATATTAAACTTAGGTGTTTTTTCAATTTCTGTAAAGAACTGTATTGGAATTTCAATGGAATTGTGTTGACTCTGGATTTCCTTTGCACAATAGGTAGGGTGGCCATTTGACAATATTAATCCCACTGATTTAGGAGCACAGGTGATCTTCCCACCTTTTGGTTATTCTTTAGTCTATTCTTTCAGTGTTTTAAAGTTTTCACTGTGCAAATCATTCATTTCCTTCAATTTACTCCGAGACAGTTTTGAGGCTAGCATGATTGATATCATAAGTTTCTCTCTGCTCATATTCTAAATTTCTGTTGGTGTCAAAGTCCTGAGGTAGCCATTATCAAATCCAAGATGACAGATTGCTGGTACCATATCAAGATGTATGGAGTAAACTTGAAAATAATTTGTTGGCACTTGAAGGAAAACACTCTTTCCCAAACCAAGTAAAGAACAATCTTCAATTACTATTACAATTTTAGGGAAAAGAAAAAGCAGAATTGACTTTCAGTATTTCCACTATAGGAAAGTTCAAACAGAGATCATAATTATGTAAGGAGAAGACTAAATGACTAAATTATGGGAAGAAGTTAAGAATGAAATCACTAAAGTTGTGGAAGAAAAGTGATTCCTGTTAATGACATAAGTGGTACCTTTGAATTTCACCATGGTCCACATAACTTTGCCAAGACTATATCTAATATTTAAAGCAAGATAGGGGTAAACCCTGTAGAGAAAGAGGGAAATGACGTTAACTGGTATGAATAGCTCACCTGAGGTCACCAGGAAGTGTGGCTATGATATACATCTAAAGAGTATAAATCTAGGACTTGCTTTTTAAAAAAAATTTATTTCAAATTTTATTTTTTTAATATGGATGTTTATTTGTGTTTTAATTTTACATATCAGTCATGGGTTCTCCTGTTCTCCCCTCTCCTGCCCCCCCCTTCCCCCCCTCCCCTCCTCCCCATTCCCATCTCCTTCAGGGCAAAGACTCCCTTGGGGATTCAATTCAACCTGGTGGATTCAGTACAGGCAGGTCCAGTCCCCTCCTTCCAGGCTGAGCAAAGTGTCCCTGTGTAAGTCCCATGTTCCAAACAGCCAGCTCATGCACTAAGGACAGGTCCCGGTCCCATTGCCTGGATGCCTCCCAAACAGTTCAAGCTATTCAATTGTCTCACTTATAGGACTTGCTTTTATCAATTTGCTAGCCTCCAGTGACCAGATGAACACTACTTTCCAAAATAAGCAAATAATGATTGTATAATATGTTACCAATATCAATATTTTTGGTAGTAGTAGTTATATATAACTTGCAGATTAATATTTGAGTTTTAATGCCAGATAAGATTTATAATAAAAATGATGTAAAGAGTAAATAGGCTTTTTGGACAGCTAGGAAAACATTCTTATAGAAGAAAGATCAGTCTTCATATATTTGGTCTTTGGCAATGTAATTTCATCATAAAAATTACTTAGTGTTTATGATGCAGGAATTGCAAATATATATTCTATTTAGTTACATTTGGTGACTGGGGAGGAGACTCCTTAGGAAGAGTCATACCAGATTGTTATTATCATACACTGTTACTCCACACTTTTGGAGACCAGAACTGAAGGGTTTATCCAGAAAGGTGAAAAATAAAGAATAGTTTAATTGATGTAATTATTTTCAGGTCTTCTTTGCAGATCCAGTACTCTGAACTCATCAGCAGAAATGATGATGAACTTGGAGCAAGAAAAAAAAAATGCCACTTGGAACTTTCAAGTAGCTTTGGAGATTCTGGAATTGAATTCAAGAAGTACTGATTTTCTTGAACTTTGTTGTAAGGAGCAGTCAGAAGTGGATACAGTGGTGGAGAATTGCTGAAGTAAATGGGAAGCCCTTACCCTGTAAAAATTCTTCAAGTATTCTCGAGAGACAGTGTACTGCAGTGCACAGGAAAGGAAAAGCACGCTAATGCAGTTTTCCTGTCTGCCTCTTAGCCTCGCATCGCTCTGAAACAGCCATCTGACTCCCGAGCCCTTCATTTCCTCTCCAGAATCTTTGTATGCTTTCTTCTCTTTAATTTTGTCTCACATGCACATTTTCCTTTATGAAACTAAAATGGAGTATTTCATGCTATTTCTGTTAAGATTTCAAAAAGAGAGAGTCTCACCAGTGTTCAACCGTCTGTGAAACATTTTACCAGAGGATTATTGTTAAGACTGAACATTAGATGGAAATTTATTCATTTAAAATATTTAGAAGGGAATCAAATGCCTGGCTGAACACTGTAATGTGGTACCTAGGAAAAACTCTGTTCTATATCCCTCCCTTTACATAGGATAAGAGAGAGCTCTGACTGCAGAGTGTGTGAGCTCATTGCAAAATGAAGGTGTAGGACCATTATTAAAAAGTTAAAAATTTCTCTGGGTGGTGATGGTGTATGCCTTTAATCTCAGCACTCAAGAGGCAGAGTCAGGTGGATCTCTGTGAGTTTGAGGCCAGCCTGGTCTACAGAGCGAGATCCAGGACAGGCACCAAGGCTACACAGAGAAACCCTGTCTTGAAAAACCAAACAAAAAAAATTTAAAAATTTCAATACACTATTGGAAGAACATTAGACAAAATATAACTCTACACCCATGAAAACAGTCCTGTCTGTGGGTCATTAATATTTATCAAATATTTAGTTCTGAGGCTTGGCCTAGGATCAATAAGTACCTATTCTGAACTGCCAGCTGTGAGTAAAATGAAACCTCAAAGTTGTTTGGATTATCATTTACCTAATTACTAGGGGTGATGCCTCTAGTATTCACCTGTTCTACTTCCATATTACACACATCCTACTAGGCCCCCTCTCTTAAGCCATCTCCCCAATGCTGTCTTTATTAAATACACAAAATGGAAGCTAAGGTGAAGGAGCTATGAAGGAGAATATGTAGCATTTAGCTTTCTGGATTTGGGTTACCCTAACTAACTGTAATTTTTTCATTCCACTCATATGCAAAATTCATAATTTTATTTTTTCTTTACAGCTGAATAAAGTTCCATTGTGTATGCATACTGTGTTTTCATAATCTATTCATCAGCTGCTAGAAATTTAGTCTGATTCTATTTCTTAGCTCTTGTGAATAGAGCGGCAAAGAACATGGATGGATAAGTATCTCTGTAGTAGTACACAAAGTTTCTGGGGTATGTGCAAAGAATGGTAGAGTTGGTCAATATGGCAAATCTATTTCTAGATTTTTTTTGAAGAACCTCCACGTTGTTTTGCATAGTGACTGTACAAGTTTATACTTTTGTCAACAATACATAAGGGCTCTACTTTTTAAACAGCTACACCAGCTTTTGGTTGATCTGATTCCTTGATGTGGCAGTTTGGATGAGAACAGCTACCATAAACATATATTTGAAAGCTTAGTCCTCAGTTTGTGGAAATATTTGGGAAAGATTTAGTAGGTATGACCTTGTTGGATGAGGTGTGTCATTTAGGGTAGGCTGTGAGGTTTCAAAAGCCCTCTCCCATACCCAGTCAGTTCCTTTTCTGCCTCATGGTTGATATGGTTGAAAACCATGGTTGATATGGTTGAAAACCCTCAGCTTCTGCCCCATTGCCATGCCTTCCTGCCTACTACTCCTCACCATGATGGTCATGCTCCAGACCAACCTCTGAAACTGTAAATATCAACTCTTTCTTCTATAAATGGCCTTAGTCATGGTGTCTTATCATAGCAATAGAAAAGTAACTAAGGCACTTGTTGATATCATTTTGATTAGAGAGAGAAAATGAGGAGATAAGACAGGGTGGGAGGTGAGAGTAATCAGAATGCATTATTCACATATAGGAAATTGTCAAGGAACAAATTTAGTTAAAATCAGGCTAAGACTCATAGCAACCAGTGAAAATTTAGAGAACATATTTTGGCTAAATACAGAGCAAACCAGACAGAAAAATGAAGGAATTTAAATGGAGACTGGATGGAAAGTAAATAATGTTCCTTGTCCTTGAAGTCATCTTGCTCACTCAGAGCAGGAGAGCTGATATTTGAGGATGTTGTAAAAATATCTTGCATTACCTGAATGCTTGGGTAACATGGTTAAGACCATCCCAGCCCTATTCACTTCTATTTCCCCAATCCAGATTTATCTTTAATTATCCCTACAACTAATCTCCTTGATAAACAAAGGATTCCCTTATTTGCCCCTGGTTTTTTTTTTTTTTTTTTTTTTTTTTTTTTTTTTACAATGCAGGAGTAATCAATCATTGAGTTTAACTCTGTTTCTGAATTGTGCATGTGTATGTGTATGTGTGTCTATGCATGGTCTCCATATATAATACACTCCTTGATTAGAAAAATTAAGTTTGACTTCCTTGCCTATGAAAATCACAGTTTAAATGTAGCCACAAATATGCATTTAAATTAAAAGAATAAGCTCATTGGGAAAGGACACTTACTGCCAAGCCTCTTGACCTGACTTTGGCCCCTAGAACCCACATGGGAGGAGAGAACCAATTCCCATGAATTATCCTCTGACCTTCACACATGTGCTGTGCACATATACACTAAATAATAAATATGAAATAAAATGATGAATGGACTGCCTATATATAATTCCCTCTCTAGTGTATGGTGTTGTTACAATGAACAAGTTTGTCTCTTCTCTAATCCTCTCTAAATTGCTCAATGATACAAATGTGGTAGGAAGCCTTTGGAAAATACACTTAATCACAGTGCCATTGTCTTCTTCCAGTTTTCTCAATTCTTGCTCCAGAATGTTCCCTAAGCCCTAAACACGTGGATCTCTCATATACTTTTGATTTGCTCAACAGAGTTGCATCACCATGTTATCCTGGGAGCAGGAACTAATGATAGAATCCTATGTCTTCTAAGTGCTATATGTACCATGACCACTTTTACACCCAGGCCTATATATCCTTGGGTGATGAAGCTGGTGTAGCTCCAGTGGGTGAGTGCTTATGCATCACAGTGAGTGTTATGTCTTGGGGTGAGGCAAGGGAACATGAGATAACTGATGCAGTAAGCTGTTACCCACTGAAATAAGCTGTTACCTACTGATTCTGGTGAAGTAGAAACTTTAGAGAATATTCTAAAACAATGAGAAAGCATCTGAGAATTTTCCAACATCAATACCATCCTCCTTCACAGCTTCCTCCCCGCTCTCATGGTCCAGTCCTCCAATTCCCACTTGTTTAGCCTTTTACCTCTAGACCCACTGCACCAATGAATGCCTCTTCTGTTTTCCACCCTACCTATTTTTGCTCCTATGAAGTACATTTCCTTCTACTGCACTTTAATGATCCATGTTGCCCTGCTTTTCCTCCATTACCAAACAGCCCACCAAGTGTCCTTTTCTTGTTTCTCCTCCTTCATATTGTTCCTCTGTTCCCTTCTCTTCCTCTTAACAGCCCTGATGAATCATTCTATAATCTCTTATGCCCATCAGAAAGGCAGCCATAGGGGCTGCAGAGATGGCTCAGTGGCTGCAAGCATATGCTGCTCTTGCAGAGGATCCCAGAAGCCATATGACAGATCACTAGTGTTTGGTAACTTTAGTTTGAGGGGATCTTTCTGAGTCTAGCAAGCTTGTATCCTGGAAACCTGAGTGGGGGCAGTGAGAGAATGAAGAAAGGATAGGCTTGTACAGTAAAGCTGGGGCCAAGTGGGCCATCCTCACTCTGATGAAGCCAAACCAAGTAGATCACCTACTTGGGGAAACAACAGTGGTTCATTGTGTATAGCACAGAGGAAGGAAGGAGTTAGCTAGTCTAGGTTCTCTGTAGGGGTGTCTGTTGGGGAGATGGCTCAGGCTGAAAACATCTGGGAACAGGAAGCTCTGTTCCTAGTTTTTGTACACTCTGGTCCATCTTTCCTAAACACTTAGATTTGCAGGCACTGTTAACATTCTCCCTGGGATCAGAGGAAGGCTATGTCATGCCTCTGAGTCTTGCTGTGGGGAGCAGAAGGCTTGCTATTCCCATGAGTATGAGGCACTTGTCCTTGACATGGTGGTGCTTAGGTCAAACAATGCACATTTACTCAGGACTTCTGTTTCCTACGTGAACTGATATGGGTACCGCATGCATACGATAAACTTACATCCATACAGGCAAAACACTTGCACCCTAACAGTTCCTTTGTGTATATATTATGGCTTCCAATTTTATGTTTTGAGTGGACTCATGAGTATGGGAAGAGTGGGTTTCAGTGTCTGTATCTGTTTCCGGTGCCTTTTCTTGGCTTGTTTCCCCCCCTTTTTTTGGTTTGGTTTGTCCTAGTCCAGTGTGTTTGTTTTTGTTTTATCTTCCTATGTTTCATTTTATTATTTGCCCTTAGGGTTCTGTTTATTTTCTAATGAGAGACAGAAGGGGGATGGATATGGATGGGTGGGAAGAAACTGTGGGGAGGAGAGGATGGAGAAACCATGATTAGGATAGATTGTGTGACCAAAAATATCTATTTTCAATAGAAGAAAAAAAACACACATGCATACGCATGAAATAAAAATAAAAATAACAAATCTTAAAAAGGAGGCATCCATTGTCTGCCAGACTAGGAAAGTCAAATTTTGGTCCTGGGAAGTGGAACTAGCTGGCAGCAGTACTGTTCCATATTGTCACTTACCAATGGCTACTTGCAGCCTGACCTGGTGAACAGGGGGAGGGCAGGATGGTGAAGCCAGTTGCTCAGCTTGGGTACTCTCAGTGCTGATTTCCCCATGGACCCCTTGTCTTTATCATACCCTGATGGAGAAATACTTCAGAGTCTGAGAAAAAAACGAGTATCCTTGGGAAGCTGCTTCCCAGAGTCATCAGAAAGCTTGTGTCTTCCCAAGATAAATTAGCAGGAGTTTTACATGATTACTGAGTCTCACTCACTGTCACCTTCAGGGTCCAAGGGATAAATGCCCTAGACACACAGATGGTAAGACAAGAATGTGGGTGGAAATGATCATCCTCATATATATCTCAGAAATCAAGGAAGAAATAGAGACACTGGCTGGATTTCATAAAGAAGGTGGGAATGAGAGCCCCTGAGAAGTGTGACCTGGCGTGTGTGGGTTGGAGTACTGCACATGGAAATAGTGAAGCTTTGGCCTTCATATCTTGCCATGCTGGTCATGATTGAAGTTTGCAGGGCTCACCACTGATGAGTCTGTTGATGACATTTTCCTTTGCAGCAGGTATAACACTTTCTGATACGGTGAGAGCTAGCCAGCAGACAGGAAGCTTCCTGGTCAGTACTGACTTAATAATATCTTGATGTCCTGTGACCAGTGTATGTAGTGTCTTCAGCAATAGGGTCTTACTATCAAGTTCTCATGGCAAGCTCACCACATACGACAGAAGGCACAGCTGTGGGTTGTCTAGCCACAAGCATGGCTGTCCTATCTGTGTATTTCAGATCAAGAGTTGCATTAATGTGACTTGAAAGGTATCTGTAAACATGTTTTTAAATTCATGGTCATCATCGTGAATTTGGAGACAATGTCACAGATGACACTGGTAGCCGTGAAAGAAGTAACAAGACCCAAAACTCTCAGTGCAGGAATTATGGACTCTTAGGCAGTGAACTCACAACGCCAAGATGCTACTGTCTATAAAGCTAAATATGCAACCCTGGGGGATGCTCAATACTAGCATCACTCCAGTGGTGGAGGCTATCTTGGTATTACATATACAAAGTGTGCACTGTCCATAGGAATAAGTACCTTATTTGTGATAAAAATGAAATTCTCGACTCACTGATTTTTTTCCCTCAGTTTCCATCTCCACATTATTTGGCAAAATATCACTAAATTTTCTGGTAACATTTGATAACTTGTCTACTACTTAATACCAACCATGGTTGTCATAGAATTCATATTCTTATTATGTCTTAGTGTTGAGAAGAAGATATGGCTATTTTTTAAGCAAAATATTGCAGCAAGTTTAAATAAGGGGTAGTTGCTCATTGGAGAAATTTGGCTTTGGAGGCAAGGAAAGTAACCATTCCAACCTGCTGAACAGTAGTACCTTGGACATTTTTGACTGTGAACCATGGCGAACAAGCATTCAACTCTGTGATCTGGATTATTTATAAATTCATATGTAAATGCATGCATGAACATGCATGTACAGGCTGAAGCAAAAGTTTCACAAAATAGTAATAGGTGATATATCATAATATTTTCATCGTATTCTTTTCTATAGATCTGGCTAGGATAAGTGTTGATCTAAAACATAGAGCCGATTTCTGGCTTTAGAGCAGAGCTGTGTTAGATGAAGGGCAAAAATGAGCCCTTCAGAGTGTTCTGTAACCTGCTTTTCCCCAAACAATTACAGGTGAGTGAATCTACTGATGGAATAATAGCAATAGGTGAGTAAAGGGAAGTAGGGAGGGACTGTGTGGGAAAGCGGTTTCACTCTGTGTCCTTGGAGCTTTCAAAGGCTTTCATCAATATTATTTCTATACATAGATAGGGAGACAAAGAGAAAAAAAGCATTAAAAAACTTGCTCAAAGATGTACAAATAAAGAGTGGAGCCAGTACCCCAGAGTATGCTCTGACCTTTAAGCCACCTAGCTTTAGCATTTTGAGAAAGAAAACAACTCCCCAGCTTATCTAGCTAGTCTTCATCTGGTATAGAATTTAGGTTTGGTAACAAGATAGGTCGATTTCAAGCTGACTACCTATTCATCACAGGTGCTGCACCATGTAGTCAGTCTCTTGGGGCATAGCTCTTCCAGAAGCACACTAAGCATCCAAGCAGAAATAGCTCCAGTGAGGACAGGAGGTTTGCGATTACTTTTTTAGGCTTCTCACGAAGAAAAATGCCAGCTGACATACTGAATATTCTAAGCTGAACATACCACCACCACCACTACCACTACTACCACCACCACCACCAACATCAACACCACCAGCATAACCACCTCCAAAACAAAACAAAACAAAACAAAACAAAACAAAACAAAACAAAGCAAAATAAAACCAAAACAAAAACAAGCCAACAAAACAAAAACAGTTCTGGGAAAGTTAGACCCCACAAATAAAAGTACCCAGAAAAAGGTTGAATGTGGTGGTATTGTGTTCCCCAAAGTATTGTGCACCCTAATAAATTTCTGGGGTCAGAGAACAGAACAGCCACTAGATACAGAGCCAAAAATGGTGGCTAGAAAATGGGTCAGAGCAAGCCATAGCAGAAGCTGGACAGTGGTGGTGCACGCCTTTAATCCCAGCACTTGGTAGGCAGAGCTAGGTGGATCTCTGTGTGTTCAAGGATACAGCCAGCATGGAGTCACATGCCTTTAGTCCCAGAAAGTGAGCCTTTAATCCCAGGGAGTGATAGCAGAAAGTAGAAAGATATATAAGGTGTGAAGACCAGAAACTAGAAGCATTTGGCTGGTTAAGCACTCAGGCTTTCAAGCAGCAGTTCAGCTGAGAGCCATTGCGATGAGGACACAGAAGTTTCCAGTCTGAGGAAATAGGATCAGCTGAGGAACTGGCGAGGAAAGGTAGGAGTGGCTTGTTCTGTCTCTATGATCTCCTAGCAGTCCCCAAATAACTGGCCTCAGGTTTGATTTTATTAATAAGACTGTTTAAGATTCATGCTACTGTTGAATTTTTCTTAACTGGTAGAGACAAGGCTATTCAGATTTTTATTTTTCAAAGTTTCTACCTCTTATAGAATTTCAACTCTGCTTTCAAATTGGGATGGAGAGAACACACAGAGGAATGAAGGAAGTAATGAAAAATGATCAAAAGATAGCACAGCATTTACTTTATTTACTTATTTATTTTCAATTGAAAGTAGATTCTTCTCTCATACAATACATCCTGACCACAGTTTTCCCTCCTTCACCCCTCCATGTCTCCCTTCAGAAAAGAGACAGCAACCAAACATGATGAAAGAAAACACAATAAGATACGGCACAAGCCCACACACTGAGGCTGGACAAGGCAACTCAATAGGAGCAAAAGAGTTCCAAGAGCAGGCAAATGAGTCAAAGATACACCTGCTTCAACAATTAGGAATCCCACAAAAACACCAAGAGCCACAATATAAATGCAGAGGATCTAATGAAGACCCCTTCAGGTCCTGTGCTTGCTTCTTTGGTTGCTGTGAGCCCTGCTTAGTTGATTCAGTGGGCCATGTTCTCTTAGTGTCCTCCATTCCTTCTGACTCCTTCAGTTCTTCCCCCTGTCTCTTGAGGGCTTCTCTGAGCTCCAAGATGAAGGGTCCAAAGGAGACATCCAATGTAGACTCAATGTCTGCATAATATCATGTAGACTGTGGGTCTCTGCATCAGCTCCCATCTGCTACTGGAGCAAGACTCTTTGATGCTGACTGGACAAGAGACAGATGTATTTTTTTTTAAGATTAGATAAAAAGTTTGTTTAAAGGAAAAGTTTCAGAAATTAATGGGAAAAAAAGCCATTTATTGAGCAAAGTAAGAGGTTGCTTGAAAATGCAACTGGGAAGAACTATCAAGATTTAAAAAGTGCCACTTTGAGCATTTTCAATTCCATCTTTACTTAGTCAAGTATAGAGCATGCACTTTTTTATGAGCCTTTGTTTTTCCAGACTCATGAATGCATTTAATTCAGTCAACTATTATTTTTTCCAAGTTGTTCAGATGTGAAGAGACTACTTATGTGATGATGCATCATCACAACCATAGGCTCTCCTTTTGCTAGGAGGGAAGAGGCTATTAGAGTAATGGGTTATAATTGTGAGAATTGGTTATTTTCTTCCTGAAGCAGAACTCATAACACTTTGTTAGCGTGGAAAACCCATTTGTTTGTTAGTACATTTCTTGATCCCAAAACAGTGATAATGGCATGTTCATTGCTCCGCAGAAAGACCACATATGCTGATTATCCAATCTTTAGTGTGCATTATCTGCTTTGTTTTTTTCCCCATAGGCTTACTAGGGTTTGAGTCAATCTGTCTTTGTTCTTTTCTTTTGTAACCTGTGACTGACTGCAGTAAATGTTGGAATCTGGTATCTGGATGAGTCCAGACTCTTTTGCTTGGAGATCATATGCAAGACTGGCCTCTTTGGACATTCCTCCAGCCTTCTGAGAAGTGCTCTGGAATTGTAGAGCATAGGGCAGCCATTCAAAAAACATGGACTAGCCATCTCCCAAGAGGTGTGAGATAAGTCAAGATGTTCTGTGCTTTAGATCAATGACATTAAAGTTAATTGTATATCTTGGTGACTTGTGTAGAGGAGCTGTGATGAGGAGAAGAGCAAATGGTATAGAGTATTCAGTTTACATTGCTTACCAGATTCAACAGAGTATCTTATTAAACATGGAGGAAATTTTTCAATGGAAGATACTTTTTAGGCAGTCACTGACTTTTATCTGAAAATGTCATACAGTAAGCAAAGCATGTGCTGGGTTTTGTGTGGTAGTATCAGATGAGAAACTGAGGGAGACAGAAATCACATATTCTCCACATGTATAGAGAAATCTGTTGGGCCTGAGCATCAGATTCTAGAATGTGGGCTAGAACCCTTGAGTCTAAGAACTTTTAAGGTGCATGATTAAGGAAGCAACAGTCTACCTTCTAACTGACCAAGCCTGGAATAGAATTGTGAGACACTGTAGCAGAATTATGGCTCTAACTCAGTCCTTGAGTATAGCATCTCCAGTTAGGGAAGCCTCAGATGTCTTACTTAATGTACTATGAAGATTGTGGTCTGAACCTTGCAGATGTGCCAATGATACAGAGAACTAACAGCATGGTTCTTTCATTGCCTTATGTTTCAAGGATGGAGAAGAGAAGCATTACAGTTGTCCTGCTTGTTTAAGAGGACCACATCCTTAACCTTGAAGCTCACCATGATTGATTTCCATAAACATTGCTTATGCCTTAGTTCCAAGGAAATTTTAAGGAGGCTAACACTTTTTCTGGGAGGCTAATTGATAGGCCATCATCATTCTTGAGTTAACTCAGACTTTTTATACATTTTTCAAAGATAAGGATAAAGTTTCTGAAAAATGACAAAATATGAATGTCCAGAAGTTACTGGAAACATTCAAAGAAAAAAAATAAATAAAACCTCTCTCTTCCCTCAGTCACCATCCTTTTCAAAACCCCTGAGATAAGCCTTGAATGCTCATGGGCTATCAACTTGGGGAAAGAACAGCAACAAGATTTGGGTTAGATGTATTAAATTGCTCACTGATGGAATTCTCTCTGTGTCTCTCCCCTTGTCTATCTTCCTTGTCTAATGTACTACTCTATGACTATCTGTGTCTATCTCTCTCTCCCTCCTTTCCTCTATCTTCTCCATCCTTTTATCCTTCCCATTTTTGTGTCTTGTTTTCACACAGTTTTACAGAATAATGAAAGGGAATTAATTAATTGCCAACATCTACTTACAGAATGTTATTAAATTTTGGTGACTTATTAGTACTGAATTTTTGTATATTCTGAGCTTACCTGTCTCCATCATTCTTATTGTTCAATTTTTTGGAAGTATTTCCCATTGACTTTTAAAAGAAAGTTGTATTTTGTTTAAGTTCCCTTAAGTAAAGGTAACTCCTTCAGATTAACAAAATCTTTCTCATAGTAACTTTTCTCTTTTCCCCAAGAACTAGAATGGGCTGCCTGTTAGGTTTATAGAGAATGAATGATTTGAATTAGTTGCTGTTAACTGATGAGAAAACCAGGTAACATAAGCATGGATGGAGTTTCCCTCTGTACGATGGGAAGCAGGAAGACATGGGTGCATCATCAGTGTCACCAGCAAGATGACCCTAGGGAGAAAGTCAGGATTTGCTGGAATTATCCACATAGAGCCCACCAATCAAATGTCAGAACATCTAGGATACAGAATCCAATGAGAAGATGTTCACTATGCCATTTCACTTCGCTGTTTGCTGAACTGTGGAGGTGAAATATTGACAGATGTTTTTCTTTTTTTATAATTGATCCACCACAATTCTGTGCTCCTCAAACTCAAGAAACTGTAATAACATTGACTGTGTGAGAACTTAGATTAAGCTACTCTGAGGAAGTTCATTTCCCTCTCTCCTCTGATGCCCTTTGGGCAAATGACAGTGGGGAATATCTCATGCGTGCCAAAAGCTGGTATCTGTCAGGAGAATTAGGAAGCATAACCTAGATTTATTTCCAGTCTCCCATGAATGTGAAATGAGGGCAGCCTCTGCAATCCAAACACTTCTGTGCTGTGGTGGCCAAGTTCTTTTCTCAGCCTGGAGAAAGAACAGACTCAGCTTGTACGAAGGGCCATTTCATTGGAAGGGTCCTTCAGGTTATTATCTCAGCTAAAGGATCTTCCTAATGTCAGTTAACCCCAGACAAAAAATTAGCACTAACAGTGACAGTGTTCTTCCTGGGATTTCTCAGTGTTCTAAAAATGCTTCAGAGATGTATGTGGCAGATAGTAGGAGCTGCAATGGATTTGAACAGAATCATAGACACAACAGATGTTTAAGTAATTTCCTTGACTTAAACATGTGACAGAGAAATTTAATTCTTTCAAAAAAACAGGAGATGCCTGTATTATAGCAGATCTGTGCTGAATGCTGGGTAACAAGGGTTCGATATTACCCTGTGATCATTTCTTATGACAGGTTTTCTATGATACGGTTTTATAGTGGCAGCAGAACCCTGAGACACAGAATGATTGTGTGAAGTTTCAAGTGAGAGGCACAGAGAATGACTAAATATGCTTTCCTATTTTTATCTCTTTGGGGTGATTGTTTTTTTAGCAGTTGTTGTGGAATATTTAACTATGTGAAGATGTGTTACATTTGTTTTTGCTGCCTTTGTTAACAACGTAACTGCTGTAGAATGTGTTACTGTTGTAGAATATTATTTTAAGGTCTGTTACATTTGTTTATGCTGTGGAACATTTGTTAAATGATGCAAAGATGTGTTGCATTCTTTTATGTTGCATTTGTTTAATTCTGTGAAGCTGTGTTACTGTGCCTGTCTAAAATACCTGATTAGTCTAATAAACAGCTGAACAGCCAAAAGCAAGGCAGGAGAAAGGATAGTCAGGGCTGGTAGGCAAAGAGAATAAATAGAAGGAGAAAAAGAGAGAAAAAAGACCTAGGAGTGAGAGATGGAGGACTCCAGGAGCCAGCCATCCAGCTATACAGCAAGCCATGGAGTAAGAAGTAAAGAAAGTTTTATAGCATAAAGACAAAAGCCCAGAGGCAAAAGGTAGATGGAATAATTTAAGTTAAGAAAAGCTGGCTTGCCAGGTGTGGTGGTGCATGCCTTTAATCTCAGCACTTGGGAGGCAGAGGCAGGTGGATATCTGTGAGTTTGAGGGCAGCCTGGTCTACAAAGTGAGTTCCAGGACAGCCAGGACTGTCACACAGAGAAACCTTGTCTCAAAAAACCAAAAGAAAAACTGACTAGAAACAAGCCAAGCCGAGGTCGGGCATTTTTAAGTAATAATAAGTAATAAGTCTCCATGTGCATTGCTGTGGGATGTCCTATATGTCAGATATGTTGCTCTGATTGGTTAAAATAAATAAAGTGCTGATTGGCCAGTAGCCAGGCAAGAAGGATAGGGTAGGCGGGACAAGGAGGAGAACTGTGGGAAGTGGAAGGCTGGGTGGAGAGATACTGCCAGCCACCACCATGACAAGGAAGATGTAAGGTACTGGTAAGCCATAAACCATGTGGCAAAATATAGATTAATAGAAATGGGCTAAATATAAGTGTAAGAGCTAGACAATGGTAGGCCTGAGCTAATGGCCAAGCAGTTTAAATAATATAAGTGTCTGTGTGTTTATTTTATAAGTGGGTTGTTGGACTAACAGGGCTTGGTGGGGGCTGGAGAGAACGTCTCCAACTACAGCGCATTTATTTTAGAGCTGGGTGATGGGCCCCTCAAAAGAGAAAAGAGCCCGAAGAGTATAAAATAAGCAACTACACATTACATTTGTTTGTGCTGCATTTGTTTAATTATGTAAAGATGTGTTGCTCTTCTACCTTGCCTGCCTAAAGGCACCTGATTGGTCTAATAAAAAGATGAATGGCCAATAGCTAGGCAGGCCTAGCAGGCACAGAGAATAAACAGGAGGAGAAATCTAGGCTCAAGAAGAATGAGAAGAACAAAGAAAACAAGGAAGAGAGAGAGGGACATGCCCAGGGCCCGAAGCCAGGCAGTTGCCAGCCAGCCATGGAATAGATCTACAGCAAGAAAGAAAGGTGAAAAGCCCCAGGCAAAACATAGATAAAGAGAAACAGATTAAAATAAGAGCTAAGACAAGGCCGAGCATTCATAACTAATAATAAGTCTCTGTCATGATTTGGGAGCTGGTTGATGGCCCCAAAGAAAGCCTGGTACAAGCAAGAGCAAATACCAACAAGAAGTGACACTAAGGGTCTGAAAGGATTTTTAGCTTAAGACAGTTAAAATAATGGAAGCGTTCTGAGGATAAAAGTCTGTGCCCTCTAGGATTCAGTTTGATTTGGTCAGTAGTAGTACAATGATAAATTCCTCATTCACCGAAAGACTGCTGCAAAAGTGAAGGGGAGGCAAATGGAGAAGGAAGCACCCACCAGGGGTCGTAGTAATTCATCCTGTTTAATCTACATATGAAATTTCTGAAGTACATAATAGGCTTTTACATTTTTTTAATCTGTCAAATAAAATCATTGTGCGATTATTTAATCCTTACAAATGGCAACTTCTGGGAGGCCACGTGTATAATAAGGCACATACAATGTTCTGAACAGTTCCCAGAACTAGGCAAGAGCACCATCTGGGATACATTATAAATACCATTGAGGAAGACACCGTATTTTTCGGTGGCTAAGATGGAGCAGAGAAAAGAAGTGGCAGGTGGGGGCTGGCAATAATGCTCATTAGAGTATGTATTTGATTACCATGACCTAGGAAAAAGGTAAAAATGGGCAGAAAAGGTCCAGTTGTTTCTTCTCATGCATGTGCTCCTTTTCAAGACAATTATTAAAAGCCTGATACTGACTTTTGCCTTTCTCAAATATTTAGGGATGCCTCACCCTTCCCTTTCCTCAGCTATTCTCAGTTTAGCTTTTTGTAATCATTCTTCCCAGACCTCTGCAACACATCATTTCATTCCTTCAGCATCCATCTCTTTGCTACAGCAGAGATATGGATTCATAAAGACTCTGCTAGAGGATGTAAGTGCATATTCCCTTTTAAGGACTGTTTAATTAGATGACTTTTGGAGGCTACACTTTAGATAAAGGTAGTGATCTCATGTGTAAGTGTTTTAGTTTTATGCTAGCATGGTTTTAACAACAAATGGAATGAAGGCATCATTTCCTTGTATCTCTCAGATCACAGATAATTAAATCTTCCATCTCTGGGAACCTCCAACACCATTAAACAGGTGACACATTGCAATTATAGATGGTCTGGCTAACCTCTGTGTGGGTCCAATGTCAATGTATGGGAATGCAGAACTGGATAGATGGGAATCTTGCCCATCACTCACTTATTCATTTCTTCACACTTTGAAAGTTCTTTGCTTTTCATAGATTGCCAATGCATCTCCAGCTGTTCAATAGCCTTCTTATGGAAGAAATGGAATTAGCCAACTGTCACTGCTTCTGGGAGACACATTTTTATATATTGTATTTTGGCTAACTTTTATAACTAGATGAATTATATTTCATTCCCCAAGGGCTCTCTTTATTAAGTGGCCACCAGACACATCCATAATGTTAACACCTTTTTGATTTAGTCTTTTTGGATGAGTGCTTTCCCTGTGGCACAGAGCTTTAGATCTGTCTAATGGTGTTCCACTAAAAGAGAAACTCGGGGTAATTTTGTTCTGATGTGTTAGTTTTGCATCTGATTGTTCAGGTCACATTCTTAGCAGAGGTTGGAGGAAACACACTAAAGCACTATGCCACCAAACACTGGATTTAAGCATCTTCCAATTCTGAAGTTTTCCTGAATCTTTATCAACTTACATCACAAAGAGCTTTTTATTCTGAACTATATTTATTTATTGGCTCATATTGAAATAGGGAAAGGAGTTTTATTTCTTCACACATCTTTGGTTAGTACCTATGGCACAGCTGTTGGAAAGTTATCTTTTGACCTTCTGCAAATATCACTTCTGTTTTCATTCACACAATGGATGCTTATGTAGAATTATATTTTGTAGCCTTAAAGGATACTTAACTATTCACTTGGGATTTATAAAGAAGGTATAAAAAATTCATATTTTACCCATATACTTTGTATGGGAGTAAAAGCATTGCTTTGTACTTGGCTTGACAGAGATGTTCAGTGAGTGTGTATTCTATTTATTTAATTTATCTATCTATCTATTTTACATCCTAGCCATTCCCTCCCTCCTCTCTTCCCAGTCCCTCTCCTATCCCACTCTGTTCCCAACCTCCAATTTAATCCTTCTCATTTCTGTTCAGGAAAGGATCTCCCTTGGATATCGACAAAACATGGCATATCAAGTTGTAATATAACTAAGCACATTCCCATGTATTAAGGCTGGTCAAGGTGACCCAGTATGAGGAGTAGAATCCCAAAAGCCAGTAAAAGAGTTAGAGACAGCCCCCACTGTTAGGAGTCCCACAAAAGGACCAAGCTACACAACTGTAGTACCTAGGTCAGTCCCATGCAGGCTCTCTGGTTATTGGTTCAGTCTCTGTAAAGCCCTGTAAGCCCTGGTTAGTTGATTCTGTGGACTTTCTTGTGGTGTCCTTGACATCTCTGGCTCCTACAATCAGTCCTCCCCTTCTTCTGCAGATTCTCCAAGCTCCTCCTAATGTTTGGCTGTAGGTCTGCCTCCATTTCCATCAATTGTTGGATGAAGCCTCTTTAATGACAGTTGGACTAGGCGCTGAACTATGAGCATAGCAGAATATCACTAGGCATCATTACATCAACATTTTTTCCTCTGGTCGTGTTTGGTTCTTTCCTAGGTTTCTGGGTCATCCAGTCTGTGGTACTGGTGCTCCAGGCAGTGGCAGGGGTGGGCTTTCTCTCCTGGCATGGGTTTTAGGCTAGACCAGTCTTTGGTTGGCCGCTCCCTCAATTTCTAGACCACCCTTACACCAGCAAATCCCATAGGCTGGACAGACTGTAGGTCGAAGGTTATGTATCTGGGTTGGTTTCCCACTCTCTCCACTTGAAGTCTTACCTGGTCACAGGAGATGGACAGTTCAGGCTACGTACCCTCAATTGCTAGGAGTCTTAGCTGGAGTCATCCTTGTAGATTCCTCAGAGATCCCCTTGCACCAGATTTTTACCTAATCCTGAAATGCTCAGCATCCTTCCAGTCATCTCTTTCAGCATCCCCCGCCCCCGCCCCCGCATCACACCCAATCTGATCTCTCACATTCCCATCTCCAGCTGTGTGTAGTCCACTCACAAATCTCTTCTATTTTTCCTTCCTGGGGAGATCTGGGTGTCTCCCCTTGAACCCTCCTTGTTCTAGGTGTGTGGATTGTAGCTTGGTTATCCTTTATTTTACAGCTAATTCACTTCTAAATGAGTACATACCATGTTTGTCTTTCTGGGTCTGGGTTACCTCAGTCAGGATGATTTTTTTTAAATAGTTCTATCCATTTGCCTGCAAATTTCATGATGTCATTGTTTTTTAACAGCTGAGTAATACTCCATTGTGTAAATGTACATTTTTTTAAATTCCATTCCTTGGTTGAACAGCATCTAGGTTGTGTCCAGGTTCTGGCTACTACACATAATACTGCCAAGATCAACACTTAATAAATAGGACCTCATGAAACTGAAGTTTCTGTAAGGCAAAGGACACTGTCCATAGAACAAAATGGCAGACTAGAGAATGGGAAAAAAATCTCCAACTCTATATCTGACAGAGAGTTGATCTCCAAAATATAAAAAGAATTCAAGAAACTAGACACCAAAAATCAAGTAATCCAAGTAAAAAATGGGGTACAGATCTAAACAGAATTTTCAACACAGGAATCTCAAATGGCCCCAAAACACTTAAAGAAATGTTCAACACTCTTAGCCATCAGGGAAATGCAAATCAAAATGACTCTGAGATTCTTTCTGATACCTGTCAGAATGGCTAACATAAAACAAAAAACAAAAAACAAACAAACAAATAAAAAACAAAAACAAGTGACTGTTCATGCTGGAGAGGATGATGTGGAGCAAGGGGGAACACTCCTCTATTGCTGGTGGGAGTGCAAACTTGTACAGTCACTTTGGAAATCAATATGGTGGTTTATCAGAAAACTGGGAATCAATCTCAAGACCCAACTATACCATTCTTTGGCATATATCTAAAGGATGCTCAATCATACTACAAGGACACTTGCTCAGCTATGTTCAGTCTGGGTTCTTTAAGGCAGAATTCTCAAAGATCTTTTCTCCTCAGCATCACTGAGGAGCAAGCTCCATAGAAATATTTTTGGGAAATATCTTGTTTGGTTCTGGGATTTTCTGAGTGTGTGCTGGAAATATGAAATGAGAAAATAATGTTTTATTTCAATCTGGGTTGTGGCAAGCCTCTTCTAGGAAGAAAATAATTTTTAGAAACAGTGTATTACAATAGGATTTTCTTGAGTGATGAGGTGAAATATAAAATGTGAAGACACATGAGTAAGGAAAAGGGCATGTTGTATTTCTGCAATAGGGGCATTGATCTGGGGACATGCATATTTTATTTAGATAACATATTTTTTAAAAAAGTTTTTTTGTTTTTTTGAGACAGCGTTTCTCTGTGTAGCTTTGCACCTTTCCTGGATCTCACTCTGTAGCCCTGGCTGGCCTTGAACTCACAAAGATCCGCCTGCCTCTACCTCCCAAGTGCTGGGATTGAAAGTGTGCGCCACCACCGCCTGGCTAAATGACATATTTTTAGCCTTTAATGAGGTTGCCATATTGACCAAAACACTATTTAAAGGCAAACTGCCTTTATATCTTTTACATATATGTAATGAGTCCTTAATGGATTGGTTGAAATTTATGTCTCCACAAGAGAATCCTGGAAGAGTTTAAAGATGAGTTTCACAGGAATGGTTCTGCCAATCATTTGAGATACTGTTGAGTTTTGTTGAGTCACAGGATGGCAACATGCTGGCTCTCCCAGGAAGACCAGCTGCAGGAGCATGAGAGTGCATATGCTCCTTCTCACCTGTACTGCATGGGGTGATTTTCCTGGGGAGATGGATTTGTTCTGACTAGGTAATATTATTTTCTTCTTGAATCTCTGAGGGAGTTAAAGATTACATAGTTATAGTTTTCCTTCTTAACAATTTCAGAAAAGAAACTCACTAAAGAGCTATAAAGTGTATAAATTTGAAAGACATTATAAGATAGTTTTCTGTAGTTAATACAAGTTAGGATAGAAAGTGAATCAGGTATATTTTGGACTTACAAAAATAGGATAGATAATGGAATATTTTCTCTGAGTTTGTCAAATGCAAATAGACTAGACATTGTTGTTGTACTTATTGCTTGTATATATTGTATATAGTTATTGTACTTATTGTGTATAGTTTTTCTTATATTAGTTATAACGTTTTTAATTATTTTTTATTTTTATTAGAAAAAAGTGGAAAATGTGATATTTTATTTGTGCTGAAATGTGATATTTTATTTGTATGTTAATAAATAAAGTTTGCCTGGAGATCAGAGGTCATAGTCAGCCATAAACAGAAGTCAGGTAGTGGTGCACATGCCCTTAATCCAATCACATGGTAGGCAGAGTCTCTGTGTGTTCAAGGACACAGCCAAGCATGGTGACACACGCCTTAAATCCCAGTACCAACCATAGAGATCTGGAGGTCTGTATAGACAGGCAGTGACAAGGAAGTGAGGTGGCTGGATTAAGAGCCAATGAGAAGGCAGAACAGCAAGGCAATAAAGGCATAGGTTAGACAGGATGAGGCTTTCTTGGGAAGCTACGGTGAGGTGGTGAGCTAAGGTTAGTTGGCGGCTATTGCTCTGATCTCTACAGCTTGCACCTCTGTATTTGGCTCTGTGTTTCTTATTTAATAAGCCTGTTTAGAAATTCATCTATACTACACAGCATGCTGGATTATCTCTGATGATGACTTTAAGATCTGGTTTATAATTATCTATATAAAAAGTCAACCTATATATGAATAACTAGAATACTCTTTTACTGCACTGTTTTATTACAATTATTGAATGATTGCAATAGTTTGAGCCAGCTAATTGTTTCTTCATACTTTCTTTCTATGAGTCTTGGGCTCAGATAAGTTTCTCACATATTTAGCATTAATGGGCATAATGCTACAAATTTACTTCTTTTTCATAGGCAGAAAGTTAGGCTTTCAAGGATGAGTTAGGCTGCTCAAAGATGCCAAGTTGGGGGTCTGTGATTGCATAGTAGAAAAGCAGCAGAACTATATTTTTTGGCTACATATTTCATGCTTTAAGTTGTTTTATTTAATGGTCACACTAAATGGTCAGGCCAATAAGACCTCCTCTGCCCCCTGAGGGCCATACCTAAGGGGATTACCATGGTCTGGCCAGCATGTTAGCTACTTCTCAATATATATGTACACTTTATCCATCATTTAGTGCCATAATAATGGTACTGAGTTTAATGCTGAATTTACTTTCCTGTTTTAACATTCATACAACATTGAGTGTCAGGACTGGGGAAAAACAAGGGGTTTTCTCTGGCAGTTTCTTTGGTACATCTTACTCAGTATTTCTCTCTAAAAGTTTTATTCATTCTTCTCTATCCATTGGAGCCAACACACACACACACACACACACACACACACACACACACACACACACACGACACATACATATACAGATATGAGCATATCACCCATCCCCACACTTGCTCACAAGCAGAGTTTTAGGACAGAACTGCTTGATTGCAGCTATTCTCAAAGGTCTCTTCCTTTATCAGAGATGCTTGCTTATTAAACAAAATGAATTTTACATTTTATAATTTCAGCCCATATGGGAATAACAATTGGAGGCTGACCACTCAGCATTCTGCAGGTAAGAGCTCTGGGGTTAGATATGGGAAAGAAACCTTTCTCGCTTTGAGTGTTACATCAGTGTGACCTGAGAAGGATATCACACTCACAGTTGAGACTTGGTAAGATTAGACAGCTCCATCCATAGACCTCAAGCATCTCTACCCCACCAACAGCTAATCTCTAAAATACTTTATGGGGCTGTGTGTGAAACTGTTAATAACTTGTAAGCATTGAAGTCACCCACTCAAAAACTAAGCCCAATTGTGTAACATTTATACCCATTTCTGACAACTCGTATAAACTGTCTTTTGGATCACAATCAGCCTCTCTCCTGGATGCTCAGTCTTTATGTCTCCTAGCATCCAAAGATATCCATCTGCTTGGAATCTTGACTTACTAGAATGAATATTATTCCAAGAGAAACTGTTAATCCCACAGATGTGAGGAGAAAGATCATTAACACAAACCATCATGGCCAAGTTAATTAAAGCAAGTGATAATTAAAAAAATTTTTTTTATTCATGCATATGGGTGTCTACCCCTAAAGGAGGGATTCAAGAGATCAGTATTGGACAAGGGGAAGATAAGGGTTTTTGATAGCTTAGGGGTAGGCAGTTTCCAAATGGGGGATTTGGTGGGCAAAATAGACAGGATTAAGGAAACAGAACATAAGCATAACAAGTTGGTCATAACAATCTGAAACAAAGACATGGGTGCAAGGCAGTCATAACAAGGTGGTCATACCAACAGGTGGTTACAATAATCTCTAGAAACAAAGGCATGGTTGCCGTTTCCTGGAACAGTCAGTACAGAACCATTTGTAGTTAAAGTTATAGGTGGGGCATAGCCCACTCTTTGAGAAAGTGATATTGCTTTGAGTTTCTCTCCATTTAATTTGATGTTGGCTGTTGGCTTGCTGTAGATTGCCTATTATTAGGTATGTTCCCTGTATTCCTCATCACTCCAAGACCTTTATCATGAAGGGGTGTTGGATTTTGTCAAATGACTTTTCTTTGTCTAGTGAGATGATCATGTGGGTTTTTTCTTTGAGTTTGTTTTTATGGTGTATCACGTTGACAGACTTTCATATGTTGGACCACCCTTGCATCCCTGGGATGAAGCCTACTTGATCATGGTGGATAATTGTTTTGATGTGTTCTTGGAGTCTGTTTGCCAGTATTTTATTGAGTATTTTTGCATCAGTGTTCATGAGGGAGATCAGTCTGTAGTTCTCTTTCTTTGTTGCATCTTTGTTTGGTTTAGGAATCAGGGTAATTGTAGCCTCCAGAAGGAGTTTGGTAATATTCCTTCTGCTTCCATTGTGTGGAACAATTTAAAGAGTATTGGTATTAAGTCTTCTTTGAAGATCTGGTAGAATTCTGCACTGAAACCATCTGGTCCTGGGCTTTTTTTTGGTTGGCAGACTTTTAATGACTGATTCTATTTCCTTAGGGGTTATTGGACAACTTAAATGGTTTATTTGGTCTTGATTTAACTTAGGTATGTGGTACCTATTCAGAAATTTATCCATTTCTTTTAGATTTTCCCGTTTTGTGGAGTAGAGGTTTTTGAAGTATGACCTGATGATTCTCTGGATTTCCTCATTGTCTGTTGTTATGTCCCCCTTTTCATTTCTGATTTTGTTAATTTGGATGCTCTCTCTCTGTCTTTTCAGTAGTTTGGATAAGGGCTTGTCTATCATGTTGTTCTTCTCAAAGAACCAACTCTTTGTTTCATTAATCCTTTGTATTGTTTTCTTTATTTCTATTTTATTGATTTCAGCTCTCAATTTGATAATTTCCTGGTGTCTGTTCCTCCTGGGAGACTTTGCTTCTTCCTGTTCAAGAGCTTTCAGGTGTTCTGTCAAGTCACTAGCATGAGATTTCTCCAGTTTCTTTATGTGGGCATTCAGTGCTATGAATTTCCCTCTTAGCACTGCTTTCATAGTGTCCCATAAGTTTGGGTATGTGGTGTTTTCATTTTCATTGATCTCTAGGAAGTCTTTAATTTCTTTATTTCTTCCTTAACCCATTGGTGATTCAGTTGAGCATCATTCAGTTTCCATGAGATTGTAGGATTTCTGTAGGTTTTTTTTTGTTGTTGTTGTTGTTGAAACCTAACTTTAAACCATGGTGGTCTGATAGAACATAGGAGGTTATTCCAATTGTTTTGTATCTGTTGAGATTTGCTTTGTGGCCAAGTATGTGGTCGATTTTAGAGAAGGTTCCATGGGTTGCTGAGAAGAAGGTATATTCTTTGTTTGGGTGGAATGTTCTGTAGATATCGATTAAGTCCATTTGAGTCATAACATCAGTTAAGTCCATTATTTCTCTGTTAAGTTTCAATTTGGCCGATCTGTCCAGAGGTGAAAGTGGGGTGTTGAAGTCTCCCACTATTAATGTGTGGGGTTTTATATGTGATTTAAGCTTTAGTAATGTTTCTTTTACATATGTGGGTGCCCTTGTGTTTGGGGCATAAATGTTCAGAATTGAGACTTCATCTTGTTGGATCTTTCCTGCGATGAGTATGTAATGTCCTTCGTCATCTCTTTTAATTCATTTTAGTTTGAAGTCAATTTTGCTGGATATTTGAATGGCTACACCAGCTTGCTTCTTAAGACCATTTGATTGGAACGTCTTTTTCCAGCCTTTTATTCTTAGGAGGTGTCTGTCTTTGAATTTGAGGTGTGTTTCTTGTATGCAGCAGAAAGACAGGTCCTATTTTTGTATCCATTCTGTTAGTCTGTGTCTTTTTATAGGTGAATTAAGTCCATTGATATTAAGGGATATTAATGACCAGTGATTGTTTGTTCCTGTTATTATTTTTATTTTTTGGTGGTAGAAAGCGATTTAATCATAAACAGGCATGAACCTAGTTTGTCTTTATTATGAGATGGCTTTCAAGCCCAAGATGAGGCAGTCTGGCTCATCACAATACTGACATAATATAGCTACTGGGAAATGAAAGAATCTTTCTGATCAGGTTATAAGAACAAGGCCTTTGGACTCATTCATGGTATTGAACATAGTAGGTAATCTATGATCTTGATCACATTCTTTAGGCTTAGTTTCCTCAGCTATCATTTAGAGATCACAATACATTACTTTGAGAAATGTGTGAGGGTTCTTTAAATGCAGTAATTATAAGTTTCTTTATTACATATTTGGGCTGCCCAGAATTAGCTTTGTTTTAATTAATTTTAATTATTTTATTAATTTAATTAAAATTTTGAGTACTTAGTGACAAGAAAAGGCTTAACTGGGGGAAAACCTGCAAAGGTCACCAGAATAATTATATTTCAGCACTGCTGTTCATCTGTGGACTTTTCTTATGTGTTTATGTTGACATGGTAAATAACTGGCTGATCTGGACTCTAGTTTACATATTCTGTATCTCACTTCCTCTTTCCTGTGGATGACAAGTCCTCACTTTGAGCCTGTTATAAAGTACTAACAATTAATGGAGACATGTTCTTTGCAGTGGAAAAGTGTCATTTTACATCTTTGCCTTGAGGTTAGAAACCTCAAAGCAGAATTTTATTGTTTTATAAGAATGTTTAATAACTACACATTTACTTTAGTTTTATGAGTTTGTTTGAAATAAGCTGAGAAACCCTGGTATTGAAGAGCCCTGTTTGGTCTTCCACAGTCCCAAGTTGATTTTTATATTTGTAAGAAGTTATTTTTTTAACAGAGTAAATGGAATCCCCAGCAGCAAGTGGTTGTAATTGTGAGGATCTGGTCAGATGCATATCATAGAGCCAGACAGAATCTAAAGTAAACAATGTTCTTTATACTTCCACCATAATTAAGTCAGAAAGATTTTGATAATTCCTTTCAGTGTACAGGGATACTTGTGTGTAATATTAGAAGAGTACCTGCAAATCTCTGGTCTTCACTACAAAACACTCTTCACCTAATCTTGTGCCACCTCTATAACATATAAACCAACCTTTCTAGAAGAAATGATTTACATGAAAAGAATAACTGCTAACAAACAATCATTCAGACTGGTTACACAACCAGGAGCTGAAAGGCCTAGAGGAATTAAAACCCAAACCTAAACCAAACCAAACTAAACCAAATCAAAAAACAATGACAAAAAAAAAAAAAAAAAAAAGACAAACCAAATACAATTACTGGGGAAAAGGTAGCTCCCTGCAACTGGGCTGTGTAAACACGCCGGAGTCTCCACATGTCTCTGCCTCCAAACACAATAAATAATCACAGCTTATCTGTGAAGCTAGAAACTGTAACAAATCTCAGCAGAATTACCTTATAGATCTTTTGGGTTGAAAGCTGAGGTTGTCAGGCTTCATTTGCTTCAAAAATAGTTTATTAAGAACTTATAAATTTCCTGGCTAATTCTAAATCCTGGTGATAGAAAAACCACTGGATATCCATCCTGTTCTAGAGAACTCACAATGGTCAATGGGGAAGAGTCTATCAGGATAGGTGAGCATTTGATTAAGGCAGACAGCGTCTAAGAAGCACTGGATTTCATGCTCAAATGTTCTCAACACAGACAAGGAGATCTCATACAGTAGTTATGGAAGTTTCCCTTGAGTTACATCAAAAAATTTCAGTTGAGGCTTTCCAAGAGTAGAGGCAGAGGTGGGTGTTCTAATGAGAGGGAAGAGCTGTGCAGTATTGGTGAAATTATTAAGGCCACTCCACGTAGTTAAAAGGGAGGTTTATTTTGTGGGCTAACTTACAAATGAAGGGGTAGGTTGCAGGGTCTGGCAAAGGTATAGCGCAGTCCGGCGGTGTTCTCTGGAGAACTCTGCTGGGTCTACCTCCAGAGTCCAGCATTCCGGAACCAAGCTCTTGACCTCCTCTTGATCCTCTGCCCTGCCTTGTGGGCGTGATCATTACCAAAGCCTCAATGGGGGTTGGAACTTCCAGGCCAATGCTGGGATGGCTATCCACTACAGTGCAGAGGTGCAAAGATCACATGCATAAGTCTGTGGTTGAGTATGATGGAACTCAGAGACATTTGGGGAAAGGTTATACATATAGCATTAGGACACTATCTTAGTCATTTGGGCTTCTCTAACTAAATGCCATAAACTAGTAATATAGTAAGCAACAAAAATTGTTTCTTGCAGTTTAGGCTATCAGTGTGGTTGTGTGACTTGTAACCTGACAATGTCTATGATACCAATGTAACAGCAAGCATACCAAAAAGGTCACTTGCTTCTCTTTTGTTCTTTCTTTGGCTTTTTTTCTTCTTTAATTTTTATATTTTTAAGACATTTAGTGTGTGTGTGTGTGTGTGTGTGTGTGTGTGTGTGTGTATGTGTGTGTATACATGTACACACAACTTGTGGAAGTTCGTTCTCTTCTTCCACTATGTGGTTTCTAGAGATCAAAGTTAGTTCATCAGCTTTGACAGCAAGTATCTTTACCCACTGAGCTATCTTTCTAGTCCTGGGGTCCATTATAGAGACAGACACTAAGCCCATCATTAGGGCTCTAAGTTCATGAATTGAATGTCTCCCAGTAGCCTCACCTCCTGATACTGATACATTGGGAGGTGGAATTAATACATAAGTAGTAGGAGACATATACATTCAGCCTGTTACAGAAATGCATCATGATTTAAAACTAAACTGAGCCGTAGCTCAGTGGAAGAGCACTTGATTAGCATGTACAAGGCATTAAGTCCAATTCCTAGGACCTCAAAGAAAAGAAAAGAAACTATTTGTGATTTCAAATTTTTTTCTAAGCAAAAAAAAAATATCTAAAAATACACATTATTATACTTGTGTCTAGTTAAAAAATGCTCATTTTAGATTCATTTTAATTGAATCTACATAAAATTTGTAGAACAACTCCATAGAAGTTTCACAGATTATCTGGCCAGGAGAGCAAAAATAAGAGACTCTTGCTGTCCTGGGTATGATAATCTGAGGTAGGGTTAGGGTTTGACAATGTAAACTCGAATCCATGGAAGGCTAGAGAAGTGCTATGTCACATGTTCAGGGTGTTGGTATAAGGTGGGATGCAGAGTGGTGAAGCTACTCTTGAAGGGTGTGGGGTTGGTAACTGACGTTTATATCCTGAAGAGGTTTCCAGGTGGCATAGAGTGACAGTAGAAAAGAATCATCTGGTCTGGGAAGATTATGGACAAGATAAGGGAGAACATGAATTAGAGCAGGATAGATTAAGGAATCTGAGCAAGCATGGAGAGTTGGCCAGGGGCGATGTTCCTGTGGAAGTAGGGGAGATGAATCTCAAGGAGATATTCTATTAGGCAAGTCTTTCAGGCTGCTCCTTTCTGATTTAAGATACTTCCTGAGCTCCCAGCTTGTATAGGGTGTTCTGAAGTAAAAGATAAGGCTGGCCCCTACCCTGAAACAGTAAAAATTGGAAGACAATGTTTTCAGCTGGAAGCAACTCCACATAACACCTCTGCTGTGTCTCCTTGTTGAAGGTCCTCTGCTGTGGCTCCTTGTTGAAGGTCCTCTGCTGTGGCTCCTTGTTGAAGGCCTCTGCTGTGGCTCCTGTGGTTTCTGTGGATCTGTCTTCACTTTTGTCCACTACTATGTGTGCAGATGCTGGCCTGGTGCAGAATGTGCTCTTAGTTACTTGTGTTCTTGTAGATTGTTAATATAGTTGTTCAGAGTAAAAAAATTAACTGATCCTTTACTACTCTATCTTGTACATCACCACATTCAAATCTTTAACACATTCGAGATCTTTATATTAACAGATCCGAATTCAGCATCTTCTTCCTCTCTGGATTATCCTCCCCAATCTAATCAGCATTATCTTTTACCTGGACCTCTGTATCTGAGACTTCTTCAATGGCATTCAAAGGATTTCAAAGGACTTTTTTGAAGAAAAGAGTTCAAAAGAAAAAATTTCAAAGAAAAATTGCGAAGATATTGAGGCAAATGATTCTTCTATCTACTTTCTCAGCACTTTCAACTACACATTAACAAAATCCAAAGTCCTGCCATGTCACTGAAGCCTTCAGACAGCAGCTTCCACCTCCAGTTTTCATCTCTCAATACATCCCTCCTGCCCACCTCCTTCCAGCTGTGTTGATTTCCTGCAGATATAAATAGCATGGTTTTTATATCAGGATACTCAAGCTTCCCCTTTTTGAATTGTATTCTATTTATATGTATGATTTAACCCCTCAATGTTAGAAAACTCTTAATTTGGCTCAAATATGCCTTCTAAAAGATGGAGATTATTTGATTGAAATAGTAGCTACCAATCTTGTAGTAATCTTGTCGTTTTTTTGTCTCGTTTGATTTTTTTCTTTGAGTGTTTAGCCACATGATACTGTTGATGTAAGAGACTCCATTTAGCCTCTGCTACCTTTTATAAGGGGAGCTGAATGATGGAAGTTATACCAGAATGGGTAATTCATGTGCAAGGACACAGTGGGGTGAAGGTATGAGGGGTTGAGTTAGTTTAGGACACACTGCCTACCTGGGGACACTGAAAGGTTTTATATGGCTTCATGTTTTACTCATATACCAATCCCTTCAGCATTTGGGTCACTGATGGGGTTGATAGATTACGTTAAGTTAGGCAACTGTAAAAAAAATTCTCACATGAATTATGATCTTAAAGAGACTGGACAGTTCTGACAGAAAAAGAGCAGGGACTTTTTTTTTTTTTAGGTCTTAAAGCTCAAAAGCATGAGTCACAGTGTCACAAATGGAATGTGGTTAAACTATATATACCTGGACATTTAGTGGAAATAAAAAGGGCTTATGAGACCAATGTTATCTTTGTATCTTTCTTTCTTCCTCTTTCCCCTCTGCTTGTCCTTCATAGAATATGGATGGAATGTTCACTGACCGCCACTTCCTTCAGAAGGACCTAGGGACACATACTGGCCTACACAAGTGGTTCTCAACCTTCCTAATGCTGTGACCCTTTAATAAAGTTTCTCATGATGTCGTGACCCCCAAGCACAAAATTCTTTTTTTTTTTTTGAGCTGAGGATCAAACCCAGGGTCTTGTGCTTGCTAGGAAAGCGGTCTACCACTGAGCTAAATCCCTAACCCCACAAAATTATTTTTGTTGCTACTTCATAACTGTAATTTTGCTACTGTTATGAATTGTAATATAAATATCTGTGTTCTCCAATGGTCTTAGTCAACCCCCATGAAAGGGTCAAGGGTCACAACCCACAGATCTAGAACCACTTGCCTATACCTTATCTTTAAATCATGAATTTGGTCTGCTTACTCTCTCAAGGGGCTCTGTCTGAATATCCATCATACTTTTTCCCACACAGTATTGATGTGTCTGCTTCCTCCACTTGTCTACAGACCTCCAGGATCAATGCTATGTCTCATTTGTCTTTATAGTCTGGCCGTGTGTCTTGGGCCCTGACACAGAGTGTGTGCTCATTAGATGGTTACTGAATTGAAACTACAGCAAAGTAAATATGACACATTCTTTACCATCCATTTGTCCACTGGCTATTTGAAGAGGAGGATATGTAAATTAATAATTGTGTTGTGATGTGATAAGAGTTATAGCAGTTACATAAGAAAGTACAGCTGTTGTGTAGTGGCAGGCACAGTGAGTGCTAAAGCCTCGGGTGATCCTTATGCCCTCCCCTGGTGTATATTCAAGCAGGTCTTTAATTCATTTAGGAAAGAAAGAATATTGACTGCAGAGACATTAGATTATCTGTGAAGTTCTAAAGCTCTTAGAAACCCTCAGATGGGAAGTTGCCATCTAACAGTGAAATATTAACTCCAGAGCAGCTGTTGGAGACCTGTTTTCTATGTGTGCCTCAAGGCATATCACTAAATCTATTGACACCTACAAGGTTTCTTTTTTGTAAAAAAAGGAAAAAAAAAGGTATTACAGAATTTGCTTCTTTAGTGTTCTTACATTATCTTAGAAAGGGTATTTTTTATAAGTAGTGAATAATTAAATCAGACAGCTAATGGGGCTAGCAACAATGAAATGGACAAGCTCTTTATCCCTCTGTGGTTAGGGATGTTAGCTGAGTATTCTTTGTTGGAGCTGAGCAATTGTTAGGAGTGCTTCATGATAACATAAGCTGACCTCTATCCATGCCATGCATGCTGATTCATTTGAACAGACATAGTGTTGAGAGTGTCCACTGAAGGTTTTGACAGAATCCTGCTTTGATGAAAATATGACTTTGGGAGTTGGAGCAATCTGTTTTAGAATCTTATATTTGTCTCCAACAATCTAGGTAGTTTTGTGAAAGTGGTGCAAAATCTCTTAGGTTGTTTTCTTGGCTGTAGAGACTTATTTGATATTCCAGCTTGCTCTGAGGAATATAATAAAATGGCACGAGGGACTGACCCAATATTTGGAAAATAATACGTGTTTAATAAATGTATGTTTGTTTTTCTTTCTCTGCAGCTAATAATTTTCTGTCAAAAATCTTCTTTTTAGAATTCTTCTTGGTTAATATTTCAAGCCTTTGCTTGAAGATCTGTTGCCTTTATGCTCAATACTCTATGGTAATACTGTAAGAACTAATTTTTATTAAGTCTGTATCATATCAAAATATAAGAAAATGCCCTCAAGAATCTATTTTATCTCTTGTTTAGAACCATATAAAGATATATAAATTATGATGTAGGAATGGTAAGTATTCTTCCAATGTGTGAGAAGGAGCAGATTTCAAGGTATCAGCTAGCCATAGGCTCTAGGTGTTAAGTTTCTGGCACCTTACTAAACAATGGGATTGCTACTTCCTTGCCATACAGAATGAGTGAATTTGGGAATGACAATGGATTCACAAAGTAGCATTAAGTCTATCTTGACTTCTAGCTGTAGTTTTCTCTGGTCCTTCTCAGCCCCACAGACCCTGCAGCCTCTTACAAAATAATCACTCAGAAACTTATATTATTTAAAACTGCTTGGCCATTAGCTCAGGCCTACTGCTGACTAGCTCTTACACTTAAACTCAGCCCATTTCTGTTAATCTATATGTTGCCATGTGTTCCATGGCTTTACTTGTGTGCCATTACATGCTGCTCCCTGGACGGCACACTGGTGTCCTCCAACTCAGCCTTCCTCTTCCCAGAATTTTCCTTCTCTGTTTATCATGCCTATACTTCATGCCTGGCTACTGGCCAATCAGCATTTTATTTATCAGCCAGTTAGAGCAACATATTCACAGCATACAGAACATCCCACAGCATTGACTTCTCTGAATCTATGATAGACTTGGTAGTCTAAAGTGTAATGTTACCGAGTTCCAGTTTTACAAAGGCATTTAGCCTAGGTGCTGTTAGGACAAATTAAGTTGTACATTTAGAAATGTTTTATTGAAATGCTGCTTTCTTTCAATTAAAAAGTATCAAAGAGGAAAGTTTACCAGGCAGATCCTGAGGCTACGCCTCTGTTAACCCTGAGATACTTCGTGGCTGTCTTCTCTGTCACTGTCAGATGTTAAAATCTGCAGACTCACACCTAGGTCTTGAGGATCCTTAAAGACTGAAGCCTTCTGAACACACCAAACCCAGGCCTTCATAGACAGTACCCTCAGCTTCAAATCCATTCTAAGGAATGTGCACCTTCATCTATGTGATTTGATGTTGATTTCCCCTTCCAACCATGGCCTGTGCTTTGACTCTGGATTAGTTATGAGTACATGTACATTGTAACTTAAATAACATTTGAACTGACTGCGAATAAACATTTTCAAAATAGGTAAACTAATAAATTCTGCATCTTTTTACTTATCATCTTTTGTCTGTGTTGTTCATTTTGCTTCCTAATATCTCTTCCCTACCAAGGTTTGTTTGTTAATTGGAATAGGTGTCCTAGTGTTCTATCGCTGTGAAGAGACACCGTGACCACAGTAACTCTATAAAGAAAGGCATTTAATTGGTGCTGGCTTAGGGTTTCAGAGGTTCAGTCAATTATCATCATGGTGTAGAGCAGGGCAGCATGCAGGCAGACATGGTACTGGAGAAGTAGCTAAGAGTTCTACATCTGGATTCACAGGCAGCAGGAAGAGAAAGACTGACATTTGGCCTGGTTTGGTCTTTTGAAACCTCAAAGCCCACTGCTAGTTACACACTTGTCCAACTAGGCCACACCTACTCCCAAAATACCACACCTGCTCATCTTTCTCAAGTAGTGTGACTTTCTAATGACTAATTATTACAATATTGGCCTGTGTGGGCCATTCTTACTCAGACCACCACAGGGTCTTCTGAGTCTCAATCTTTCATTCACAGAAAATGTTTGGTATGATGAAGTTGAGATAAGAAATGGTTAAGAAGTCATTCTGCTCTGATATTCCTTTTCTCTTCCCTCTGTTTTTGTGGCTGACTATTGATACTGGGCTATGACAGTGCTTACCAAGATCCTAAGGTGGAACAGTTTGCCATCTATTGAAAGAGGGAGAACTTCAATTTGGTTACATAGCTAGAGTGAAGCTGAAGATCTGAGCCTCATCCACACAGAACTTCTGATTCTAAACATGGCATTTACTATCTCAATTTTCCTTCAGTTTTGTCAATAGTAGATACGCTGCAATGTACTTTGGAAAGGATATCAAATAAATAAATCTTGGAAAATAGTATTTTATTCATCCTACTAGAGAATCCCCCAATAATGAACACATAGTCATACTTTTTAGATTAATGATGCAAACAATGCAATTAAATTTTGTGGTGTTTACTGAGCAAGTATCACTTAGTTCCACCTCAACTAACAATTGTTGAAGCCATGTAGTATGTGAATGGTATTTTGATTGCCAGTAGTCAGCATGAATGCTTATCTCTGACTGTATTTCTCCCTTTTCAGTCAAATTGTTTAGAAGAAAATATTTCAGAGTGTTTTTCATTAATAATTAAATGATAGCATTGTCACATACCTCTGATGTGAGACTGCCTTTTTAAAATTTGTGTTCTTATATTTTTATGTGTATGGTTGTTTTGATTGCTTGTATCTCCATGTCCTATGTACATGCTTTGTGCCTGAGAATTCCAGAAGAGGGTGTGGTAACTAAACTTGAGTCCTCTGGAAGAGCAGCAAGTGCTCTTAACTACTGAGACATCATTCCAAGGTCTGACCTCCTACTCACAAACATGTTTGGGAGAACTGGCACATGGACATGGGAACTGTTTTCAACTTTGTTTTTAATCTTGCAAATTAAAGTTAGGAGTTTTAAAATGGAAGGTAGAAAAATAGAGCAGACCTTTTGAGTGGAGTAAGATCTATTTGTTTAATAGAACTAGCATTCCTACAAGATGGATTTCCTGACTTAGCAATTTTGCTGGCAGTACTTTATAATACTAAAGAGAACCCAAGAAAAGAACTTCATATATTATATATAAAGTAACATAAAAGTAATTTATAATACTAAAAAGAAGAAGGATTCACTACCCACGAAGTGTCAATCCAGCATCAGAGGTAAGAATGAGTTTGTCAGGGAGAGAGTATATATATAATACTAAAGTCTAATACTAAATACCATTCCCATGTGGTAGAGCACATGAGAATGTGTAAGGCACGGACTCTGGAAACTGATTTGATTGTACCTCTGTTGTCTTCTGCACTAGGTTTTGCTTATGGTGTTAGAGATTTTATTTCTTTTTGAAATCTTGTATAATTTGAGCCATCCTAATAAAATATATGCTAGTCATAATTATGAACAACAACTTTTGCAAGTAAAATCCAAGACATCTGGAACAGGGGTATTAATTGGTATACACCATCTAAATTAGTTCATTCAGAGAACAGGTTGCATTTTGAAAAAGCATCACTAATTGCTTTTGCAGAAATTACATTTTCATACTAGAACCCAGTGATGTCTTTGATGTCAGTCTTAGGTTGCCAAGATTGGATTTCATAACCTACAATGAACATAGCTTGCCCCGAAATGACCTAGACCTAGAGAGAAGTGGGGGATTTGCTTTTCCACAGTAAAAAGGTTTTGAAAGTAAATATATTCTGTAGATATATAATTGAATATATGTTTCTAAGGTTGTATTTTCACTCCTAGATGTAGAATAATTGTGATTTTTAGCTAAACTCTCCACACTAGAAAGTCTGAGAAAACAAAGATGGCAATCCTACACAGCACAGTGGGATAACAGAATTGCTTGTCCATAAATTAAGATGAGAAATCACAAGCTCCCTGTGAAAATAAGAATGTCTGCCTTTCAATATCATCAAAGTCAAGTTACCAGAGCCTTGCTCCCTGCTTTTGTTTAACCTTTTCTGTGTTGCACATGGCAAAGACAGAAGTACAATATGTAAAAAAATTATGTGTGTGAAAATATGTGTGTGGAAGTATGTGGCAGCTTTAGAACACTGTGTACTTGCAGACTTATGAACATGTGAATTTACCGTATGACCCTTTACCTGGAATTTCCATAGAAATGGGAAAGAATTCCCTTTTGTTCTATATTTTTTCCAGTCTACCCACGCCCTTGCCAACCAGTTACATTTGGCCAGAGTACAATTACTAATTGCTAATTTTTAAGTAAGACATCATAGAAGAATGAAATATCTCCCAGGTGGATAGCTGATTTTGACTCTGGTGCCAGCTTTTGGCTTACGGAATGGTGGTTATGAGGCTGAGTCCTGCCTCAGGCAACAGAGAACACAGTGATTGTTTAGTAATGTCTTCAAAGGAATTAGGAGGGGTAGGGATTGTGGAACACAGATCTTGTAATTGTTTTCCCTAGACTAATTCCTGGAAGAGGAAGGATTCACTACCCACGAAGTGTCAATCCAGTATCACAGGTAAGAATGCGTTTGTCAGGGAGAGAGTACATCACTCTGCCTGTGTTCCACACTGTAGGGTAAACTCTGCTCCTAACAGACTTACCTTGTCAAATCACATCTTGGTCTAACAAATTGCAGTTCCACAAAATGCAGCCAACTATTTTAATCCTCTATTAGAACACGAGGATTCTGGAATTAAAGATCTTGATACCCTCAAGCAGTATTATCTAAAGACAAATTTAATTAGCAATTCCAAATCAACTATATTGAATATATTAGGTCAGACATTGCTGAAGGAAAATGTAGTTTTGAGGCCCACAAATGCTGTTATGTAGCTAGCTGTTCGTCCTTTCAACCATGTGCTTGAAGAACAATGTCCATCCTAGGACTCTTAACACCCAGAACTTGAAGGAAATGTCCTGGTGATTGACAGACTGCTGACCATCCTGCCTAAGCTCTGCAGATCTGTTCATAGCCCAGTCATGAGCTAACATAAAAAGAAAGTGCCTCTGTCCCTCTCACCTCCAAGTAATGGGGAAACTCCACGGAGTCTTTTTGATAATCAGAGGAATTTATTTGGGGTTAACTCACCACAAGCATAAGGGAGTTGGTTGTGGAATCCAGGAGGGGTAGGGCGTGGTCCAATGCAGTTCTCAGGAGAACTCTGGCTTGATCCACAGCGCCAGCATCGGAGACCACGAGGTAGCCAAGAGAGAGCGAGCATGTGCTCCTCCCAGGTCTTAAGGGGTCTGTATCTCGGCCAAACCTCGTGTGTGGGGCAAGTACTTAGCAGTTACCGGCTGCCTACTAGGGCCAGTACTTCAGGGTGCAGACATACAAGTCATCCTGTTCTTCTGTCTCTCAGCTCCCATCTCAGTCTCTCCCTCCTCCTGTCTCCCTCCCACTCTGCCTCATCCCACCTGCGGTCTCTAAGGCACCCTCCTCTCCCCATTCAGTCCTTTCTGGTCCTCTTTCCACACACGCCTTTTAAAACTTTCTGTGATATGGTTCCTCTCCCATTTTTATAAAGTTATTTATTACAAAGGTAAGCATTAGTTTAAGCCAGAATAAATGTTCAGTTTTAAGTAACACCGCACAATAAATAAAGTTTTTAAGGAAAAATTCCACTGAAACAATTTAGTTTTGTAGAGAAGGGTTTAAGAGAGAAGGTTCCAGTCAGTGAACTCTTGTTTCCTTTTCCGTTGTTTGTCAAAACTGCACGTTAGGTTTTGAAATTGTTCACAGGATTCGAACAGAGGTGGCCATTCCTCCCTACCTGACGCTGTGGGGAGGCATGAGGGCACAATCATCTTCCTAAGGGACGCTTGGATGAAGAAAGCGCTTAGGATCTTAGGACTGCTTCTCGCTTCCAGCTTGATTGGACCACGAGGCTGTGCTGGACCAGCTTTTCAGGTGTCCTTTCTTCAGTGCTCTAGTGTCCTGAATGCCAGAGATGCTAGGAATATCTGGAAGGGCATTGAACTGGCTTGAAGCTGTGTTCACGCTCAGTGACTTGGTGACTTCTGGATTTTTGCGTACAAATGAGAATGAGGACACTTGGGCCGCCCTGTCCCATCCAGACAGCACTCTGCCCTGATGATGGATTTCTCCAGCCTGCATTTCAAGCCATCAGCAGCACCAGCGTCATAGAAGTGAAGTACAATGCAGTTTGAAAGAGCTTCCTTCGAAACCTTTTTCTCTCCCCCTGTCTGCAGTGTAGTGCTCCAGGCATATAGGAAACAAAGGACAGGAGTCTACAGACACTTAGAGGAGGGTAGTGTCTTCTCAGAGGGAACCAGGAATGTATTTACTCTGCTCTCGGGCTCTTCTCCTTTGCTCCTTTAAGTTTTTGCTCTCTTCATTATCCCAGAATTGAATTGATATTCTCTCTCCCTCCCTCCCTCCCTCCCTCCTTCCCTCCCTCCATCCCTCTCTCTCTTTCTCTCCCTCCCTCTCTCCCTCCCTCTCTCTGTCTCTCTCTCCTCTCTCTGCTATTGTGAAGCCTTGAACTCCCAGTCCCTTCTTCAGCTATCTATCTCTGAGACCACAGTGAAGGAAAGGCTCTATTATAGGTTTCCCATGTGTGGCAATTCTGTCCACTGTCACTGCTTCAGTTTCTGGAGTGTCTGTTTTCTGTCAAGTTCTCCTGTATTTAGCTTGCTTGTTACTAAAGTATCTTGGGCTTTTTTCTTTCTTTTCTTTACATAACTGGCGTTACTTACTGTTTTTATCCATATGGTTCTTAATTAAGCTTGTTTTATTTTGAAGTTTTTCAAATACGTTGGGCTTGGCTTATAGAGGCTATGTTGTGGGGTCTGCACTAAAATTGCCTCATTCCTGCTCAGCCTGTCATAATTAAGAATAATGTGATTTCTCCTGTGATATGCTATTCCTTGTTATTTCATATATATATATATATATATATATATATATATATATGTATATTTTATCTTTATAAAACAAACTAGAGTAATCTAACTTGCTAGAGATATTTTTATTTCCCTCTTGAACGTAAATTTTAGATTAGGTATCAGATGTATTTTCTATCATTTGTTAAAAAGATATCAGGAAATTGTTTCTTCTTTCTGATTTTACATGTATTTCTATTTCTTAAGTTTCCCCCTTCATATGTTATCATTGGAATATTTCATCTATTTTCCTTGTCAAACAGTGGAGGGGTAAGCCTCAGGGTGTGCTTTTTTTTTGCCTCCTGTGTCTGTGGGTGTCTGAGGAATATCAGCTACCACAGAGACTGTCAGATAATTGTCTCTATCCTTAGGAATAAGTTAAAGACATCAAAAAGCAAAACATTAGCTAAAATTTATAATTTTCAATTAAGAATTTTAAGAAATGAATGAACAATGTGTGTTCTCCTAATGTGTGGTTATTAGCACTTTCTGATTTATCAACTTCATTAGACTACTAGTACCACAGCTTTGGGAAGTGCGTTTAGTTCATTTGGTCTTCTTATTCTCCCAGAACTCTCTCCAACTCTGCCTCTCTCGGTCACAGCTTTACTTCTTTTATTAATTGCTTTCTATCACTTCAGGATAGGAGTTAGACTCTCAATTCTCAACCACTTCTCTTTTGGTGGGCTCTCTCACCATGCACTGAGGCACGAGAGGATGCGATTAACCTGTGGTACTCAGCGCCTCTCCTAACTTCCCCACCTCCCTACCTGCATGCATTTTGCTGTGGCTTGAAATTATCCATGTTTATAATACTTAAAATTTACTCTATTACTATAAACTTTCCATGCTTTGTCTCAGAGGCACACTCTAAATATTTTCCCCACCAGCTATATAGATATTATTTCTAAGCTTTGAAGCTATATTGGGGGATGAAAACTTATTATTATCATTATTATTATTAATGTATTTATTCATTTTGGTTTTTTGAGACAGGGTTTCTCTGTGTAGCCCTGGTTGTCCTGGAACTAGCTCTGTAGACCAGGCTGGCCTCGAACTCATAGAGATCTGCCTGCCTTTGTCTCCCAAGTGCTAGGATTAAAGGAGTGTGCCACCACTGCCTGGATAGCATTTTACTTATTAATATAATAGAAATTTCTTTGCTTGTTACAATGACATTTTCATGACTCTTTTTGTCATAGGGAATTAATTTTCTTCATTTAATTTTGTTTCTCAAAGTTTCTGACACACAGTTCTGCTTTGGACAGGCCCCGTCTCATTCCGAGGCATACCCAGTCTCCCAAGATTTTGTTGCACTGCTGGATTTGACTCTGCACCATTGTGTCCCAGCTTCTATTGCTGTTCTTAGTATTTTCCTTTTATATTTTAATACTTTGGTGAAGAGTAGATAACTTTTCTGAGTCTTTGGAAGTTCCAAAATGTTTTTAGAGGCCAGCAAGGAGGCTCGGGTACTTGCTTTACTTGGGTAAAGGCACTTGCTGCCAAACTTGATGACCTGAGTTTGATCCCTGGAACTCACAGGATACATGGGGAGAACTGACTCCTGAAAGTTGTCTTCTAGCCTCTACGTGTGTGCACGCATGCACACACACACACACACACACACATACACACACACACACACACACACACACACTTAGGAAATGTAATAAAGAATTTAAAATTTGAAAGTGTTTATATTTTACTCATGGTTAATTTGAATAGCAGTTTGGCCAGATTTAAAATTACTTATCTTGACTAGCTGTTTCCTCAATGCCCCTTTCTTCGGCCACAGTCACTGTTGATGTGTCTGAGTCCTATCAACTTGGAGACTGTCTTTTTATTTTTCTGAAAACTTACTGAACTTTTCTCTTTGTTACTAGAGCCCCACATTTTCTACAGGCATTATATAAGGAGAGTTCATTGAAAAAGCTATACAACTTAATTTACCTTTCAGTTCTCGGGCCTCACCAGAGCCTCACACATGCTAAACAAAAGCTCTCCACCCTTAACCCAATAGATTTATTTAACTTTGCAAGCAGTTTTAGGCTTACAGGAAATAGAGCCTTCCCCCATGAGCCCACCCCACATACCAGTTCTTTATTAGTAACACATTGCTATGTCACAGTTAAAATACAGTATTTTTAACCAACGTCTATAGTTTCTCCATCTTTCCTTATTTCTGACTTTTAAAATTATCTCAGGATTTTGTAACACATCATATGTAGCTGTTGTGTCTTTTTTAGAATTGTCTTGATTGTGGGTTACTTAGACTTGATTTTCATGGCCCTGACACTTTTAAGAAATATTTTAGGGTTCCTATTTAGTAGGATCTTTAAATTGTTTTCTCATGATTGGACTGTGGTTGTAGGTTTAGGGGAGATCATAGAAATGCTATTTTTATTAAAAACATGTGTAGACTACTTAACATCAAGAAGATTTGTAGATGTTGACCTTACTACTCTGGCTGAAATATTGTTTTTAGATATTTTTAGTTTAAAGCTACTCCTTTCTCAAGTTTATATGCCACACTATTATGAAGAAATGACAGTAGACATCTTATATTTAAGGAATGAGGAGTATGCTTCCCTTCAATTAGGATAGCTTGATTGCACAGATGTATTTGCAATTCCTCTGCAAATGGAGCCTGCTCTGCCCATATGTGCCAACTTGTTTAATGATTTATTTATTTCAGAATGGACTTGCTATTTTTCTTGTACTTAAGGTTATAATGAAGTACTGGTTAATTTTGTTGATCATGTTGTTTCAGCTTTTGTCATTGGGAATATTTCAGTTGGCTTCTGTGACATTTTCCCATCAAAGCAACCTTCTCTCTCCTGTCTGTTCTCATAGAAATTCTCCTGTATATTTTCTGTTTTGGTCCTAAAATCAGCCATTTCTCCAATGAGCTCCTGTTTGTTTTTATTGAGAACAATGGCATTGGAAGCCAATATTAGGGCATTGGGTGTGCTCATCGCTACAGGACATCATTGCTTCTAGGGCCTTTCAGCTGACATAGTACAGTAATATAACTGTACAACTAAGCCATTAATATGTATATATTTCTATAGGTGATGCATACTACTCTTTATATACACATTTCCACACTAAGCTAAACATGAATTTTTGTTGATACCCCTCTTTCTCTTTCTTCTCTCCTCTCTCTCTGCTGGTGAACCTTCTAGAGAATTTTTAACTCAAGGTTCTGCTGAGCTAGAACAGGAGCTGAGGAAGTTAAAATTTTACAAAATTTATTCTCAACATTCTCTTCTCTTCTCTTTCTCTTTCTCTCTCTCTCTCTCTCTCTCTCTCTCTCTCTCTCTCTCATGTGTGTGTGCTTGTGCACATGCACCCATGTGCATGTTTGGCCATCTCCAAGCCCAAAAGTTACATACATGGTTAGCACATACGTACTGGTCAGGTTTACTTTGGAGTGTCATCAGGAAGAAGACTGGAGCTTTGATGCCCTCTGGTCACCTCTCTATCCACTTGTTGTAATGAAAAGAGCATTTTGACAACAGCAAACTATAAAAATCTACTTATTTGGTAACTCTGAGAGTTTATTTAGATTATATAATTTTAAAATTATTTCTTGATATTCTATTACAATTATATCATTCCCCTTTCCCTTTCCTCCCTCCCAAACTTTCCATGTATCTCTCCTTGCTCTCTTTCAAATTTATGGCCTTTTGTTCTATTAATTGTTCTTGCACATGTATGTGTATATGTATACACAGATATATTTTAAATACATTAATGTAACCTGCCCAGTGTGTTTAACATTACTTGTATGTATGTTTTCAGGATTGTTCATTTAATGTTGGATAACCAATTGGTGTGCTCTTTCCTGGGGAAGACTATTTCTCCAGCTCTCAGCAATCCTTAGCTATTTGTAATTCTTTGTGTAGGATTGAGGTATCATGCATAACCCCTAATTACATTCTAAATATTTGATCTTATGTATAACTTTCATCAAGGAAATGTCTCTTTACAACAGATAGAAACCATTACAGAAAGCCAGGACATCTCAAAACAGAGTTTGCCAATGGATAGATACATCAGCAACCCAACTCCCACACTCAAGGCTCAGGACTACTGCTGTGGAAGAAGGGATGGAGAGATTGTAAGAGCCCAAGAATCAGGGAGTTTGCTGTGCGATTGTGTCTCCTAAGAATGTCAGAAGCTACATCCATAAACTCTCACAAACATGACTGCTTAGCCACGAGCTGAACAAGGACAGCAGCAATAGATTGCTGCACTTGTAAAGATGCTGTCTCTCTGGCTTCCACATGGCGGGAAAGAATCATGCGAACATGGAAAGAATGTGGGTGGCCGACACATGCAGGGCCTCATCAGATATCTCCTAAATTCTCCTCATTTATATTTCCATATCATCTGGTCAATGATACTAAATACGCATCTCAGAGACCTGTGAAGATGAACAAGCACAATGTATGGAAACTTCTTACACTGCCTGGGCTGCAGGAAGTCCTCACTGAACTGAGTGGATAAAGATCCCACCTGTGAGATGGAGGAAAGTGCTGCCCACCTCTTGAAGTGAGGTGTGTCATAACTGATGGGCACGGAGGACTACCAGCTTGTTTCTAATAGCTCTACATAGGAGTGAACTCTATTAAAATGATTAAAGTTCCCCAGTTCATACTGCTCAATATTAGTTGCTATTCCCTTTTGATATCTATGTGTTAATACACATTTTCTCCATAAACTTCTCTTAATCTCTACTTACACTTTTAAAGCATGTTTTTCCTGTAGCACAAAACAAAGCAAATTGGATTGACTCTCAAATGACTAATATGCGATAGATTTGTTTTCTTAGTATTGTTTGTTGATAAATTTTAATTTCATCATTGATGAGTGCAATTCATTTCCAAAATAAAAGAGCAGGTTTGCTATAAGGGAGAATATTATTGCCTCTCAATAAACTGAGAAGAGAGGCATCTGACTGTTTAAAAGTCTCCTCATGCACATGGAGATTTGATTATGTCCATCTTCATCATTTTATACTAAATAACAAAAGGCACCTCTTTTTTTGGGGAAATCTGTTAGAAATCTTAAGCATTATTAGCTCAATGGAGTTTGTGGAGGCTTGATGCTCTAGAAGGAAAGAATTTAAAGCATTTTGTTATGATGGGAAAAATAAAAACATTAAATTCAGAATCACCTGTCTCAGTTTTGAAGAAATCTTATGAAGTCAAAGCTTTATTAAATTGAAATGAGCTTAAATAAACGGTTTTTGATTTATTTTTATAGTGCCCATTGGTCTTCCATGAATAATGAGAACATTTACAACTCAGGAGATTTAATGTGGATGTCATACCAGGATTGGTTAGAGGTGCTAACACTGAGTAATTGCCTTTTCACAAACTTGTATCTTGATAACAGAGCATTTTTTTTTTAAAGCACATGACTGGGCATTCAATTTTGTGCAAGTATATCTCATTAAGAAAACAAAAGGTAACTTTGAAAAAGTTTGAGTTGAAGAAAATGATCCTGTAAAAAGCTCTGATGAGCCATGAAAGATAATGTTGGATCAAAGAGACTGTCCTTTCCACAGCTGATCATGCTGTCTGAGGAGCATTAAACTCTGTCCTGATAGGCTTATACTCTCCAAAAATTATGCCCAGCCAAGGGTACTTATAGCGTGCTTATAACAAGAAAGTTCAAGGTTATGCTAAGTAAAATATTTAATGTGCCACCTCTATAAAAAATCACCCAGGGCAACAAAAATACCCTATCTACCAATCTATGTTGGGTCCTAGATTCACTACCATTGTGTGCTCTTCACTAGATACAACCTTAGGGAAACATGTTTCCAAGAGTCTCTTGTGGGACTTACTAGCTCATACTTTTTATCCAAACACAAGGACACAGTCCCTAACTCCTCATTACTGACAGGGGAAACGTGTTCCCATTGACAGCAGTTAGAGGTAAAGTGAGGGTGAACACGGGAGGAACAGAACCAACAATTATTAAGTGCCTTCTGTGTTCTCCACTCTCAATAATAGTAACAGTGGTATATGCCCAAGAAATCTGTGTATGTATGATTGATGTGGATTGTTTTATTTCCCATGAGGTAGCTATAAAAGAAGTGCTACTGTTAACTCTAAGTTATGCAGGGAAAATGATACCTTTCAAGGTTAAGTAACTTCACTGGATATAAAACAGACATTTGGCTCTTGTGTTCCAAACACTGTACTAGTTTACAACTGCTAGCTTGTTTATGTAACTGTAGGCTTGTTTTTTTTTTTTTTTTAATGTCCATTTTTAGGACTTTGGAAACAGACAAGGTTTAGATTGTTTGTCAAGGACTTTATGAATAACAAGTGTGGTACTCAGTATTAAACCTACATCTATAAATTCAGGGTAGGTATTTTAATATGGAGAGAAATACATGTACTGTGTTGTTTGAAGATTGAGATATGCATTAGAGAGGAATACTTTACTAAAACAAGTATACAGAAGAGGCTTTCCATACACTTTCACATTCTAAGACTGTGGTAAGTGGAAAAGGATGTGAGGACACTTCAGTTCTGGTCCTTGTCCCGTAACGGCTTTCTTTCAATGACTAAATGATCCCAAGTGGATCTGAACACAGCTTTCACTATGTATACTACAGGCAAGGCTTTGGTTTTCTATTTCATTTCCTCTTGTCTTTTCCTCCTTCTCTCCTCCCTTCCTACCCTCTTTTCTTTCTCTTCTTCCCTCCCTCACTCCTTTTCATCTCCTTTATGTCTTGAGGCAGGGTCTCACTCTAGGCTGAGGCTGGCCTGAAACTTAACTACACACCCAGAATAGCCTCAAACTCATGACATCCTCCTGCCTTAACCTCTTGAACACTGGGATTACAGTCATGAGATACTGTGCTTGGCTACTATTTCTCAACGAGCATTTGACTATCTACAAACAGTCCCCCTTTCTCTTCATTTGGGTGGAGGGCTCACCTCACAGTCTGCTTACAGCTGAGCTTGTTGGTCTTAACATTTTGTCCCTATTATTTTTAGCAGGTAGAAGATAGGAAAATGGCTAGGGTTGGATCAGAAACGAGGAAAGGTAGCTTGTAAACTGACTTGATTTGAACATGGCCTGAAGCTAAGGGCTTTATCAGAGTCATACATTCATCAGTATTAGACCTTTGCTATGATATTAAACCATCTTCTCTCCTTCTTAAGCTGCTGCTTGTGTTAATGTCAGGAGCCTTCAGACAGAGTGAGGGTTAGTGTAGGTTAAGAACCTAGCCCAGGATTTTACTATTCAGTGTCCCTGGCTGAAATATCAACCATTTACTGATTCAGATAAAACAATCCCCATGAAATAGGAGTGATAATAAATTTAATTTTCATGAAATTCAACTAGGAAAAGGAAGATCCAACTTATAAAATGTCTTATAGCAACATAAATACTTAGAAAATCTTGATTACTAATCAATTGATTAAAAGAAATATTACATGAATTTGTATTTTAATCTATTTCCTATCCTGGGATACTGAGGTTGCTTCAAGTTTTTCTAGCATTACAAATAATTCTAGAATATATATTTTATATCTATGTGCATTTCAGTGTCTATTTTTTAGGATAAAAGGGAATACATAATAACGTTTTTGAGAAACTTTGTTAGAGATCTGTCCAGGGTTGTGGAGATAGCTCAGTCAGCAAAGTGCTTGCCATAAAAATCATGAAAACCCAAGCTTGATATCCAGAACTCATGTGAAAAAAACAAAGTGTAAAATCCTGATGTCTTTCCTATCATATTCACACCTATGCAATTGTTGTCCCATTTGTCATGGTAAAAGCAGTTTACTGTATGTCTGCGATTCTGAGTAACACTCTGTGCAAATCAGGAATAGCTTTCTTACCTAACTTATCCCCATTTTGTTGAAATTTATATCCTTAGAAGAACTCTATTCTGTGGAAGAATATTACAAACTGCTAATAGAAGCTTTATAAAATGGATCTGAGTATTCAAACTTCACTACAGTTTAGACAAAATGAAAATGCAATTTTTAGAAGAGTAACCTCTACTGATCTGTCACTTTGCTGACATTTGAGGGGCAAGAATATTATAGTGTCTCCATAGGTATAGAATCAGAACAATTAAATGTATGTATGTACAATAAAAAACAAGATGTGGTCATGTGTTCTTGTAACCTAGCCTTGGTGAGGAGAAGGCATGCAGTTCCCTGGGGCTTGCTGGCTAGCCAGCCTAACCTACTTAGTGGTTCTAGGCCAAAGGAGAGATATGACGTCCAAAATCCCAAGATGAATGGGGCCTGAGCAATGACAACTGAAATTGTCCTTTGACTGCCACATGCAGATATATGCCCCCCAATGGCCTTATTGCTATTTGCTAAGTTGATCATTAAGGTATGACATCGTATTGCTAATTCATACTTGTCTCATGCCCACTATTTAATACTTAATACATCAGCTTTGTAGTCAAGTCCATTGTTAAGATAATAGGCTATTTGAAAGTATATTTATCTCTTTCTAATTAGTTTCTAAAATCTATGTAATAAAAATGCATTATTTTAACTAATATATCTTGAGAGATGTAGTGCATATTCTGTACTCATTTTATTGTAAAAGTCAAGCTCACTTATTCTCTCGTGTGTAGGTCTAATACTCTGTTTTCAAAATATACCTCTTCAATTTTCTTATAGCACTTTAAAGAGATGATTTATTTATTTATTTATTTGCAAAGTAGCCATGGTATTGGTTATTGTAGGTTGAAGTCACAGGAGGACAAAATTACATGCATTAATACATTTTAAGGATTTTTTATTTATGTGTATGTGTGTATGACCATGTGAGTGTATGCTACATGGATATGGAAACCTATAGAGATAATAAGCACCATTAGATCCCCTGAATCTAGAGTTATAGGTCTGTAGGTGCTGGGAGTCAAACTTAGGTTCTCTACAATGGCAAGAAGCTATCTTAACCACTGAGCAATCACTTCAGCATCTATAGATCAGCATCTTGTGGGTAAGGAGTGACTGACTACTTGTACATATGAACTATTTTAAATATTTTATAAACAGGAGGAAGACTTCATAGTAAGATGAAAATGACCAGTTTGTGTCAAAAGTATCAAGAAAATAACTTGTATCTCACTGGTTTATCTACTTGGTTATATAACAGAAACACAAATGAATAGAGATCTCAAGGGACATTAGTATTTTGAAGGCTTTGTATATATGTTATTAAACTCATATCTATAATTTTAAATAAATCATAATTTTAACATGAAGGAGTTTAAATTTAGGTTTCAGATCTATAATAGCAAAATAATAATAGTACAAATTTTATAGAGTTTGTTTTACAAGCTCCATAGTCCATGTTAAACATGTATCCTAGCAAAGTGAATGATTAACAAGTGATAAGCATTATAACTAAGATAGTATTTAAAAAGTTACAAATATAAAAATCTTAAAAAGCCCATTTACTAGAAAGATCTGGAAGAACTGGGAATTTACTCTGTGTGACTTGAACCTTTCATTAGTGATAAGTTTCTGGTGAACATAAGAAAACTATTAAAGTGAGAGACTTGTAAAACCAAACAATTCAGCTTGCACAATGTGGTTTGGATAATTTTCTCCCAGAGGGTAGCAACCAGGGCTATCAGTTCCTACTCACAAAATATAGTCAAAAGTATATATGCAGACAGATGTTTCTTTCATTAAGTGTTAATGTGTTGTTAATTTTTTTTAATTTAATTTTTTTAGTCAATCACTCCTTCATACACATTTATTGAGATTTAATCAGGCTTGACCTTGCACTCAAGATGCTTTCTGACTGCTGTCATTACCCTTAACTTCCCTTGTGTGTCAGAGGTGGCAGGAATGAATAAGCAGAGGAGTACTTGGCTTTGGCTTAGGGAAGTGTTTAATTGTGATATTGTTTTCATTTTCTTTTAGTAAACAATTCTATCAGTACTTTTTAATTTAAAATTTTAGGTTTAACTTTATTCATGTGTGGGTGTATGACACTTGTGTGCAGGTCCCTGTGGCAGCTAGAAGATGGCATTGGATCCCCTGGAGCTGGAGTTATAGGCAGTTCTAAGTTGCTCAACATAGGTGAGTTCTGGGCACCATGTTTAGGTCATCTGGGAAATCATTAAGCCCTGTGAAATACTGATCCATCTCTTCAGCTCCTTAATATATAATAGTCTCTGATAGTAACTGTGACAGGTGTACTATTAGAGTGATAACAATGAACAGTCCATATTACTAAGAAATTTAGATAAGCAGAGATTTCATAGAGTATTATGGGTGAACAAAGGGGGTTACAATGAAAGTTACACTTATAATTAGTTAGGTAAGAAAATTCTTTCAAAATAAGGCTGAATGAAATTTGGCTAAGAGCTGATATGGAAGGAAAGATATTAGAGATAGAGGCCATAGAAACCCAAGAGAACACAGTCTTGGCTCAAATTATAAGAAAGACTGTGTAGTGGACTCTGGAAACCCATGTCACACTACCTCACGTCTGACTCAGGGATGGGTATGGTTACAGTAATATAGGCCAATGAGAGTCAAAGAGAGACTGATTAGAAAGATTCATTTATTTGGGGTGTGTGTGTGTGTGTGTGTGTGTGTGTGTGTGTGTGTGTGTGTATACCTTGCAATGTGTGCTAGAGAACAATTTGTGAGAGGTTAGAGTCCTCTCTCTCCTTCTGCCAGGTGGGGTCTGGAGGTCTAACTCAGATCATCAGGTTTGTCATTTAGTACCTTTACTTGTTGAGGTATCTTGCCAGCCTCATTGAGAAGTTTTAAGAACGGAGTTTCTTCTCCATGCTAAGGATCAAACCTAGGGCCTGCTTTACCATTGAGCCATAGACCAATCACTCTTCCCCTCCCTCCCTTCTTTCCTTACTGCCCATTCTTTCCTCTCTCTCCTTCCCTCCCTCTCTCTTATCCATCCTCCCTCCCATCATCCCCTATTTTGACTCACTGTCTAGGCTAGGCTGTCTTCAAACTCTTGATACTCTCTCCTCCATCCCTTGAGTGTTGGAATAATAGACACATGCCATCATATCTGTGTGGTGGTATTGTGTTCCCCCAAATATTGTGCACCCTAATAAACTTATCTGGGATCAGAGAACAGAACAGCCACTAGATACAGAGGCTAGAAAATGGTGGCACTCACGTCTTTAATCCTAGCATTCCAGAGGCAGAAATCTGTCTGGATCTCTGTGAGTTCAAGGCCACATTGGAAACAGTCTGGCATGGTGACACATGCCTTTAATCCCAAGAAGTGAGCCTTTAATCCCAGGGAGTGATGGCAGATAGCAGAAATATATATAAGGTGTGAGGACCAGAAACTAGAAGCATTTGGCTGGTTAAGCTTTTAGGATTTGAGCAGCATAGTTCAGCTGAGAGGCATCCAGTCTGAGGAAAGAGGATCACCAGAGGAATTGGTGAGGTGAGGAAGCTGTGCCTTGTTCTGCTTCTTTGATCTTCCAGCATTCACCTCAATACCTGGCTCCAGGTTTGTTTTTTATTATTAAGTACCTTTAAGATTCCTGCTACATGTCTGAAGTTTCTTGTTCTTAAGATAAACTGTAGAAACCCTCTGTGTCCACAGCTTGATTAGACAAAAAATATGTTTATCCTCAAAGCTTACTGGAATCCATTATGCAACCTCAGGGGAACAAATATTGAGATGACCATAACAGTAGATTTTAGAAACAGAGAAACTACAGTTTCTTTATCTTATCATCAAACCATTTTCTTAATTGACTCAAATTTCTTTGCAGGTAGTCTAGGGACCAAACTTTGAAAACTTTCAGTTTAGGAGTGAACAAACCAGTAGAAGTAACAAGGAAAACATATAACACAAGAACACAGCCCTAAACTGAAGCAGACATCACTACATGGTAACTTTCAGCAATGGGGCTCTGCAGAAGTGAGCCAAAACATTTCCTTTTTATAAATTTGAAAACATCTGCCCTTTGTTTCCCATTGTCTTTAATGATCAAATACCAACCTGAAGACAATAGGCTGTGAATACCATACATCACACTAAACAGTCTGACCTTCAAGCTGAGAGCAGTTGGGAGGTACCAATTGGGTGACTGTAAGGAAGTGTAGTTGAGTGATGTGTTCCCTAAATGTTCATAATTTTCAAGCCAGAAGTCGCTCTTTCTAGTATAATCCACAAGACTTGGGTTGATCACTTTTAGGAGTTAGTCAAAATTTGTCTAGACAATACCAGGTTTTTTTTTTTTTTTTTTTTTTTTTTTTTTTTTTTTTTTTTTTTTTTAATGTGGGGAGCAGGAAGGCAGATGTTTTATTCTACTTATGTATGGCTCCTTTAAGGCTTTGAGAAGAAAACAAATAGTGGGAATAATTTAAATAATGTGGAAAACTCTAATCCTGTGGCACAAGCCCTGGCCATGCCTACACTTTTTCCATTGTCCATATAACTACGTACAACTAGCCAGCAATCTGCCTTGCACTGACAGCTGCCTTCTATGTTCTTATTCTCATAAATGTCCTGCTAATTCTTGGGTCAACTGATTTCTGCATTGGTTTCCTGGACTACCTGGATCAGAACTATCAGAGGTGTATGGATAGTCAGCAGGCTTCTTGGGTCATCCTTTGTATGTGGAATGTATCCAAGATGCTGCATGTATACTTGCCATCCAAAGGGACCAAAGAGCAATAATACAGAGGTTTCTGATATTTCTTCTAGGACCAAAGTACAAGACTTTTGAAAAGAAAGAGAAGAGTCAATATTGGCATCTTATTTTCCCTAGGTGTGATTTGTCACTTTTTATTTATTTATTTTTATTTTAGAAAGATATATGGGTTACATTTTCTAAAAATCAAAATTATTTAAAGTTAAATACATAGAGTTGATTCTTAGTGTTTAATTTTCCACTTCCTTGAACTTCTCTGATAGTAGCATTTGTAAGCAGTAGGTGAAACTCTGATAGCTGGTTCAATAGTGTTTTAATTTTATCTACTTAGATACATGAGAGAGAAAACACCTGGTGAACTGGGTTTGGCTTCAGGCCATGAGTTATTATTATTATTATTATTATTATTATTATTATTATTATTTTATTGTGTAGTTTAACTCATTACTTTAAGTTAGAGAAGTACCAAGAATCTGCTTAGTTTTCTTTGCTAAAATATAGGGATTATGTGTTCAAAAAGTGAAACAAATGAGATTTACCATTTGATAATATACCATAAGAGCCTATGAAGAAGAATTTAAGTCAGTGGAAATTAAATTTGATCTTTGAAAGTTTGTAAAAATGTTAGAAATTATTTAGGTATATAAATTATATAGCTATTACATATTCTTATACATAATTGATAGTCTATTCAACAAAGTTTGTATTCAGGTACTAGCAGATTGCACTTGTGTGTGTATGTATGTGTGTGTTTCTATAAAATACATCTTTCCCCTTCATCTTTATATCTTTGGAATATATATATTCTTCTCTGAACTGCTGATTTTTTCTTCTTCTCATGTGTTTTAATGTATGGTGTTTATTTATGTGTGTATCAATGTTACCCTATGTGTGGACGTCAGGCTCCAGGATGTGTGTATAAATGTTACCCTATGTGTGGACATCAGTCTCCAGGATATGTGTATAAATGTTACCCTATGTGTGCACATCAGTCTCCAGGATGTGTGTATAAATGTTACCCTATGTGTGGACATCTCCAGGACTCTCCCTCAATTGCTCTTTAACCCATGCTTTTGAGGCAGGGTCTAACTCAAACCCAGAATTCATAGAATCTGCTAGTCTGGCTAGCCTGCCTTCTGTGGGGACCCCATATCTTCACTTTTTAAGGCTTAGATTACAGTTGAGCTGCCTCATATTTTTATGGGTTCTGGGGATCTGAACTCTGGTCCTCTTGCTTGCTTGGCAAGCACTTTTAATTGCTGAGCCTTCTTCTAGGCCTGAAATGTTAATTTTCAAAACAAACTATGCAAACTTCTTAAAAATTCAAACACTCCATTTTTATTCTAAAACATACAGATAAAAAGTGAGTTTTTAATATTTTATCATGAACAAAGATTCCCAAACCCTTTGTTATTCTTTTGCTTTGTATCATATCTGTTTTGGTTTCTGTTTTGTGTAACTGGAATTTTCTCAAGGCAAGCTTTGCCTTCATTATTTTCTTCTTTCTGTCCTATGGCAATAATATTTTCTCTTTGATTTAGTCAAGTCTAGTTATATTTTCTGCCATTGGTCACTTTCAGCTTTCGTTGTCATCTAAATTCATCCCTACTACCTCAGGTCATAGTAAAAGCCCATGTTTCATTCAGATTTAAGAGACCTGAAAAGGGACAGTGACAGACATTGGGCAACCTGTAAAATTTCTTAGCTAGGTATTTCTACCTGGTAATTGCTTAGTCAAACAAGTTATTGCAATTTCTTCAGTAAACTTAATTCTGGGCAGCTGGCTATATTTGTTGGTTATTGGAAGCACAATAGTTTAAGGTCTTGTGAGAATAGTCAAATGTTGGTGTGGCTTTTGGTAATAAAAATTCTATCTTCTTTCTTTTGTAACATCTCAATTACACTTTTATTCAATTCAATTCTATTTGACAAAACACTTGAACTCCTATCTTTGTGTTAACCTGGTGTGTGTGTGTGTGTGTGTGTGTGTGTGTGTGTGTGTGTGTGTGTGTGTGTATAATATCATGTGTAGCTATGAGGGGATTACCAGGGTAATTAGACAAAAAGTAGTCTAGAAGCAGTAGATTTTATCCACTGTCCACTATTCTAATATTTCTATTGTTCATTTCTTGCTCTTATTTTATTTTTATACATTTTTAATTGAAAATAGAAGCAGAGTCCTGTTTTCTAGGTAGCCTCCCTGGAGTTGTGTAGCAGTCTAATCATCTTTGTTTTACATCCAGGAAAGACACAGGGATCACATAATGACAGAGAAATGGATGAGATCTACATGAACAACCTGGACGACAGTGGGAGTAATGAAGGGCAAGGTTCGAGGGAAAGAGAGCTTAGGGGAGCAGGAGATCCCAGCTGGATCAAGAACAGAAAGGGAGAACAAGGAATAACAGACCATGATAAATGAAGACCACATGAGAACAGGAAGAAGCAAAGTGCTAGAGAGGTCCACAGAATTCCACAATGATACATCCACTGTAGACTGCTGGCAATGGTCGAGAGAAAGCCTGATCTGACCTAGTCTGGTGATCAGATGGCCAAACACCCTAATGGTTGTGCTGGAAATCTCATCCAATAACTGATAGAAGTGGATGCAGAGATCCTTGGCCAGACCCCAGGTGGAGCTCCAGGAGTCCAATTGTCGAGAAAGAGGAGGGACTGTAAGAGTGTGAATTGTTGAGACCAAGATTGGAAAAGCACAGGGACAAATAGCCAAACAAATGGAAACACATGAATTATAAACCAAAAGCTGTGGAGCCCCCAACTGGATCAGGCCCTCTGGATAAGTGAGACAATTGAATAGCTTGAACTGTTTGGGATGCCCCCAGGCAGTGGGACCTGGACCTGTCCTTAGTGCATGAGCTGGCTGTTTGGAACCTTGGGCTTACACAGGGACACTTTGTTCAGCCTGGAAGGAGGGGACTGGACCTGCCTGTACTGAAGCCACCAGGTTTAAATGAATCCCCAGGGGAGTCTTGGCCCTGGAGGAGATGGGAATGGAGGGGAGGGGCTGGGGGGAAGGTGGGGGGGGGGGCGGGAGGGGGAGAACAGGGGAACCCATGGCTGATATGTAAAATTAAAACACAAATATAATTAAAAATATAAAATAGAAATAGAGTTCTCTCTACCCCTTGCTTTAGCATTTTCAGAGTTTAGGGTTCTTTGTTGAGGTCCTTCATCCATTTGGAGTTGATTTTTGTGTATGATGAGTGATAATGATCTGGTTTTATTCCTTTACATGTAAATCCCCAGTAACTCTACTTTTGAGTTGCTACCCTTTCTAAAGTGTTTAATTTTTGCATTTATGTCCAAAACCAGGTGGCTGAAGTTGTGTGGACTTTATTCTGGGTCCTCTGTACGATTTCACTGACTTATGTGCCCAGTGTGTGTATGTGTGTGTGTGTGTGTGTGTGTGTGTGTGTGTGTGTGTGTACGATACTGGTTTTTTTTTTTTTTTTTTTTCCTGAGACAGGGTTTTCTGTGTAGTTTTGGTTCCTGTCTTGGATCTCGCTCTGTAGACCAGGCTGGCCTTGAACTCACAGAGATCTGCCTGGCTCTGCCTCCTGAGTGCTGGGATTAAAGGCCTGTGCCACTGCTGCCTGGCTCACCATACTGTTTTTATTACTATGGTTCTGTATTAGAGTTTGAAATCAGGTATAGCTCCACCTTTGTTCTTTTTGATGAAAATTGCTTTAGCTATCCTTAGTTTTCATGTTAAATATGTGTTTTAATGTTGTTCTTTTTATTTTTGTGAAAAAAAATTGTGCTGGGATTTTGATTGGGATTGCGTTGAATCTGTGGATTGCTTTTGGTAAAATGACCATTTTCACAAATTGCATCAATTCATGAGCTTGGGTTATCCCTTCCATCTCTAGTTCTTTCCTCAATTTCTTTGTTTAGTTTTTCAAAGTTTTCATTGTAGAACTCCTTCATTTCCTTGATTAAGTTCCTTCCAAGATTTTTCATTTTCATGAGGCTTATGTGAATGGTATTGTTTCTGTAATTTTTTTCTTAGTGTTGTATTGAAATCATTGGTACATAGGAAGGCCATTGCCTTTTGTGTGTGTGTGTGTGTGTGTGTGTGTGTGTGTGTGTGTGTGTGTGTGTATTAATTTTGTGCTCCATATTCTGCAAGAAGTGTTCATCACGTCTAGGAGGTTTGTGGTGTCATCTTTAGGGTCTCTTAAGAATGATGTCATCTGCACATGCTTTTGCTTCTTCCTGTTCTCTTTGTATCTCTTACATATCCATCTCTTGTTGTTCTAGCAAGGACTTAGAGTATTAAATTGAATCAGAGTGGGGAGAGTGGATACCTTTGTCTTGTTTCTGATTTTAGTGAGAATGCTTCAAATTTTTCTAAATTTAGTATGATATTGGACATTCGTAAGCTCTGAAGGGAAAGGCTATCTGAGGTGGCCAATACAGGAATTAAACCAGTCTCGGATTGGAGGGGGCACAACAAGATGGAGGCTGAGACAATTTTTATTGAGAACAATCAGACTTTGTATACTCTTATCAGAAACAGAATATAGTCCCAATTGCCAAGATCTATACAGCTGTAGTTGCCAAGATACAGTGATGCTTGCAAACTGTGCAGGGTACCCAAGATTAATGTCTCAGATCAATTGTCCTGTCAAGCTTCCATGCTTCCTTGACTTCTAAGGGAACACACAGAGGAGGCACTTCACTACCTGAGGGAGTGCCTCACTTTCTCAGGAAGTGAAAGGCACATAGTGTCTCATGAGTCAGGGACTGTAACCTGAAAAAACTATGCCTGTATGAAAGAGAGGCATGACCTATGAGAGATGCATGCCTCTCAAAGCATTTAGGCCAGTCCAACTCCAGGGCTCCCTGCAGACATATGTTTGTCACATGTAGCCTTTATTATGTTAAGATATGTTCCCTTCATTCCTAGATCTCAAGGGCTTTTATCATGAAGGGATATTGTGTATTATCAAAGGCATTTGACATTTTTTTGAGATGATCATATGATTTCTGTCCTTGAGTCTATTTATATGATGAATTACATTAATTGATTTGTGTATGTTGACTGAATCCAGCTTGGTCATGATGAATAGTCTTTTGGTATGTCCTTATATTTACTTTGCAAGTGTTTCTTCTCTTTTCTTATTTAAAAATGTTTTATCTGCAGTATATTTTGATCATATTCTTTCCTCTCTCCCAGGTCCCCCCAGTTCCCCTCTTCTTTACCCACTAAGCTTCCTTCTCCCCTTCTCTAAAAAACCCCAAACAACAGAAAACAAAGATCAAAATAGACAGACAATAATACAAATTAAAAAAAGAAATTTGGCCATAAATACACAATACATGCCTATATTATGTTGTAAAAATGTATTTACAGAAAAAAAATGTATTTACAGGGGCTGGAGAGATGGCTCAGCAGTTAAGAGCACTGACTGTTTTTCTAGAGGACCTGAGTTCAATTCCCAACAATCACATGGTGGCTCACAACCATCCCTAATGAGATCTGATGCCCTCTTCTAGCCTGCAGGCATACATGTAGGCAGAATACTATATACATAATAAACAAATATTAAAAAATGTATTTACAGTTTTTTGAATATAAGTGCAAATATGGATCCTCAAACATAAATCTGTCTTCATTACATGACAGATTAGCCTAACCAAATCACTTACTGTTTGATTCACTGAATGGATAAAACAATAAATACATGAATATGTGCCTCACCTATATGATCATAAGATTTATTGAGTACTTTACTACACCTAGTATTGATTTTACTACAAAGGTTTTTATTCCTAATATTTCTTCATCAATAAAAGTTATTTAATAAAAGTAGTTAGTGGAGAAAAGATTTACTTATATATGTGGTTTTGTTTTCCAGCATTTGAACCGTTATATTTCTAATTTCTTTTCCACATTTAAAAATATAGATGAATCTATGTTTTGGTGCCTACATTCTTATTTATTATATGTAACAGAAAGTAATTAAACCTTCAAAATTAGTAGACTCATGTAATTTGACTATGCAGCAAAATGAGTTTCAATCATGTAAAATGACAATTGCATTCTATGACGCCTTTTATGGACCTGTTAGTGGAGCATACATCTGCAGGATTTTCCTCTGACATTACCTGAGAAGCAATGTAAAGCTGCCAATCTAGCCAGGGTTGAAAGTCCTAACAAAAGGCCAAACCTAGGACTTTGGCTTTAAAAAAAGAAGACAGGATCTCACCTTATAGCTTATGTTTGTCTTTAAAGCCGTAATCTTCCTGCCTCAGCCTTCTGGTGCTTCAATTACAGGTATATAATCCTGTGTCTGGCCCATGGCTTTTACCCCCACATTGTACTGTAATATATAAAAGAGGCTACCAGTTAACTTTTATTAGACATTCTTGGCAGTGTATGGACAGTTAGATGATGTTGGTCTATTGGTAGTGACATTATAATTTCAAGAAACTTTAAGGAAGTAGACAAAATGCTGATATAGCTTAAGACTGTATGACTGCTGTGTCCAAGGTAAATATACTATTTAAGTTTCACTAATAAAACTATTAAGCACTATACATTTAGGGCTAAAATTGCCACTAAAAATTGCTACCCAGTGAGAAAACACTGGAGAAGCAGAAAATAAAATTGAGTGGTAAACACAGACTTTGTAAAGTTGGCAGGAGGAAGAGTTCAGGAAAAGTACCAGTACCAGGCCAATTAGAATGGACATTTTGTACCTCAGCAAAAATTTAAGGAAGAATGGTTATGTGTAAAGGTTGTTTTTTAACAGCGCTGAGAACAACAAATGGAATTGCAAGGAAATTTTGGTACAAATTTTAATTATAGTCAAATAATTTTGTTCTGAGCCTGTGATTTAAAAAAACCCATATTTCTACCTGCCCTAAAGCAGAGACATGGACATTGACTGAGACATTTTTGAGTCTTCAGATGTATACAGTGATTAGTGAAAGGCTGTACACTGTGATGGCATGCATTTGCCTCTAATACATCATGCCAGGCACACTCTTACCTTCAGTCCTTGGCAATGCTCTGCTCTCTGGAATGCTTTTCTCCAAGTATCCACAGTCTGACAACACTCTCCATGTCCTTTATTGACATTGACCTCCTTTTACATTTTCCTGGTGTCTGAGGATGTTAAATATTTTCAAATGTGTTTCTCAGCCATTTGTATTTCATTCTTTGAGAATTCTGTTAGGTTTCCTTCACCATTGTTTGTCTAGGTTACTTGTGTTCTTGATGTTGAGTTTTTGAGTTCTTTGTATATTTTTGATACTAATCCTTTGTCAGATATACAGTTGGAAAAGATTTTTTCCTACTCCATAAACTGTCTCTTTTCTCAAGTGATAGTGTCCTTTGCTACATAGAAGCTATTTAGTTTCATGAGGTTCCATTTATTAGTTGCTGATCTCAATGTCTGCACCACTGAGGTCCTGTTTGGGAAGTTCTTCCTGTGTCAAGATTAGTCTCTACTTCCTCCTCTACCAGATTCAGTATCAGGTTTTATGTTGATGTCCTTGGTCCACTTGGAGTTGAGTATTTGCAGCATGAGAGATAAGAATCTAGTTTCCCTTTTCTATATATAGTTATCCAGTTTGATAAGAAGCATTTGTTGACTAATTTATGAAATTTAACTAAATATATATATCACATAGAAAGTATGTATATCCCATATCATATATACAGTGTTAAAATAAAGTTACCCTATAGTGGAGTAAAAATATTGGACACTATTGCTAGCAAACAAAGAGCCCAGTGCAAGTAATGGGTTACCTTTTTTGGAGTTGTTAGCTGTAAAATCCCACAGGCCCTCCAAACATTAAAGGGTATTGCCAATGCTCTTGGTTTCCCTTGGGAAATTGAAAGTAAGAGCCTATGGAAGCCTAATCCCTGCTGGCTAGCTTTCATAGTGCTGCAAAAGTGCTTTTCACACTACAGGAGCTAAAAAGGAATCACTAATATTATCAGTTGTTAATGCTGTGGGCTATAGTTCCAACAATACAAGAGTGGCAGGGATATCATGGGACTAACCAATCACTTTCTGATGGGATATTTGTCCTTCTCCAGAAGTTGATGTTACTGGGGCTGAGGAACTATGATCTGACAGGTCATACGCCCTAGGAGAAAACCAACTATTATCATTCTGTCAAATGGCATAAAATTAAACTCTAATGACTTAGAGTTATACTCATAGAATTTGCATCTCTCAAACATCATCAGAGAAGTTTCTTTTTGTGGTAGGTGATAGCTAGTGTGGAAATGCATGACTAGCCAAGGTTCATAGAATGAGACTGAGGAATGCTCAACCCTAAATGGGACATATGTATTATACCCCCTCTTCCTAAGGCCCAGGAATCATTGCAGAAGAGTAGACAGAAAGATCGTTAGAGCCAGAGGCAGTGAATTACTACAAGGAAAAAAGTTTTCTTTTGAATATAGTGGAACAGTTTCACAAACGAACTCACAGGAGTTTTGAAAATGTGTACAAGTCCCATGAAAGCTCAAGCTAGACATGGAGAAGGGAGGTAGGCATGAAGTCCACCCTGTATCTTAAGAACATACTGCCAATTGATAGCTGCTGGGAGAGGGAGAGTCAGTTTACTTTAAGGCTGTGGTCCCTGTTGGTCTACCATGCTTTTGTGGAAGGCCACATATCCAAGAGTATGTGGTCAACACAAATTGGACTTGATGGGTTGAAAAATGGATGACACAAGTTGGGTAGATAGAGAAGAGGTGTGGTGGATCTGGCAGGAGTTGGGGATGTGAGGTGAATATGATCAAAATGCACTTAATGAAGTTATTAAAGAGCTAATAAAAATGAGAAAAAGAAAGTAACCTCTTTACGAAGGCTCCCAGTAGGTCTCCCTAATAGTGAATTGGCTTTGCTAACCCCTCTGATATTCCCCATGTACTTTCTTCCTTTATTTTCTTTAGTGGCACTACTGCATCTGTAGTGCAGTATTTCTTTATAAGATAATCACCATCTGATATATTATTTGACCTTCTTATCAGTTGTATTGTATGTTTCTCTTCATTAATACTTTATTTTAGGTGGTTTTTATTTATGACTACATATGCACCATACCTATAACAGTGTCTACCATGTAGATTTACAGAGGGTGATCTGTATTAATTCACTACTATATGCCTCATACCTATGAAAGTGTCTCCAATTTAGTAGATATTCAATACAGATTGCTAACTAAATATATCATTGACTAGCAGAATAAATAAACAAAATAAATAATTTTATATTTTAAAGTAAAGTCAACCATGAAAACAAAAGTAATTCCAAACTTTGTGTCTCTTTCTCTGAAACCTCTAGGGAGGGCCTGGGGAGATGATTTCCTCAGTAAAATGCTAGCCATGATGGCACAGGGATCCGAGTTCTGTCTTCAGGATCCATGTAATAAAAGCTGGGTGTTGGGGTGGTGTGGTCTATAATCCCAGCCCTAGGGAGGTAGAGATAGGTGGATCTCTAACAATTACTGGCCAGCTGGCCATGGTTACTTGGTGAAGTCGAGGCCTATGAGAAACTATGTCTCAAAAAACCTGAATGATACCTGAGGAACAACACCTGAGGTTCTTCTCTGGCCTTTACACACAACAGTGCACACATGAACCTTCACATATATGAACACACACATATGCATGTACTCACAGAGTTACGTCCCTATTATTTCCCAACTGTTGTACCTCTGGCTGTGCATAGTTCTCCTACCTTAACTCTTATTATCCTCTGTCTCTGCAGACCTCTCCTTTGGTGCTTCCCCACATGGGCTTTTCTTCATCTTCCTTCCTTTTCCTGTACTTACACTGACCAGGGCCCTCTCTGTTCTCATCCTGTGCTGTATGCGGTAGCCACCAAGCTATTAGAACACTCTTTCCTCCAGTTCTCATGAGGCCACTGATAGGAATGCCACAGACATACTTTCATCAGCAATAAACCAAGAACAATAAAATACGTGCTTTCAGAAGAGATTTCATGTTAAAATTCCGAAAAACAAGTGTTTCTTCAAAATTTATTTTTTGGCTTATTAGTATGTGTTGCTGCATTCCACTGTGTTTTTCTTTAACTAAAGCCTTTACCTGTTTAAAGTAGACTTGGTTGCTGCAATCCAGTGGATTTCAAATGTCATGTACACTGCCATGACATTCTCAGGTATAAGAATATGGACAATTTGTTCTTGGTCATAGTTAAAAAACTCTAAAAATAATTTAGTCATATTCATATTAGCATCAATTCATGTTTATTTCCAGAATGTTGCTAACCTGTCTATCTGCACACTGTGTTCTATTTTGAACAAGAGCAAACTAAAGTTATGCATAATCACAAACTGTTATGTGACTGCTTGACAGTGGACACTCCATGGCTTACAATGGAAATATCATTGGGTGGATATGCAGCACACCTATCTATGCAGCCAACATGTGGACAAAACATTCTTCTCCCTTCCTGAAAAGAAGTGACCCAGACATTTCTGCAGACTCCATTAGATGGCTAATGGAAGGAATATAGTTCTCTGTGGAAGTGAGAATTTAACTCAGAGATCAAAGATCAAAGGAATTTCCACTTGTAGATGAGTAAAAGGAATTAGGTGTTGCCAAATGAATGTGCCATATGCAAATCACACATGCTAGGGTTGACTAAAACTGTATACAACAAAGATTCAAACTATTTTAGTTTTCTCCCTGGAATGGTCTCTACATTGTCTCTTTCATATTCCTGGGATAATTTCCCTTCAGTTGTTTAACCAACTTGTGCCAAATTGCTACAGCAAAATCAAGCAACTCATCTAGTGTCTCTGCTTAGGCTATTTATGTCGTTTAAATGTGGCTGAGTGTGCTTACAATAGTAGGTGGGGTGTAATGAACTGTAATTGAAACTTCAGTGGTACAATAAGAAATACCTAAATGGTATTATTTACTTAAAATAATATGCTAGAGGATTTAAAGACAATAAATTGGGGAAAATATGACTGCCTTATTCTTTGTGTTATCCAAGTTTGATATTTATTGGTACCTGCTACGTGTAGTATCGTTTGAATAAAAATAGTTATCCTAAGGGATAGCTTGATATTTTGTCTCAACCTTAGGAAAATTGGTACCAAAATATTTTCACTTGAACCTCAAGAGATAAATAAATGAAAAGGTATGTTTGATTTGAAATATAATTTTTTTTACCTATAATTTCTAATATGCATTGCAACATGGAAGATAAAGGTAGAATAAGGTTCCAGTGTCTGGTCACAATGGCTTGGCTTATGTAATCAATAAATGTAATCTACCATATATAAAACCAAAGACAAACTTCATTGTGATCTCAAATGCTCTAAGGCCACAAATATCCAAAGCAATTCTGACCAAACAGAACAGTGGTGGAAGTATCTTAACACTTGATTTCAAATTGTACCAGACAGCCAAAGAACCAAAAACTGTGTGGTACCAGCACAAAGACAGATGTGTAAAATGATGGAACAGAGTATGGACCCAGAAATGAACCCTAAGAGCTACAGCTACCCAATTTTTCAAACAAAGGTGTAAAAAGCATACTTTAGAAAAAAAAATCTCTTCAACAAATGATGCTGGGAAATTGAATTTTCATATGTAGATTTATGTTTCTCACCCTGCACCATTATCAATTCAAAATTAATCAAATACTTAAATATTACACCTGAAACTAAAGGAGTGGTTCTCAACCTTCCTAATGGTGTGACCCTTTAATATAGTTCCTTGTGTTGTAGTGACCCCCAATCACAGAATTATTTCATTGCCACTTCATAACTGTAATTTTACATATGTTATAAATTATAATGTAAATATTTGCTATGCAGGAAATCTGATATGTGACCCCAAAGGGGTCATGGCCCATAGGTTGAAAACCACTGTTCTAGAGGAACATATAGGTAAAACAATTCAAGATAGGCCTGGGCAAGAACTCTCTGAGAGGCATTCTAATATTGCAGGCAATGATCTCTGAATCAGCAAAAAGGCTGACATAACTTAGATGCGTCTGCACAGAGAGGAAATGGTCACCACAGTGAAGGAGAGCTCAGACAGTGGGAAACATCTTTGCCAAGGACACATCAGGCACTGAATGAATATCCAGGATGTGTAAAGATCTATAGAAACTAAATACCATAAAACAAATCATCCAATCAGCAAATGGACTAATGAACTGCATAGCAAATTCTCAAAGGACAGAGATGGCCAACAAAATTTGGAAATTTGTTCAACATACTTAGCCCCCAGGGAAATGAAATGAAAACTTCTTTGAGATTATGGCTAGTCAAAAGGAAGACAACATCAAATGAGACAAGAATATAGGGAAAGGAAAACCCTTAGACACTGTTGATGGAAATGTAGACCTGTGCAGCCTCTATGAAAATAAATATTGAGGTTTCTTATTTTTCCATAACTAAACTGCCTTCCATTGTATTTTCAATGCCTGAGATTCCTTCTTCCATCTGTTGAATTCTGTTGTGGATGCTTGCATCTGTAGTTCCTGTTTGCTTACCAGATTTTCCATTCCCTGAATTTCCTCTGTTTGTGTTTTCTTTATTGCTTCTATTTCCATTTTCAAGTCTTGAACCATATCCTTCACTTTTTTTTTGTCTTTTCCTCAATTTCTTTAAGGGAACTTTTTGTCTCTTTTTTTAAGGACTCTATCATCATCATCAAGTTGGTTTTAAGGTCGTTTTCTTGTGCTTCAGCTATGTTGGAATATTCAGGGCTTGCTGTAGTGGCATGGTTGGGCTCTGGTGGTGACATAGGGCCCTGGCTGTTGTTTATGTTATTACATTTATGTTTAGGCATCTGGATTTGGAATGATTATAGGTCTAGGTGCCCATTTCTGGATTTGTCTTTGTTGGATGAGTGTTTTTCTTCCTTAGTTTCTGTTTCCTCTCTGGTCTTCTGGATCCCATGGCCCATGGTTGAATAGAGGGGTCTTTACCCACATTGGGGGCTGGACTTCTGATGACCTGGATGGCCTCTGGTGTAGCAGGAGGTTGCTGCTCAAGTTTGGGGCTGAAGTTCTGGATATGTATGTGCATGGCCTCTGATCTGGCTGGGGGTCCTCTGGGGTTCAGCTGCTGGGCTGGCTTCTGGTGGGGCAGGAGGCTTTTGCCTGGTTTTCAAGGAGTTGGCCTGGTTTCTGGGGTTCAGGATGCTGGTCTGGCCTCTTGGAATCAGGATTCTGGCCTGGCTTCTAGTGGGGTGGAAAGCCGGTTTTCAGGATGCTGGCCTGGCATCTAAAGGGGTAGAAGGCTTCCTCCAGAGATATGGGCCTGGATATGGTGGGTGACGAGGAGAGGAGAGTCAGTTGGAGTTAAGTTGAGTGACTGCAGGTAGGGTGTGGAGCAGTATTACCTGGGGTTCAAGCTGCTGGCCTGGCCTCTGGGGGAAGAGGAGGTCCTGACAGAGGTGTGGGCCCAGGACAAAGTGCCAAGAAGAGGACAGGTGATTGAGGTTATGTTGGGTAAGCACAGGCAGGAAAGTGGGTAGTCTTACCTGGGGTTCAGGATTCTAGCTTGGCCTCTAGGGGGTGGGAGGTTTCTGCCGGAGGTATGGGCTGGGATCACATGTCAAGGAGAGGAGGGGCACTTGGGTTATGTTGGGCGGGGCTGGAGGGTTTGAGCGGGATGGTGGCTTACTGGTTTTCAGGATGCTTGCCTGGCCTCTGATGGGATGGAAGGCTTCTGCCAGAAGTGTGGGCTGGGATATGGTAATGAGGAGAGAAGAAGCAGCTGGAATTATGCTGAGTGAGCCCAGACTAGGTGGGAGGCAGCATTACCTGGGGCTCAGGATGCTGGCCTGGCCTCTTGGGGAATAGGCTCCCGCCAGAGGTGTGGCCCCAGGACATGGTGACAAGGAGACCCTCCTTTCTCTTCCTGCCTACTTTGTTTTGTCACTTTTATCAAGTGCAAAAATAGTAGACAGTTATTCTCTAATAGAGGACCATCTGTCAATACTGTCTTGTAGGAATAGTTTATTTTTATACTAATGATGTATAAAACTTAACATCTTTTTCTGTTCCTTTCAGAGATTTCCAATTTCTAAGTTGGTCATGGGTCAGATGCATGCACCTCTATTAAGCAATGCTATGATAGCAAACGTTCCTGTGGACTATCAAAAGGCACCTTAAAACAGTATTCTAGCTTACTTAAAAGAATTTATTATCTCTGAGAAATTGAACAAAAGAATCATTAGGCTCTTCTCAGCTTCTGCTCTGGCTGTAATATTCATATTCTGGTATGAACCTTCTATGATGGGATATGAATTCAGGTGAATTTTAACAGGAATATATGTATATTATATATGAATGGAAAATTAGCATTGCCATTTGTTCATATAGATGCAATTAGGACCCCATCCATAACTTTGTATAGGAGAGGTTAGAGCCATCACCCTGCTGATGAGGAGAGCATCCCAGCCACCCAGCTCCCTTCTATTTAGGTAGAAGTAAATCACACTCCTCATATCAGACAAAAGCTGGATTTCAGATGACAGCACCTCTTCACTGTTTCATTTCCCTGCCTCAGCCACTTATTTCCCAAATAAACCTGTCAGGCAAGTAGAGTTGCTTCAAGCTGTGTTTCTAGCAAATTTGATCTATGGGAGTATTTAACATTTTCCATCTTATTCCTTTTTACTTTACTGCCTTGGACAGAACAGTCAGAACACAAGGAGGCGTCTCCTATTATCTTTGGGCCTTTCTGGCCTTTAAAAAACACATACATGGGGAGGGGGGGACTCATCCTAGAAATTTTATTTTGTGCTTTGTTGGGTTTTGAGACAATTTGATTGTAGCACTATTGATATATATATATATATATATATATATATATATATATATATATATCTGGCTTGAGTACATTAGTTGAAATATTAATTTCTTCTACTTTTTCCCTCAGTATGTTCTGGATATTTGGGTTATGAGTGTAGTCCATCAGATATATCCTTCAGGACAGGGGGAGATTTAATTCAACCCCAAGGTGGATGAATAGTTAAGGGTTCAAGATGCCAGTAAGTTTTACTTATATAAGAAATTTTATATGCCTTTTTCACCTTTTGTTGGAAAACAGAAAGGGATCTAGAGTGATTCTTTTCAAACCTTGGGCCAGGGAGGGTCTCCTCTTGTTACAACATTAGTTGTAGTTACAACCCTGGACTCAGGAGAGTTGGGGAAAAGCAGCTCCCAGTTTTCTATCTGTGACATAGAGGGAGAACTGGAAGAGTATGTTGGTGGTGAGAGGGAGGTATGCTTGCCAAAAGAGCCCAGCGCACAGGAGTACCTTCCTCCTCATTCTGGTTAAACTTGTGTGAGCAAAGATGAATCTGTATGCTTCTAGGCAGGTAAGAGTTTGGCATATGGCATACGCCTGATTTGAGTTGACTTTCATACTAGGTCTCAGCTTTACATGGTGAAAATATTGAGATATAAATTTAAACAAAATCCAACCTGATTTAAGCCACAACTCATTGACTACTTTTTATAAAATAAAAAAGTATAATTTAATAATATGTTCTATTATAGTACATATTTTCATTTTAAAAGATTTTTTGTTTTTGTTTTTGTTTTTCGAGACAGGTTTTCTCTGTGTAGCTTTGCGCCTTTACTGGAACTCACTCTGTAGACCAGGCTGGCCTTGAATTTACAGAGATCTGCCTGCCTCTGCCTCCCGAGTGCTGGGATTAAAGGTGTGCGCCACCACCACCCGGCTTTTAAAAGATATTTTAAATAGAGCATGATGGTACACACTTGTAAACCTAGCATCCAGGAGGTAGAAGCAGAAGAATCAAGAGTTCAAGGCCAGCTTTGGTTATACAGTGAATTTGAGGTTAGCCTGGTCTATAAGACACTTTAACATGCAAGCAAACAAATTAAAATAATCACATTTTAGAAACATTGAAGACATAGGTGTTGTTCTAGGTTCCTTTCTGTTGCTGAGATGAAATACTTTGACCAAGAGCAACTTCGGGTAGGAAAGGGTTTATTTGGCTTGTCCTTCTACATCACAATCCATTGTTGAGAGAAGTTAGGGCATATTCACACAGGAACCTGGAAACATGCAGAAATGCTGTTTGCTTGCTCACACACAGGCTCATGCTTGCCTACTTTTCTTATCCAGCTCAGGATAACCTTCCCAGGGATATCATGCTGTCTGTAGTGTTCAGGGCCCTCCTACATCAGTTAACAGTCAAGACAATGTCCCACTGATCCATCCACCACCGCCCAGTGTGGCCTGGGCAATTCCTCAATCTCAAGTCACATTCTCTTCTTTGTCACATTAGCAGTTCAGACTAAGCAGGACAGACAGCTCCATTTGAGATCAGTTTTGGACTTGGTTCATGAGAAGAAGTTCATAATAAGAAAACAAAATTTAGTTGTTAGAGCCGTATGGTTGGATAAGGAATGGGGGTGGGGATTGGGAGAAGGAGAGGGAAGAAGTGCTGCAGGTGGAGTGTATTTTATGAAAGAAGAGTAAAAAAAAGAGAGGATAGAATTTACATAGTAGTTCTTGAAAAATTAAATCAGAAGGAAAACAAATGAACGAACAAGAACGTCATTAGTGTGATGGTTTGGTGGGTAAAGGTGTTTTCTGTGTGAACCTGGAGGCTGGAGTCTTCTCTGCAAGAGTTTTTCAGAGTGAAAGGAGAGACAGAGCTCCACAAAGAAGGAAACACAATAATGAAACTGAGCTAGAAACATAAGAGTGGATATACTTTTTCTTGTTAATGAAATGTTCTTTGTGGAGTTGTTTCTCACCTTTCACATTCAATCGAATGCAAGGTTTAGCCAAAAACAAAACAAAACAAAACAACCCCCCCCAAAAAAACCAAAAAAACCAAAGCACCCCCCCCCAAACAAACAAACAAACAAACAAAAAACAAAACAAAACACAACTGAAGCTTTCATCTTCCGTTTCCACAAAGTTTCACTGGGAATGTTTATCACGGCTATATGCACATTCTGATATTACACAAAGTGCCGGCCAATTCTATCAATGACATTCATCATCATTTCCAAATACATTCGGTCTCTCTAAACTTCTTAAGTCTTGTATGTTCCTTATCTTGAAGTCCAGGATAATGAGTGTAATTGTTCTTGATTAGAACCTCACATTGCTTGTTCAAGTCTTCAGACTCTACCACAGTGACGCCATCTGCTCTTGTGCAGGATGGGGTATTGGTGAAATTATTAAGGCCACTCCACGTAGTTAAAAGGGAGGTTTATTTTGTGGGGTAACTCACAAATGAAGGGGTAGGTTGCAGGGTCTGGCAAAGGTATAGATAGGGTAGTCCGGCGGTGTTCTCTGGAGAACTCTGCTCGGTCCACCTCCAGCGTCCAGCGTCCCAGAACCCAGAGAGCCACCTCCTCCTCCTCCTCCTCGGTCTTCCGCTCCCTCCTCTGCCCCGCCTTGTGGGCGTGATCATTACTGAAGCCTCAATGGAGGTTGGAACTTCCAGGCCAATGCTGGGATGGCTATCCACTACAATGGGATGTGTTTCATGAACTTCTCAAAGGCCCTTTTCTCAAGGGTCTTCCTCAACTCCAGGAGTCACACCTCTCTGGGCCCTTGGGGGGCTTTCTCCCTTCTATTTATAGTCAGGATCTATGCCACTATTCTCTTGGTTTTCAAACCTCTATCTTTCTGTCATCTGTCCTTTTCTATGGTCTGTAGTAGAGTTGTTGATGAGTTTTTAAACTTTCGCTATTCACAATGAGGTAGGACTTGAGATGTCAGTGAATGCAAGTAGAGAAGGAAAGTGATCATTGGTGATCTTACTCATGCTAACATACTTAGGAGATAATAATCAAAACTTTTGCTGGCCAGAGTGTTAGGCAGGTGGCCTTTTACACCGTATAGAAAAGATCAGAAAACATTAGGAAAAGACCTGATGGGTTAGACTTACACTTGTAGAGTAAATATTTTTTCACATCACTGTGACTAAATACCCAGAAGATGCAACTTAAGGGAGGTAAGATTTATTTTTGCTCAATGTTTTGGAAGTATCTGTCCATAATGGAGGAGAGGGTAGAGCAGAGAGGATCAGTTCACTTCATAGAGAGTCTGGGAGCAGAGAAAAAGGCCCCTGGGAAGGAGCCAGGCAAGGTATAGTGCCTAGAGAGCTACATCCTCCAAATAGGCCTCACTTCCTACCATTCAGTACCACTGAATAAGACCATCATAGTATGACTCCATGAAAGGATGAATATATCAATTGTTATAGCCCTCAGGCTGTAATCATCTCTGAAGACATACTTACACACATACACCCAGATGTGCACCTTACCAATCTAGGAGTCCTTACTTCATCCAAACTGGCAATCGAGATGGCTTTTAGACTATGTGCAAAGGTAACTTCAAAGCAAATACTGATTTGGAGGTGAGGTGAGTGGATAATTGGTGATATTTCTGTTATCTGGGAAAAAAAACCCTTAAATAGAAGGTTTATTGAAAAATCAAGGAAATCCATGATTATTTTGGAGATAAGTTTGTAGCATCATCTTTTGGCTATCATAGTTGGGATGGATGACAGTGTGGACAGGATACAGTGAGACAGAAACTATGCTGGGGCAGCCTGTCTCCTGCCTACAGCTATTCTCTCCCTTTAAAGTAGGACAAACTGAAATCCAGCAACAAGACAAAACAGAGATTTAAAGATTTTGCTTATACCTTAATGCAACTTGAGAAACCAACACTCTTCTTTCTAATGTGAACTGCTTTGTGTTGAAGATAGATCAAATAATGCAATTTAAAGTTAATTTTAAGTATAAACTATAGAAGTGAATGTCTTGGTTTTGCATCAACAGTCACAAGTAATATTTACAATAACGTACTTAGGAAAACAGAAAGAAAATGTAGCAGAATAGTTGTGAGAAATGAGAGCTAATAATATGTTGCTCTGTGGTTAGCTTAAAGTTAGTTCCTTTTTACATTACATTTTTCCTCTAAAATTAAAGATTTAATATGAGATAAAAGCAAGAGAAATGGAAAAAATATGAATGAACATTTAGTTAATCTTCGGATGAGAATCACATTTCTACACATAAAATGATGGCAAACACAGAGGAATAAGAACACTTCAGACTACACTGTATATAACATACATATTTGTGGTGGTTTGATTGAGCATGATCTCCATAGACTTATACACTGAATGCTTGGGTCCCAGTTGGTTGAATTATTTTGGGAAGGATTATGACACATGGCCTTGTTGGAAAATGAATATCACTGTGGTTGGGCTTTGCAGTTTCAAAGGCCCACACCATTCCTAGTTAACTCTAACTCTGCCTCTCTCGCCTGTGGATCAGGATATAAGTGCTCAGCTACTGCTCCAACACCATGGCTGCCTGCCTGCTCTTATTCTTCCCACTGTGGTGGTCATAGACTCTAACTGTCTGGACTATGAGCTCCCAAATTAAATGCTTTCTTTTATAAATTGCCTTGGTTATAGTGTCTCTTCATAGCAATGGAAAGTAACAGAGACAGCATTGTATACACTGTATATGTTAACACAAATAATATGGGCCAAAGGTATAAATCCTTGAATTTGACATATATTAAATGACTAAATTAAATTAAAAATCTCAGAAGAAAATGAAAAGTTTAAAAGGAAAGTAGATATGAGGAGAATTCCAGCATTAATGGCAATAGGTGAAAAAATTAATAAAATGATGCCTAATTTGACAAAATTATTATCGTGTCAAAGAATGGTACTCAGTGTTCTTCCTGGGCATAGAGCCAGGAACATCTTCTTTTGCTAGTGGTAGGTTACATCTGTACTGAGTGATGAAGTGCCTGGCAATGTCAATGCTTAGTAAGAATTTGTTAAACGTGGGACAAACTTTCTGAGAAACAAACAAGAACAAATTCCTTTGAAAAATGTTTAAAGTGTCTTGAAATACCATAGAGTTTTCCATTAGTTTCATTTTTTTTTGACAAGTGTATTTTGACAAGCATTTCTTGTATATTCTTTAGGAGTGAAAATGTAATTACTAATTCATTTCTCTAAAAAAAAGAAGTGGAGGAGAAATCCAAAACAAAAGGTGGTAATTCTTTACTTTTTAATGTTGTGGAGCAAAATTAGTGCTGGAGCAGACAAGGAGTTATTGAGTCGGTCGCCACTGAGCTGGGGTGTGTTAGAGCTCAGGGGAGCAAATTCAACTCCATACAGCAATCATGTTCAAATAAGAACAATTTGATAGAACAAACATAATGAGTAAATCCAATTTCTGAAGATAAGCAGATAAACCAGGTTTGTAGTATTTATAGCCTCAAGGACTATTGGATATGTGATAACAAAGAAACCGGGTACTTAAAAACAGAGTCACCCTTTTCCTAACCAAGCATCTCTACAAACTAAATTTCATGATGAAAGGCACAACACTTGTGCAGATAAAATGTAAACAAGACCTCTGACATAAGATATTAATTTATTTACATACTTGTGTTATCTGATTAACAAGATGTCTTTTTTTTCCTGTTGAAAGCAAAATTAATTGCCTGCAAATAGGCTTTCAAGCTCTCAAATACTGCTGCTTCTTGAATTTTTGGAGTATTCTGATGACCTCTGACCTGTACTTTCAATAAAGCTGTAAACAGGTGCAAAACATGAACTATTTTATAATTCACAATCTGAAGTGCTAATAAATACTTGTTATAAAGACATTTTTTACAACCTTCATGGTACTAATATGTAGATGGATTTTTCTTTGGGCTGCCAACTCACAAAAAAATGACATGGAGACTTATTATTAATTATGAAAATTATGAAAGCTCGGCCTTAGCTTAGGTTTGTCCCACTAACTCTTACAACTTAAATTAACCTGCTCTTATTAATCTACATTTTACTATGTGGCTTTTTCCTTTCTTTTATTCTGTATGTCCAACTCCCCAGTCTCTGTGGTGTCTCCTGTGCACGTCAATTCATCTCCTCTTCTTCTCTCACCTATATCTCCTGCCTAGCTATTGGCCATTCAGTTCTTTATTACATTAATCCCAGCAATACATTTTCACACAGTGTACAAATATCTTATAACACTAATAATGCCAAAGCAGAACAGATTCAATCAAATATTAGATACACTAGGCGCGATGGTTCAAACCTCTAAGGCAGGTGGATTTTTCTGAGTTCAAGGCCATACTGATTCAATACATAGAAATTTCAGGCCAGTTGGGATTACATAGTGAGTCCTTGTCTCAAAAAAAATGGGGGGGGTACATAAAAAAAGATACAATGATGATGAAGTGTTCTGAGGGCTTTAAATTGTATTCACAAAATATTTAAAGGACTAAGTATATGCTATGATATAAATATGATTGTAAATAGTGTGAAAATTATGTGTGCAATGATCTCATTTTTATCCTATGTGGATGAAAAGTAAGATACCAGCAAATTAAATAGCTAAGCGTTGTTATTTCAGGGGTGGTATGAATGTACTGGATGTTTATTTTCTTTTATTTTGTGTATTTTCCAAAATGTCAACAATTGGGCATAGTATTTTTAGAATTATAATTTTATTAGTATCCTTTATACCATCATAATAAGGAATTTATTATAGATGTGTAAATCACGTCTGTCCAAAGAAGGAAAGTTATTAAAAATAGGAGCCTTAAAATAAATGTAGAGAATATTTTTTTATCCAAATTGAAAATATAACATAAAAGAGTACATGTTATAAACTAGATAATCACTTTTCATTTTTAAAATGACTCTCTGAGTTTGAAATCAAAGATCACATGCACCTATTATATTATGGTCCTGTATATTTTGCCTCACACGAATTTGATTTTTTTTTTCCAGCTAGGGCAACACACTGAGTCAAATATCTGTGCCAGGCATTTTTGTTGGTTGGGCTTCCAAATGTATTCACACCAGCATTGGAAATCCTCAGCTCCTCAGGAACACTAGGGATACTTCACCAGGAAATATGTTATTTTTCTAAAGTTGAAACCCCTCTATTTTAGGCAATGAGTTCAGTATTCATTACCCAAGAGAGAGAAGAAAATTACTTCACAAACGTAGCTGTAGGTGTGCCTTAAAACATCCACAGTTTTCTCAGTCAATTTGAATGCACTAATAATAAAGTCTGAGCCACCAAAAACGTGTCATGTCACATTAAGGAAAGAAATCTAGCATTCCCCCTTGGCATTGTTAACCAAGATGGAGCCCAGATTCAAACTCTATTTTGCTTTCCCTGTGTCTTTTGTCTTCTTGTCTGTCTGTCGAATGAGTCTGAATCTGTGTTTGCCTGAAGGCCCTCTTGTGAATCTGTCCCTAACAAAAGGCTCTGCCTTTCCCTTCACATGGAGAAGGAATGAGGGATACTTTACAGAAATCTTTAACGGAGTTTTAAAAAGAGATTAAATCACTGACCCCAACTGATCCAGAATATAAACAGTGATACAAATATCATGTTCAATGTTTAGGGGAGATATTAATTTTATAAAACTGTTTAGAGCCAAATTTCTGTTTCCTGCAAATCATTATCAGAACACACATACAAACAAACATGTGTTACCCTGGGTCAGGGGCATGGAAGACTACATAATTTAAAATTCACAGCTATCATTATCTTAGGTTGTCAAAGTTGATTATATGGTAAATCTAAGGCACATGAGGCTGATTGCTGCATTGTTCTCTTAAAGGCAGGGAAACAAATAGGCTGAATACATAGTAGGACAGCAGTCTTAAGTAATAAATGACCTGAAGGTACAATGTTACCTTTAGCAGTGAGGTCCAAGAAAGATTCTAGTCTCTTAGAATGTGAAGATTTTTTTTAAATAGTAATGCATTGATACAAATCTGTCTTTGAATTTTGTGTTACATTTTAGTCTTCAAACTGGTTTGTAGGAAATGGAAAAGTGGCTGGTTTGTTTTTTATCATTCCACTGGGCTTTTTCAGAAAATGGTGCACACATGTTTATCTTAGCTATTAATCCCCATTTCTGTAGATTCTGTGCTCACACTCTAGGCTTGAGAAATTAGCTATAGCTTCCTCTCCAGCTGAGTATCTTCTCAAAGATAAATTCCCTGTAGCCTCCAAAGCAAACATCTGCTTCCTAGAAATGTTGTTCCCTTGTCTGTGGATGCATGGGATTTTCTACACACCTTCACACCACAGTTCAATAACCTCCTATCACTTTCTTATGCTTTCTAAATTTTTCTACACTAATCAAATTGATATTTATTTTCTGCAGTTGATTACTATAGATCCTAGTTTAACACTCCCTGAATGCTACTGAAGTCATTTGTTTAATATTTGAAGATCTAACGGTCACTGAGCTCTTTAAGAACAAAATGGTCGATGTCTTATACATCTTTCCTTCACTATGCTTAGAAGTCAGTCAATACATATCTACATGCTATATACTGTAGATGAACGGTCTTATAAAATAAGAAACACAGAGCCAAATAGAGATTTAAAAGCCAAGAGGTCAGAGCAATAGTTAAGAGCTATAAACCTTACCCTTCACTGCCACTCCTGTCCTTCCCTCAGAAAGAGACCTACTTCCTGTGTGTCTGTCTTTTTATAGACTTTCTGTTCTGTCTTCTCATTGGTTGTAAACTCAACCACATGACCTCCTCATCACTGCCTGTCTGTACAGACCTCCAGGTCTTCTATGGTTGGTATTGAGATTAAAGGCTTGTGTCTCCATGCTGGCTGTATCCTGAACACACAGAGATCTGCCTGTCATGTGATCTGGATTAAATGTGTATGCCACCACGGCCTGGCTTCTGCTATGGCTTGCTATTAGCTCTGACCCCCAGGCTACTTTATTTATTAACATACAAATAAAATCACATTTCAGTACAAATAAAATATCACCATAGTACACTTGACTGGAAGTTGTAGCATACAGGTTCTTTAGGCTTGTTCACGAGCAAAGAATTTTGTTGCCTTAAATAAATTAAATAAATATTTGAGAAATCTTTAGAGATTTCATGTGATTAAAACCTCAAAAATATTATAGAAAATTGTATTTTTTCTTAACCATTGTTTTTTATAGCTTTTGATTAGATAATTACTATTAATGTTGCAAACAGCTAAGTCAAGACTTGAAGGAAATTTTCTATAAAGGCCAAGTGTTGATTTAAAGATTAAACTGACACAAGCCAGAACGGGTGAGTGACCTGCCTGCCAGCAGAATTCTACCCCTCCCTGGATTCTTTCCCCCACAGCCCTTCCCCAGGCTCAAACCATTCCAGCTTCTCCCTGGCCTTGATGCTGATGGGCTCCCAACCCCAATCCTAGCAGACTTCTGTCACTGAGGCACAGACCACACCAGCTAGAATGAGTGAGTGACCTCCTGCCAATGGACCTGCACTCCTTTTTGGATTCTACCCCCAGCAACCATTCCCCAAGTCCAGACTGTCTCATCTAGTACTTGGCTCCACTGATGGGTCCTCTCCCCTGTCTCCCGACCTGAGAAGACTTCTCCCAAGCAGGCCAAGGCCACACAAGTCAGGACAGGTGAGTCACCTACCTGCCAGCAAAACTTCCTGGAGTATTCTCTGCGCCCCTAGGCTAACACATCCGAGCTCATCCCTGGCCCTGCTTCTGTTGGGGTCTGCCCCCAAGCCTTACATACTTCTGCTACTGAAGCACAGACCACACCAATACAACCACCCTCACTAGTCAACAAGCAGCCCTTTCCTAGAACTCCAGGAGACTTCGTAGGCCCATGTACAGTCCACACTAGTTGGAGAACATCCCCAGCACCTTTACTAGAGGCCATGCTGGTCTTAGGCACCCTAGAAGAAGATTCAGATTTTACTGACGGCCAGGCTAGACGTAGAGACCCAAGATGACTTTGGCCTTACCAGAGGGCAGACGAGATTAAGGGACTGAAAGCCCTGAAAATTCTAGGGGAGACACCCTACTGCACTGAAGACTCACCAGTCACCAGAACCCTTGGCCACTTAGGCCAGAAGACCAGAGAGGAAACAGAAACCAAGGAGCAAAATAGCCATCTAACAAAGATGAACACAGGAATCAATACCCAGACCTGTAACCACCTCAAATCCAGATGTCTAAATGCCAGCATAAGGACACAATAACAGAAAGGATGATATGTCTCCACCAGAGCCCAGCTGTCCTATGACAGCAAGACCTTAACATTCCAACATAGCCGAAGCATAAGAAAAGAACCCTAAAAATAACTTTATGAAGATGATCAAGGTTCTTAAAGAGAAAATGAAAGAACCCTGTAGATGTAATTCTAAACAGTCTTACTAAATAAGAAACACAGAGCCAAATGCAGAGTTAAAAGCCCAGAGATCAGAGAGCAGTAGCCAAGAGCAAAGACTACCTTCTTACCACTTGCTGCCACTGCTGTCATTCCCCTGAGAAAGAGACCTATTTCCTGTGTGTCTGCATTTTTATTGCCTTTCTGTTCTGCATTCTCATTGGCTCTAAACCCAACCACATGACTTTCCCATCACTGCCTGTCTATACAGACCTCCATGTCTCTGTGGTTGGTACTTGGATTAAAGGTATGTGCCACCATGCTGGCTGTGTCCTTGAACACACAGACTCTGCCTGTCATGTGTAGCTAGAATTTTCCTGGTTGTTCCTGGCCCACAGTCAGGACAAATCTCTCTCAACCACCAGTCTTGCAGGTACCCAACCAAGTAAATACACAGAGGCTTGTATTGCTTACAAACTGTATGGCCATGGCAGGCTTCTTGTTATCTAGTTCTTCTATCCTAAATTAACCCATTTCTGTTAATCTCTAAATTGCCACATGGCTTGTGACTTACCGGTATCTTTACATGTTGCTTGTCATGGCGGTGGTGGCAGCATCTCCTTCACTCAGCCTTCTACTTCCCAGAATTCTCTTCTCTGCTTGTCCTGTCTATACTTCCTGCCTGGCTACTGGCCAATCAGCATTGTATTTACACAGAGCGATATCCACAGCACTTCCCCTTTTCTTTTTTTTCAAAAAGGAAGGTCTTAACTTTCACATAGTAAAATTACATATAACAAGACAATTATCAAGTAAGAATTATAGCCATAATATCCAGTCTATTTGTATTTGGCAAAATTAAAGAAGCTATCCTATCTATCTTATATTTGTGAGTCTAAGGTTTTATGTCTGACTTATCTTTTATCATAACTAAGGAAATTATAATCATCTAGTCTTCACCTACATCAAAGACCTCAGAAGGATACTATTACCTGAGAAACAAGAAAAGTATGCAAGAAACTTTTGGGAGTTTTGAGAGAATAAACAGAGACAGCTGGCAGCCCGGACAGTCATCCAAAGTTCCTCTGTAAATTTGGGGCATCTGTCTTCAGCCCACAGCACTAGAGTCTCTCAGTCACTTTTTTTCTGTGTCCTGTAGAATGTCTGGCAGTTTCCTCTGCAAAGCAGGAACCTGAAGGACCATTTTGCCAAGAAAAGTTCAGTGTTCACCTTCCTATGGGTCCTACATGTCCAGTTGGTCAAGCAGTCCAGGCAAAAACAGTTTCTTGCCCAAATGGCTATTTTTGCCAAGAAGAATATAAACTCCATATGGAGTGTCTTTGATGCCCGTCTTTCTCTTTGAAGTAAATTTGGGCAAGAAACTGTTCTTGCCTGGACTGCTTGACAAAATGTTGTATCAACAGGACATGCAGGACCCAAAGAAAGGTGACCACTGAACTTTGCAAGGTGAGATGGTCCTTCAAGTTCCTGCTTCACAGAGGAGACTGCCAGACATTCTACAAGACACAGGAAGAAAGCAATTGAGAGACTACACCTGTAGGAGTGGGAGAAAGGAAGAGGGAGATCTTTGATTGGTGTGTAAAATGAATGAAAAAAATTCTTAATAATAATAATAAAAGACCTGAGATCCTTATGCGCTGGCGCTCTTGGTGCCTTGTGATCCTGGATGCTGGATTGCAGGCCAAGTCAGAGTTCTCCAGAGAACCATGCTGGACTGCACTTCATCTCTCCTAGATCCTGTAAGTGACCCCTTTACTGGTTGTGAGTTACCCTGAAACAAACCTCCTTTTAACTACCAGGCCTGATAAACTACGTGGAACTGCCTTGTTAAATCCCCGCTTTATGGTCTATTTGTGGGACTCCTAACAACGGGAGCAGGAGCTGTCCCTAATGCTTTGGCTGCCTCTTGGGAATCTATTCCTCGTACTGAGATCAAGCCTAAGTACAAGGGGAAGTGGCTAACCTTACTGCAACTTGACATTTCATGCTTTGTTGATACCTATAGGAGGCCTGCCTCTTTCTCAACAGAGACAGAAGAGGAGGTGGATTGGAATGGGTGGTGGAGGGGAGGTAGGGGAAGGTAATGGGAGGAGAAGAGGGAGGAGAAACTGTGGTCAAGATGTAAAATAAATAAATAAATAAATAAATAAATAGATAAATAAATAAATAAATAAATAAAGTTTAAAAAAGATAAACTGACATAGAAAATGTGTATGTTCACAGTGGGACATTGTTCAGCCACAAAGACTGAGATTCTATCATACATAACAACATTCATAAGACTGGAAGGTGTAATATTTAGCAAAGAAGGACAAATACTGTATGATTTCACTTAGATGTGGATTATGAAAACATTTGTAGGGTGGTGGTGGTGGCGGCGGCGGCGGCGCACGCCTTTAATCCCAGCACTCGGGAGACAGAGGCATGCGGATCTCTGTAAGTTTGAGGCCAGCCTGGGCTACAGAGTGAGTTCCAGGACAGGCTTCAAAGCTACACAGAGAGACCCTGTCTTGAAAAACCAAAAGAAAAAAAAAAGAAAAAAAAAGAAGAAAACGTTTGTCTCATAGAAACTGAGGGTACAATGGAGATTAACAAAGCTGGGGTGGGTGGGAAGGAGGAATGGGGAAGACTGATTAATCAGCAAAAGCACTTTGCTTTTTTCTTAGATATATACCATTTAAATATACCATTAAATTAAATTTTATGACTAGCTTAAAATATATTTAAATAAAAAACATTTTATGTATGTATATAAGTATTTTGCCTGTGTGTATGTCTGTGCATCACAAATATGCAGTGCCCACAGGGGCCAGAAGATCCCCTGGATCTAGAGTTACAGATGATTGTGAGCTGCCACAAGGGTGCAGGAAATTGAAACTGAGTCCTCAGGAAGAGCAGCAAGTGTTCTTCTTAGCCACTAAGTTATCTCTTCATCCCCTTTAAACACGTTTTAGTATTAAATTTTAAAAGATTTATTTTGCTATTTTCTGTGTATGAATGCTTTGCTTGCATGAATTACATATGCACCATGTGTGCGAATCTAGTGCTTGAGGAGGTCAGAAGAGAGCATCAGATCCCATGAGACCAGAGTTCATAGATGGCTGTGAGCCACCGTGAAGGTGCTGAGAATTGAACTTGGGTCTTTTGTAAGAGCAACAAGTACTCTCAACCAACTCTCCAGCCCCTTATATACATTTTAATTAAAATATAATTATGTCACTTCTGCCTTCCCTTTTCTCTCTCCAGTCCTTCCCATGTCCACTCCTTTCAGCCTCTATCATGTAACTTCCTCTCAAATTGATGGCCTCTTTTCTTTGATTATTGTTACACACACACACACACACACACACACACACACACACACACACACACACATGCATACATGCATGAATACATAAATACTTGAATACTTGGTAAGCCTCTTTTTCTTTGTGTGTATATCGTTTAAGGGCTGACCACTTTGTATTGGATAACCAATCAAGGAGAAGTTAAATCTCCCCTTCTCTGTAGTCATTAGTTTCCTGCAGTGTTTTTTTCTTTCCCTACTTTTTTTCCCCTAGGGGTGGGACCTTGTATAATTTTCCCTTTCTGAGTTATCATGTCTGTGGTGGTTTGAGCAGAAATGGCCCCTTAGGCCCATATATTTGAATGCATGGTCATTTTGGAGTGGTACTACTTGAGAGGGGTTGGGAGGTGTGGCCTTGTTGGAATAGTTATTACCTTATTAGAAGAAGCATGTCACTGGGGGTGGGCTTTGGTCTTTCTTTTTCCTTTTCTTTTTCTTATTTTTTTTTTTTTTTTTTTGGTTTTTCAAGACAGGATTTCTTTGTGTAGCTTTGCACCTTCCCTGGAACTCACTCTGTAGCCCAGGCTGGCCTCGAACTCACAGAGATCCACCTGGCTCTGCCTCCAGAGTGCTGGGATTAAAGGCATGTGCCACCACTGCCTGGCTTGGTCTTTGGTGTTTCAAATGCTCAAGCCAATCCCAGTGTCTTTCTCTTCATGCCTCCTGCAGATCTAGAGGTAGAACTCTCAGGCACTTCTCCAGCACCATGTCTACCTGCATGCTACCATGCTTCTTCCCATGCTGACAATGAACTAAACCTCTGAACTGTAAGCAAGCCCCAGTTAAATGCTTCCCTTTATAAGAGTTACCATGATCAATGGTGTCTCATCACAGCAATAGGTCCCTGACAAGACAGAAGTTGGTACTAGAGAGTGGAGTATTGCTGTGACAGGCCTGACTACATTTCTTTTTGGTGGAATGTGGACTTTGGGACTTTGGATTAGGAAAGCAGTTGAACGCTTTAGGTAGGGCTTAGTGGGCTTTTGACTAAGACAATGCCTATTAATACTGTCATTTCCTACATCTTATTTATGTAGCCATTTCTAAGAGAGGCGGTCTCTCTGCACACTTCCTGGTATTCTGGGTCTTATAATCTTTCTGCCTATGGTCAGTTTTTAATACTAAGGCAAGTTATAATTGAGTTGAACTCAACATTTTTGATACCTTTTATCTATACTAGTGGCTCTCAACCTTTATAATGCTGCATTCCTTTAATACAGTTTCTTATGTTGTAATGACTGTCAATTACAAAGTTATTTCTTTGCTACTCCATATCTGTAATTTTGCTACAGTTCTGTCATAATGTAAATATCTGATGTGCAGGATACCTGATATGTGACCACAGGCGGTCATGACTCACATGTTGAGAACAACTGTACATTTTTTAGATACAAATCAAGCACCTGTTCTAAACAATTATTCAGGTCTTCAGTTCATCTTTCCCTTTATTCTACACCCTTATTACAATGAGAACTTCAAATTTAAATCAATGTTCTGGGTTATGCAGGGACTATTATTATTTTGTGGGCAGCACCTATAAGGTCCCAAGCTTCTGGTCAGACACTGAACTTGCTGGGTTCCAGTGTTTCATCTGTGGCATGATCTTCAGCTTTCCCAACTGCAGAAAAAGTCTGTTTCTCTCCCACCCTAGCAGCACTCTCTACCTACTTGGCAATCGTGATGTGTGCCCCCTCCTGCCATGTACTCCACACCTTCCAAAATGCCTTTTACCTCCATGTCTACACATAAGCCATGTGTGCATTCAACATACAGTGCTTTTAGGTAAAGTATGGACACCCAGGAATTCCTCTGGAGAGTCTGTATCCCAAAGTCACACAAAAGAAACTTGAACAACTCTTCTTCAGTTGGATATGAAACGTTAGCCAGCAGGTGTCTCAGAAGTTCTAAAGTGGATTCACACATCTGCCAATGAAAAAGGAGTGCTGGTATCTCAAGGGAGGAAGTCTAGTGAAGGAAGGCTCCCGGGCTGCAGCTGGGTTTGTTTCTGTGGAGAATGCTGAAGCAACTCAGGGTAGTTGTTTGTGGCCAGGGGAGCCATTTGAGAGCAAGAGCACATTTGACAGAATACCAAAATAATTTGAAGGAGATATAGATGGGCCGCAGCGGAAGATCCAGGATAGGAGAAAAGACTGAGCTATGAGGGGCACTGAAAGTGGAGCAAACAAGATGGCACCAGGTGATAGGAAGCGCTGCGTGTTTAGAGATGGAGCTGCCTCAGTGGGAGGAAGCCAAGCACTTTGGTTCTAATGTGGTGGCGGATCAATGAGAAGCCATGCCAAAGAGTTTCTTGAGGGAAATGCTGTACAAAGAAAGGTAAGGCATTTGCTGCCTAGACTGATTGTAGCAGGAATCTTAAAAGTTCTTATTAATGAAAGAAAAAAAAAAAAACAACAACCTGGAGCCAGGTATTGGGGTGAATGCTGGAAGACCAGAGAAGCAGAACAAGCCACAGCTACCTCACCTTGCCAGTTCCTCAGTTGATTCTGTTTCCTCAGACTGGAAACCTCTGAGTCCTCATCCAGAATGAATCTCAGATCAACTGTGCTGCTCAAAAGCCTAAAGGCTTAACCAGTCAAAAGCTTCTAGTTTCTATTCTTCACGCCTTGTATATCTTTCTGTTTTCTGCCATCACTCCCTGGGATTAAAGGCGAGTGTCACCATGCCTGGCTGTTTCCAATGTGGCCTTGAACTCACAGAGATCCAGAGGGATTTCTGTCTCTGGAATGCTAGGATTAAAGGCGTGTGCTACCACTGCCTATCCTCTATGTTTAATATTGTGGCCGTTCTCTTTTCTGACCCCAGATAAGTTTATTAGGGTGCACAATATTTCGGGGAACACAGTACCACCACACCTGATCACGTGGGTTTTTGTTTATAAGACTCACATAGCAGAAGGAGAGGAATGATTCCTGCAAGTTGTTTTTGGAGCTCTACATGTAAGGCACAAAAGACATAAAAAACAATCAGAACAAAAAAAGAAGATGGGATAAAATGTTCCAGAGAAAAGAGAAAAGGACCTAAAAGTAGAGAATCACATTTGTCAGCAGAAGAATGATGAACTGGTGAGAATACTGAAGAGGATAGCTGTGGCCAGCGAAAGCTGTAGCGTTGGGGCTGGGAATGGTAGCACTGTGTAAACACTACTGGGTGAGAACTGGCAGACAGGGCAAGAACTTAGGCCTCAACACTATGATTGCTCCCCCATGGTCTATTTGTTCTTGTCATTGGGTGCTCATACTCCACTGTATCGATTCCGTGAAGCAACATTCCTGTGTCCACCTTTTAGAATCAAAGTTACACTGACCTTGTACATTGAATTTTATTTTAAAGTTGGCCACTAGAGGGCAGTGCTTTATTTCAATAAAGGGGCACTAGAGAAACCAAAAATGTCCTCTTAATTTTAAGAAGGGGACCTGTCTAGTATAAAGGAAAACTTAGTGACACAATATTACAATTCTAGTCTCAGTTATTCTCAGCTGTTTCACTATTTTCCCTGTTTTCCTTCTCAGACAGGGTCTCACTGCATAGCCTAGGTAGACTGGATCTTACTATGTATCTCAGGCTGGCCTCGGACTCATGCTCTTCCTGCCTCAGCTTACCAAGCACTAGAGTTGTAGATGTGTACCCATCTATGTTCACACTGTACTCTGTTGCCTTCCTTTGATTTTAGCGCTCCTCCTCCTCAGGACTCTCTACTAAATATACGCCATTCTTGGCACTGTACTACAGGAATTTAACAGAATGGTCTAAATATTTAGTGTTTATCAGTATCTGTCATAGAACAAAAACAAAACCCAAACAAAAAGACGTGGAAGTGAGATAGGGACTTGGTGGGAGAAAGGGAGGCTGAGGGTCTTAAAGTCTAGAAGAAGGTAGACCGATATGTGTGACTAGAATGTATGATATGCATGCATGAAATCACTGAAGAACAAACTTACAGTAAGAAAAACAAAAATAATTTATCTCTGTTTCAACAAGTGCATATACATGCATATGTATTTTCACATATATGTTGTGCATATATAAGTGCTGAGGGAAAATGCCAAAGCTTATAAATGCAATATAGCTTGGATCTTATTAATGTGAAGTGGTGGATGACAATATTGCCAATAAATGAGCGGGTGGATTGGTTTGGCCTCCTTCTGGTCTATGTCACACCATTGTTTCCAGCTTAGAACTTAAGTTTTCTTCTAACTGGTAGCTGACTACCTGTGTCGTACAGCTGGCCAAGAACAAATGATGCTGAGTAGGAACCTGAGGGTCTAAAGACTTTTCTCCATGCTTTTTTAGATGCAGGTTTCTCAATCATTGTTACTGAGAGGAAAACACTCCTATATTTTGGTGGATGCCAGGGAAGATAGAATGCTCATATATTTCTGAACCCAGTCATATTATTGACTTTTCCAATGACAGAAAATAGGCCAAGGTGTTAGCATGGACAGCTGCAATCATGACATTGAAATGAGGGCTGGGCTGGATAGAAAATACTGTAACAATAAACAAGACCCTGAAGTCATTTTCTGGGATGATGTATTTCCTGTGTTCTGCTCAGACTCATCTTAGACCATTAAGTGAGTTCATCTGTGCATAGTATAGTATCTGCCATGCATTTATATCTATTATATGTGACAATGTACTAACAGGTTCCCACCTGCAAATGGAAAGTCAATACATTCCAGATTTAAAAACTAGAGAGTAGAACATTGGATTGCTGAGCCCAACTTTGTTTCTCAGGCAATTTTGAAAGAAATTATGTGAGCATGCCTAACTTGTTCAAGTGGAGAATTAGTATCCCTTAATTCCTTCTTATTAAAAATAGCTTTGTTCACAGTACGTGCCAGTGTATGTCAAAATAACATCTTTGTGTCTTAAAACTGAGGGTATTCTTCATTAAGCAATCAGGTGAAAATAAAGTAAGTTGGTTTTACCTTTTGTCCTAGCAAAACAAGGTATCTTGTAAAGATGACCTTGCTGGAGGGGATGGTGAGGTTTCCTCAGGCCAATGCAAGTGACACTTTTACTTAGAGATAATTTGAGCTGTTTTTCTCAGATCTCATTAATCCTCTATCAGCCACACAATTAAACTCTTCAAAGTGATTCACTTGTAGGCTCCCTTCATGTCTGGGTTGTGTTAATCATAAGGCAGGCATATTTCATATTGGAAATTGGCAATGAATTCTTTGTTTTTTCTCCATTTGTGTCTACAGAAGCCTAGGAGTCTTTCGTCATTATCTACCACACAGCCAGTCTGGCTCTAGGAGACATTTTAGATTAGTGTGCATGTTGGTCTAAGTTTCATTTTGTGGAGATTTTAATTCAGTCACATTCATCATCTTTAGCACTTTGTATAAGATTAGTGATGACTAGGCTTCATTATTACTTGTGATTTTCAGTTTGGTTTAGTAGAGCATTACTTAAAAAATGTGTGAAGCCTTAACATACTGTTAATAGACCAACAAGATGGCTTACAGCACTGGTTCTCAGCCTTTCTAATGCCATGACCCTTTAATACAGTTCTTTATGTTGTGGCAACCCCATCGCCATACAATTTTCATTGCTACTTCATAACTGTAATTTTGTTACTGTTACAAATTGAAATGTGAATATCTGATATGCAAGATATCTGCTACGTGACATCTGTGAAAGGATCATTTGACCCCCCCAAAGGAATCTTGACCTACAGGTTGAGAACCACAGGCTTAGAAGATAAAGGAATGTGCCCTACAAGCCTGTTGACCTGAATTATTAGATTTAAAAATTTTACATTACAGTTATTTGTGTATCCATGTCTGTGTGTCAGACATCAAAGGACAACTTATTAGAGTCAATTCTCTCCTCCCACCATGTGGGTGTCCAGGATAGAACTCACAACATCAGGCTTGGCTACAAGAGCCTTTACCTGCTGAGCCATCCTGCTAGCCTGGATAAATGATTTTATAAGACCCATAAACCAAATGTTTCCACAGAGCATGCAGTTGTATCATATAACTGTCAGACAGCAGACTGTGGAAATGACTCTTTAACAATACAGTAGCATTTCCTATTGCTTAGCATTTAGTATGAAATCGTTTACAGTTAGGGCAAAGAGAAGCACCATGGCCACAAACAGGAGCTCCATAATGGATAGAGGAGCAGTCACTATAACGTGACCGTCCTGGCTAGTTTCTGTTTCTTTTTACCTCTGTAACCTAGCTGCCAAATCAATTTGCCAATTAGGCTTTAGAGAAATGAAGGGCTGATCTAATGTCTTAATTACCCTTTGCTTTAACTAAAGGCTAGACACTCATCAATATTATTGGACTCTGAAATCATCTACATCTCCGAGCCTATCTTTTGCCTGTCTGTGGTTTTTATCATCTATATAATTACTTAATGTTATAACGTTTACAGCACATTTAACTTTAACAGAAGATGCACATGCCTGAAAAAGAAAATTATTTTCATTCAAGCCAGTTAGAGATGATAACTAAATAAATAATGATTTTTAATGGAGCACAATTTCCTTAATCAAACCTACTCCCCCAAATATTCTGTCTGTAATGTCAAGATAAGACTCCATAGTCAGTAACTGGTCACAGATTAAGTCCTATTCTTTTTTTTTTTTTTTTTTTCTGTCTTGAACTATGTGGTCAGTTTTTGGTTGCTCATGATATAAGGCCAAATTTGATATGCAAAATCAAAGACTTTGAGAGGCATCTATATTCTCTCTCATTTCTTAACTCCATCATTGAGCTCCCTGTGAGACAGGACCACTGCCAATGGTAGGGGGCATAACAGTAGGAAGAGAGTTGAGAAAATCATAAATATTTCCATGTCCAAAGGTGGATGTCCCTGCCTGCCTTAGAACTGTGAGCAGCATGAACGATTGATCATCGTGTACTGATCCAGTAGGATCTGGAAGGCTTTAGACAGACTTTCTGTGTAAGGGGCAATATTGAATGGCCAAATATAAACAATGGCATTTTCTATTTGTACAAATCCTTTATTTTTTGAGATCTACCCGTAAGCCTTCCTTAGGTGCTTTCATGGCTATGTAAGAAACAGCGGCACAGTATGAGATATAGTTTCTGCCTCTGAGTAGCTCAAGAGTCAGCCAGGTTAAATGACATGCCCACAGCTATCAATAGGTGATGGAAACAGTGCCAAGATTCAAGCTTACACTTACTGTCACGGCTTCCTTTCTCAGTGGCTGTTTGCCATATGCCTTCCTTGTGTCAGGATGCGGGTTTTCGGAATGCACCACATTGATTCTGTCCACTGCCCTTTGAGGGAGGTATTGTTCTAGTCTGTGAACTCTATTGCTTTATACAACAGATACTCCACAAAGTTACATGTTCATAGAGTAGAGTCTTTAAGTGGCAGCTTAGCATTGCTTTTAAAATGCATAGTTTACAATTTTAGCTCTTCTTCTCTATTTTGAGATCAATCTCTTATTTTTAGGCTTTTGTGTTCATTTCTACCACTCAACAACAAGTCTTGGCACTCAATTAGATATACTCCTATTTTGCACTAAGCCATTAGAAGACCTATGGATGATTCTGTGCACTACAAAATGCTATGGAGATGAATTACACACGTCAGAATATACCAGATACACATTGTCCTTGACAAAGATTAGAGCCACTGGAGTTATATATATACAGAATGGAAACATATTGAACATATGCCAAAGGGTGTATGATATAATATTTTAGGACTTTAGGTCCCAATGAAAATTTTTTTTAGAATAAAAACACTTTCTTGTTTGCTTCTATGTTTGATTGTTAAGTGACAGAACACTTCTCAATGACACAGGTGATGATGTCCTTTGTTCAGAGGAGGACTTGTAATTGAAGTTCCATAGGACTGGTTCATACAACTTAGGACCAAAATACAGCATTTGTGGTCATTAACAAAAATGAAACAAGCATCTTGAAAATATATTCCCCTAAAGATACCTGGATATGATATCAGAAACATTTATAGTAACAGAATTTGAATTTGAATTTTCCTTGTGATCCAAAATCAGTTACCTAGGTCCTAAAAATTCTAAGGTTGTTTTCTTTTTTTTTCTTTTTCTTTCTTTTTTTTTTTTTGTTCTTCGAGACAGGGTTTCTCTGTGTAGCTTTGTGCTTTTCCTGGATCTCACTCTGTAGTCCATGCTGGCCTCGAACTCACAGAGATCTGCCTGCCTCTGCCTCTGAGTGCTGGGATTAAAGGCATGCATCACCTCCACCCTCTAAGGTTGTTTTAAAGCTGTATGTGCATGCTATGGTGATTTGTTATGTGGTAATGATGCTTAATTTTTTTCTGATATTTTTGGTGACTATATGGTTTTCATTTTTGAAATGAACAAAATTGTTGCTATTAATCTCATCTAAGAAGCATTTTTTTTTGAAAAAAGACCAAATTCTCTAAAATAAGTGAACTACACATTATCCATTTATTTCAACCTTCTTTATTTCAGAAAATTATGGTTTTCATTTAGTCAGGTAAACTTTGTACCTTGATCAGCAGGATTAAATATGGAGAGATTTCCTGGGCTTGGCATTTGGCAATGCACATATAAACATAATGGGACAAGTTCAGATTGGCTAACCCATGAAGAATCGCCGATTAGTACAGACACATGCATTTAGGATTTGAAGAAACAATTCTCACTTGAGACTGATTTCCAGGAGTAGAAAACCGAGAGCTCATATGTGGGCAGCAATTCTCCACTTCAGTCACAATCAAAACGATTTCTTTGGAAGTTGCAGGTTATAATAGTAGAAATAGCAATTCCTAAAAGAATTAATGTCAGAGTATACAAGATAATTGTATTTGAAGCTTTTGAGAAATTACCTCTCATTTCTCAGTGTACCCTCTTCATTACATGCATGCATACATACCATTCTGCCTTTCTGGTTCCTCAGGTAAGCTCAGATATTCTTCTTCTTTTAGAATCGTTTCCATTTCATGCTTACTTTTTTCTCTTATAGTACATATACCCGGTATGTCTCACCTGGCCCATGGCAGTGGATTTTCAGGTCATCTCTGGCTCCAATCACTACCATTGGATTAATTTTGATTAATTTGCTAGTGGCAATCACATTCTTGAGATCACAACTTGTGGATTTCCTGCTCAAAATTCTATGTTTTTATGTTCAGTATAAGATAAATACAGTTCCTCAACAATTAAGTTTGCATATCAGTGCTTATTAAGCTGAACAGTGTCTTCTGGATGTTGCCACACCAGCGACATAGGTACACTCTATGGAATTTATGGTCAAGCAGAAATTCAAATACGAATATTTTACTTAAAGTCCATTACAAAGTAGTAATCCAGTAACTATTAACTTCAGAGCACATTTAAATGCAGATTATCAGGCTTCTCAGTTTTCCCCTAACTTCCAACTATCTGTTCATCCAGATATCCTACAATGAGACAGTGAAGATGAGAGGGAGAAACTAAAACATTATTTTTAATTTTTTTGAGCAGCGTTTATTCACAGGTGAAACTGGGCTTTAGGATAAATGAGTTTTTTTTTATTATAATCATTTTTGTTTGTCTTCAGTGTCTATTAACACACCGCTAATAGCAACGGACTATGTTATCCTGCCAAGCTAAATATGTCAGTAATTACTGAGTCCTGTAATAATTAGATTTATTTTTATGTAAGTTGATTAAAATTCTTTACCAGCTCTATTACAATAAAGAATCTTAAGTTGTTCTACCAGAAGCCGCTAGTGAACAGCAAACATCTCACAGGGCATTCTTGCCCTTGTCTATTGCTAAAAATATTTCAGGGTTCATCATTGCCTTCATTATTGCTTTGATAATAGATTAATATGTTTACAACTTTAATAGAATCTAGACTAAATTAACACCAATCTTCATATTTTATTGGTGAAGATAATATGTTTTGGAAAACAGTAGTAAGAGTGTGGCATTTTAGTTCAAGCTAAAAATGTTTGAAAACATATCAGATGAGTTCTTAATATCTTCACCTGGAAGAAGGCTATTCTTATTGTTGCTTTGGGTGGAGGAAAGGGCTTTCTGACCTTTGGTAGCTCTCAGGGTCTGTTTGGGGGTACAGTAACACTTGGCTTTCTTTTTGGAAGCCCTGCATCTGGGAAGTCATTCAGTTATAATTTTTACACCAGACCAGATTGGAAAGGCATTTGGTGGCCTGTGAATCTTCCTCATAAGGTTTTTAGAAAACATAGAAAGTCATCTTTGTCTTTATCCCTTATAAGTCTTATTTGCCAAAGAAAAATTTACTATCACAAACATTTCTAATGCATTACTCTAGGAGATGCAATATTTGCTCAGAGCTCTCAGAGATTCCAGATCCATTAAGTTTGAAAGCCTGTCTCTGCCTCTTTGGGAAGCATTCTCTTTTTCCTATAATAAGTAAGTAGTTGTACTTGAAATTTTTTTGGCTTTTAGGTCAAAGGAAAAAATGGACATTGTGTCAGCTGTCGGAACTCAGTAACAGAGTGTTGCTTACTTAACTGGAGTTTAGGAAGCAGTTTTGCAGCTGAAATGAAGATGATTTTACAGGTTCCATCAGATGCTGACGTTAGGTTGCAATCTGTAAAAACGCTGTTGATAATAAAGCAGAGGTTGCTTCTGCAACTGGAAGAAATTTAGATGCAGGTATCTTTGGGAGTTGATGCACCACTTGGCATGAATGATTCTAGTGTCTTATTGGGGAGAGTGAATTTGTGCTTGTCAACAAATGCTCTGACTGTGAAAGACCATGGATTTGCAAAGTAGACTATGAAAAGGGTGGGACTATGTTGGGGAGAAATGTTCTATTGACTGCATTTGCCTAGTGAGGGCTACACTTTTGCAAGCATTTTGCGTGTCCTACACTGACACAGACTAAGCAAACTTGTGACGATATGAAAACGAGATGGCGGAAGAGGGAGGATTGAAATAGAATTGCCTCAGATTAATGATTTACAAGGAACAAGAAGTCAGTCTACTGGGATTAGTGGAATTTTCCCCCCTAGAATCTTATTCTTCATGACTGAAGGTGTAGGCTATCCCTGAGCAGTTTATTTTTTAAAAACTTTAGCAATGAAATACAAATTATGGAAGATGCAAATATTTGACACAGGGAATCAAATATTCATTTTGTTTACATGCTACATTTAGGTGTAGTAGTTAAAATTTTATAGGATTTCACCCCCACACTAGTCTGTGAGCTAGCAATAGCTAAGTATTATAGTGCCTGGGATGATAATTAAAATAAGAAAGATCATTCTAATGTTTGAATAAAACAGATGTAACCTCAAAAGTCCATACCAAGGGCTAGGGATATAGTTAAGTGGTAGATTGCAAAAATTAAAACATTAAATTAATGAAGGAAAGGTGCAGGCATTGACTATATACTAGTGTTTGGTAAAATTTGGGTTAAGGGTGGGGTTATTTTTTAGTAATCATTTAGAAATATGTGAATTTGATACAGCACTGGTCAACACAATGTTGTTGAACAGGCTAGAAATTTGCAAAGATGCATGTAAACTCACTCAAAGGATCTTAAAGTCATACTCCTACACCTTTCATTTCCATGCTGGTCATGGACCTGTAGTGTCCCTACTCAGTGACTGTTTGTCTTGTTTAGGTCACTTCTATGACACATGCCCAGTTAAAATCAATTGCTCCTTTTCTAATACTTGCATGGAAGTGTTCTGCCCTGAATTCTAGTTCTTCATGTGTATCTGTCTGTTTCTTTCATTGATGCTAAGTTCTAAAAACAGGAAGTGTTACACCAAATTGTGTCACATATCCTGGTAACAACAAGCATATGCTGTACGCATAATGCATCCTACATAAATATTTGTTGAATGAATGAACATAAAATAAAATGACACACTTAATCAACTGGATGGAAATCACATTAAAACCCTACAAAGATCTGTGTAGCTGAAGTTTTTCTGTGTCCTGCCTGGTCTGCAGCCTCTCAGACCCAAGTAAACACATAGAGGCTTATATTAATTAAAACTACTTGGCCATTAGCTCAGGCTTACTACTGACTAGCTCTTACATTTAAACTTAGCTCATTTCTGTTAATCTATGTGTTACGTTTTCTGTGGCTTTACCCTTGTGCCATTACATGCTGCTCCCTGGATGGTGGGCTGGCATCTCCTGACTCAGCCTTCCTCTTCCCAGAATTCTCCTTGTCTGCTTACCCCACCTATACTTCCTGCCTGGCTACTGGACAACCAGCATTTTATTTATCAACCAATCAGAGCAACATAGATTCACAGCACACAGAACATCCCTCAGCAGATCTGACCAGAAATAATTCTTTGGTCATCTTGCTCATGAAATGATATTTAGTGTGCTCTTAGGTGTAGATGATATTAGGTGTAGATGGTATTACATTGAGTTACTGAGTACAACTAGTATATTAAGTCCATCCTAATTTTGTAAAACATGTCTAAGAGATATCTTAACTCATAATTGGAACTGAATAGTCCTAGCATTTTTATTAAGAAGCATGTTGGACTCATATCTCCATTTAAAGGGTAGAGTTTCACAGTCTTGTAAGTGGACTTGTTCAGTGTACTCCCAATCCCTGGACAGAGTGCCTGAAGATATCATCTTGGCCTGGATGCAGGACACTTCAGAAATGAGGGAGTACAAGGAGAACATGGAGGGAGTTGTCAAGAATCTTCAGAGTAGCAACAATGGAAAGGTTTGGAGGTGGCACTCCTATTGCACAGCGGAGCTCTAGAGTTGGATGGACTTCACCCTGAAACTGATAGTCAATACAAACTCCTTAAGTGGAAAACAACAAAAAAGACATATGAGACCTTTCATTTAAAAACAATCGCAAGTATCCTCTGTCAGGTGGGTAAGTTCATCCCTCATTTTGAGGTATTTCAATGCAAAGGAGAATCTGAACAATAAAAAAAGAAAAAAAAAAAAAGAAAGGAATTTATAGATTCCATCCCACAGAAACATTCCTCCATTTACCAACGCTGCCATGTCTTCTTTCTGTCAACCCCAGTCTGATAGGAAAGCTCTAGAAGGCAGAATGTAATTTACTTCCCCTGAACTGCACTTCTGGCAGGCATGGAGGCACCTCCTTCGGCAATAGTACAGGTCAGCTGAAGCTCTGCTTCATCATCCTGAGCTAGGCCTCACCATTTGTTCTTCGGCCATGTCAGCAATGGCAAGGTCTAGGTGGAAGGGGCGCTAACACCGACTGAGTGGTTATGATCAGAGTCTGACCTAACCCATTACTAGATCTATTCTGACTGTCGTACATTCTGACTGCCAGTCACCCAGTCGCTAGGCCCCACAGCAGAGCTAGGGTTTGGACCCTCCCGTCGGTCTATCGGAGCCGTGCACATGGTCCATCAGTGAGTTGTATTTATGTGCTGTAAGGTTCCTCACCACTTTTTCTAACCCCTTGTTCCTGCTTACAGCCTAGTAGATTCTCTACCCATGCAGCTTCTCCCTTCCTTTCCGTTCCTCTCCTTTCTCAGGTTCAGCAAGGATCCATTAGCTATCCAGTTCAGGGTGTGACCATCTGACCTTTGTTTCTCTTGTTACTCTCCAAAACCAGGCAACTAGATAGCCTTTGCAAAATTATGTTGAGTGCATTACAAATTCAATCTCTTTAACCTTATCTGGCTCTTCCTAATGCTTAGTAAACTGTTTATCTAGTCCCTTGATGACTTTTTCTCCTCCCTCATGATACCCTACATTCTTTAAGTCCTATTTTCTTGGCCTATCTCATGTTTAACAGGTAAATTTTTAAAAAAATTACATATACTATTTTCCTTTTAGCCTCAACATTTCTTTTTTTACATTTTTTAATTTTAAGAAATTATTTTTTTTGTTTTTTAAAATATATTTATTTATTAAATTTTTTTTCATTTTATATACCAACCCCAGTTCCCCCTCCCTCCCCTTCTCCCGCCTCCTCACCTCCCTCCCACTCTACCCCCACCCACTCCTCAGAGTGTGTAAGGCCTCCCATGGTAGTCAACAAAGTCTGGCATACCAAGTTAGCCTCAACATTTCTGCCTCTATATTCTCTCTTTTTATGTCATGTCTCAGATGAAGAAAGAAAGTTCTTTAGTTTTAAAGTTGGATTCTCTCTACTTACTGTTACCTTCCTTCTATGTGTACCTATTTAGAAGTTGCTCAGCAGCAGCTCTGTCTTGATTTTTCTATCTTCCAGGAGTCTATTTCTTACCACCCCCCCCCCCCCCTTACATGGGTAAGTTCTTTCTGAGAAGCAAGCTAAGCCTCCACCTCATGGGGCATGGTACACTACAAAGACCACACAACTGACTGATGTCGATCACAGCCTGCTTACAATCATGTTCTGTGTGTTCTATGTGTGTTACTTTCAGGAACTGAAAAATGTTCTCTACTCTATTAGCAAGCTGGGGAGGGGCACTCTCATATTTAGGCAGTGGACCCCATTCAGTGGGATGCTTTGTAGCGGTTCAGAAGCAGGTTAATTTTCTCTACCAATTAAAGAATTAAAGGACAGGACAGAAGTGTTTCTGGAAGTCTTGGGGAGAGTCACTGCAGAGCCATCATATGATACCCTGGGAAACTGGGTCTCCCCTTCTTAGTCTCATTAATAAAAGAATTTAAGAACAGACACAAAACAGAAGCTCAAGGACAAAGAACAGAGTCCAGTGGAAGCTTGGGGACAATTTATTAGACTTTAAAAGTAAAACCCCGAGGCAGGGAAAGCTGTAGATCTCACAGCTTCCTGGACAGGAGGAGGAGAATGGAGAAGAGAAGGAACAAGAGTCAAGCTGCTTGAGATAAAGCAGCTTGGAGGTCCGCCACCTGGCAGCAGGCAGTCACTTAGTAGGAAGGGGAACTTTAGAAAAAGAGTTTGTCAGAGAGTTTAAAAGCATACTTAAGGCTCTGGATTCATCCACAAGAAAAAGAAGAGTAGAAAAAGAAATAGTTCCACTTTTTGAATCAGGTCTCAGAAAGGTGGCTAGTCCCAGCTGAACCTCACAGAGGCACAAGGAGGCAGGAATCCTGGGAAGGAAAGGCATATTATCTTACGATAAAATACTCTTTCTAGGGGTGGTTCCTTAGCCCGATTCCTGACTGCAGCACTGGATTAACCCTTAAGGGAGGAGACAGGGGCATGTCTACAGGCACATTCCAATATTTACAAGGTTGGTGTGCCACCTCACCCCATGTAGAAAAGGATGGCCATCCTGGGTCCTCCATAAGGTTGCTCCACTATCATGTGACTTGGTCTTGATTTCATGTTATATCACCCATCACAAGGATCATGCAATCCTCCCAAATCATATGTGGAAAGGCAGCCATACAAGATTGCCTTCATGGATGTGCCACAGGAATCAGCTTCGTTTGCATGTCTTATCACTCATTGCACTGGCCATGGAATCTCCCCTACTCACTTTCCTTTGGTTCTGTTGGTCCCCTTTTATGAACCAATTGTGTGACATTTTCCTGGGGAGATGTAAAGAAACATCTGTTGATACCAGATAGGCCACTAACTGTAGACTAAAGAAGAAATTTTACTCAAGGCTACCTTAACAAACCAGTAAGTTTACTGGAGTTCCTTATAAGAATATGGGTAAAAGATTACTTACAGGGGGGTGAGTGACTCAAAACTGCATCAATGAAAAGCCCACGCCAGCCTGTGTGATGATCTGTTCCCCTAAAGAAGACTGAACAACTTGGAGGTAGCTCAGAAAGCCAGAGTGTCTCCTCTACCCAGCAACTATCTACTGCTTTTATAGCTCTGGGAAGAGTCTTGTGAATTGTGCAACTTTCTGAGTTTGGTAAATTTCATGAGTTGCTTCAGTCTCATGAGCCTGCTTCTAGCACACACCAGTGAGGCTCTGACTTACTTCTCTAGTGTTCAGTTCTGTGGCTGTTCCCACAATAACTGTTCCATTACCTCAGGTTCTAGCACCTTCTGGCTTGATATCTTCAACTATTTTATTTATTTATTTATTTATTTATTTATTGATTGATTGATTGATTGATTGATTGCTGGCAGCTGCCTGGTTGGTGTGGTGAGAGCTTGAGTAAGGTTTTCACCTTTCACCTAGTCTGGTTGAGTTTTATTCAGCCCAGTTTCATGTTCCTTTGCTCATCTTTGCTCATCTAGCTCATCAGTCTTTTGGAGTGCCAGCAGCTACTTGCCTTTGTTGGTTTTTCCTTTTGTAGGGATTTTGGGCTCCATTATTTTTATCTACTTTAATTCTTCTAACGTTTCATTGACATTTCCCAGCTCCTGTTATCCTAGCTTCTAGTCTCTTTGTCCCATGTGTTTATTACCTTTAAAAATTCTTCTCTCATATATTACATCCCCACCTCAGTTTCCCTTCCCTCCCCTTCCCCAGTCTTTCCTCCACCTCTCCTCTCCCCCAGATATACTCTTCCTCTGACTCCCCTCAGAAAAGAGCAGGCCTCTCAGAGACATCAAACAAACACAGTGTAATATGCTCGTATAAGACCAGGCATATACTATCACATCAAGGCTGGATGAGCGGGTTTATTACTTTTAATATTGTGCAATTTAGGGGTGTTTTGAGAACATGTAGGGATAAATACATATGTGAATATGTTAAATTTGTCTTACATAGCTATAATTTATTATTTTTAGAAGTTAAAAAACCCCACACACATTCTATTTTGAAAAGAAGAATCGAAACTTTCAAATTTCTATAGTCTATCTTGTTACAGGGTTTAGGAGGGAAGGTTGTTTTTCTTTAGTGTTGATATCTGTAGTTTAAAATAACATGTACCAAGAAATAATTCCTCATTTATCTCTACTGCTGAGAATATGGCACCAGAGAGACACTGCGCTTAGCTTCTCTTTACCTATACTCTGCTATCATGACCCTTCTTCCTGTTTCCCCTCTCGGTCTCCTTAATCCCCTAGGGGGTTTTGCTTGTGTTTTCACGTGATATGCGCATATATGAGCTATGTACCCATAAAGTCTAGGGCCCACAACTGAGAGATAACATGTGATATTTACCTTTCTGAGATTGACTTAATATGATTATCTCCAGGTTCCTCCATTTTCCTGAAAATGACATGGCTTTATATTTTATTGTTGAAAAAAATCCACTGTGTATGTAAACAACAGCTTCTTTGTCCATTCCTCTGTCAATGGATGCTTAAGTTGGTGCCATAACTCATCTGTTGTGAAAAGTGGTGCTGTGAACTGACTGATGTGCAATCAATTGTGAATCAATGTGCAAGAATCTCAGTCCTATGTCGACTTGGCATCCTTTGGATACAAGCCCAGGAGCGGTATAACTGGGACATAGGGGATTATTTCTAGAAACCTCTATATTGATTTCTGCAGTGTCTGGAGACTTGTTTATATCTTATCAACAAAGGAGATGATCTCTCTTTTGTCCACATAGAAAAGGAGGTTCTGAAGGGACTTCATGATTTACAAAGTCAGGAGCATTAGTTTAAGAAAAGAAAGTTTTACAATGTATTAGAGGGGCTGCTTCTATTTGTGACAAGTGCAGTAGGAGGACCTGTGGAAAATCATTTATAACTTTCCAAGCGAAGTTTTCTTTCATGAAACATGATCACTGCATCTGTGAGTAGGGAAAAAAAATAAACCTTAAGTCTGTAGCTTTCACTTGTGTGTCTATCAAGATCAGCGATCACTCCAATGATTCAAATGTTTTAACACCTATGATAATGAGTGACAAAAATTTCAATGTGTTGTGAAGTCTTTAAAATATCTTGGTAACTATGATTGTAACCAACATGTTGGCATTTAATGCTCAGGGATAGGCATGGACTCAAATTCCTGGAACCACAACTTCTCACTGATTTTCTTTTATAGTGAAAAAGTAAGTTTTGATATGAAATCATTATTTTTTTAAATGAAATCTTTAAAACTACAGAAACACCAAAGTACACCTTTGCTAATTGTCAATAGGACATTTACCCTAATATTCGTTCATGTGCACACTGGTGATTAACTCAATAAACACAGTTTTATAAACAGTTCTACTTTCTTAGTTTTCAAGTCCTTTTTCATTCAGTAAAAGTATATGCCATTATCTTGATGAAAAGAAATCGCTCATCTCATTGCTATATTAAAATGTACCTCTAACTTTCAATCTGGCTTCATAGTAATTAATATTCCAAGAGTGACCTGAACTACACAGTAGTTCTAGACATAGAGAAGAATCTTGGATGGCAAGGGACTCTTCCATTTCTGTGACCCTCATATTGGTCCCACCTTGTTATTCTACTTTGATCAATTCATTTCATTTCTCTGAGTATATATTACTTGCATTAAAAGCGAGGGCTTGAGTTACATGTCCAAGATGCATCCTCTTCGGAGAACCAATAAAATTGTAAATAGTATCAACACTTACTCTCTGCAGAATAGGAATGGAAACTGAGGCACAGAAGGGAAAATACTTCCTTTTTATGTCATCAAGCAGGATTTCCAAATTGCCCTGGAATTCTTTCTTGTACAGCCTTGGGGGTTGTGGGGGGTGGGGAGTGAAGAATACTCAGTACAGGTTCAAGTTCAGCACAGTTCATAGAAAACAGCTCAGGCATTATTTTGTTTTATTACTTCATGGTATTTATTAAATACCTATTGAGAGGACCTGAGAAGCTGGAGAGAAAACAATGAATTACCGATGAAGATGAATCATAAAGAGAACCCTAATAAAAACACTTCCATTATTTCATTTTGAATTACCGCCCGGCTTTGGATGGATGTAAATTTTTTCAGTCACTGTGAATGATGCAGGTTTGATTCAGCTTCTTCTCCTCCTAAGGATCACCAATAAGGTTTGGATTTCTTGGAGCAAGGTCATCACCACATACAGTTTCCTGCCTTTTCTACCACACTTAGGTCAAACTGCCAACAGCCCATGAAGCCAGAATCAGTATGTGAGTATAGAGTGTGGAGCAATTCTGGAATCTCTGGTGGTCTGATTAAATTTTTTCAGGTGATTGGTTGTCATTCAGCCAAAGATGACAGAGCAAAAGTGAGGACCACCTAGGTCCCTTGAAAAAATTTCTCCTCTCCAAAATTATTTATAGTTTCCATTGATCTCCTCTCTGGGTTTTTTTTTTTTTCTTTTTAAGTGTTACCTCTTTTAGTTTTGTAAATGTGTGTGTGTCTGTGTGTGCATATGTACATGGATGTACAAATGGCTGCTGAGGCAACAAGAAGGAGTTGTGTCTCTTAGAGCCAGAGGTACAGGGATTATGAACTGCCCAGCATTGGTTCTGGAACCTGAGTTTGGTTCCTGTGCAGCAGCGTTAGGTTCCCTTAACCAATGAGCTGTCTCTGCAGACCCACCATCTCAGGAATTCTTTTGTAGCTCTTTTGTGGTCTGATCAGGACTCTGAAGCTTTCTCATATGAAGTGACCTACTTGTTCATGTCATGTAGCTTTGATTTTGACAAATAACAATTCTTTCCATGTGTGCAGTTCTGTACTTTGACATATGCTCACATCTCACATATTTATCACTTTTTTGGTGGCAAATACATTTAGAGTTAAGTCTTTTAGGAATTAAAAATATGTTTAAAGCATCAGTATTTAGTCACCATTTGATGCAGTGAATGGTGGTCACTTTTTTAAATAAACTGACAACCAATTTATACAATTGATAGTGGTCACTAAATTAGAAATGAGGTTGACTTTTGTGTGTGTTTTGTGTAAGTAGTCATGTGTGTAAGTGCCATCGTGTGTGTGTGTGTGTGTGTGTGTGTGTGTGTGTGTGTGTGTGTAAAATCCAGAGGTTAACATTAGGTCTCTTCTTAATTGTTACACGTCTAATTTTTTGAGACAGAGCCTCCTAATGCATCTGTAACTCACTGATTGGCTAGACTGCCTGGCCATCAAGCCCTTCAGATTCTCTTGTCCTCAGCTTCCTAGCACTATGATTACAAGTGTATGCAGACGTACCTGACATTTTATTTGGGTGTTGATGTGAGCTCAGGTTCTCATTCTTAGGTAGCAAGCACTTTATCAATTAACTCACCATCTCCCTAGACTCCAGTTAGGGCAATTTTATTTAATTTTTATCTTTTCCTTCAAATTAATTTTATATATTTCAGTAAGCAGACTTTTCCAATTGGTAGATTATTAGGAAATGAGGCAGCTATGAAGAAGAGCCATTTCTTTAAGAGTTTCTTCCAGTGAATGACCTTGTGAACACATTGTATAGCCATGGTTACCAAACTTGGAGATGCCAATTCTGAAGTTACACAGCGGTTCTAGGGACTCTGTGTCTCAGTATTGTTTAAACAATTATTAATAGCTTGTAAGTTGATTTTGGTGACTAGCTTTGTCTGAGCCTCCTTCCCTTCCTTTCTCCCATCTCTCCCTCTCTCTCTCTGTCTCTCTCTCTCTGCCTCTCTCTCTCTGCCTCTGTCTCTCTCTGTCTCTCTCTGTCTCTGTCTCTCTCTCTCTCACACATGTGAAACATCATACCTAGCACATACACATGCTTGGCAAGTGCTCAACCACTGAGCTAAGTTTCTAGCTTAGATATAATTTTAAGCTGGTAGACAACTTTTCTTTAAGCAAGAATTTTAACATGGAAAATGTTCCACATTATATGAGTGTCTCAAAGGCATGTGAATCTTGGAGTCCAATCCTTTCAAACCCACTCTTATGTAAAATATGACCCCTATGCCGTATCTCTTAAAGCATTCTCTTGGCAATCATGTGGACTGTGAACAGTTACAGTATTAGAATATAATCACCACTTTGTTAGAAATTATTCAGTTCATGTTAACTTTTGATAAAGATATAACATCAGTTAGCTGCTTGAGGGAAAAAATAAACAAGTAATAAAGGGTGTAAGAGAGAGGATACTTGGGGTAATTTTTATTTTCCAGATAAATATAAATTTCAGGAATGAAGAACATTAAGACAAGAAAGTTGGCCTGAAGTTGATATGTACAGAATTACACTCAACTTAAATCCCTTAAATTTGAGTTATTTTCTGTTTTATTTCACTGTGCCTGGGTATTTGAGAAACCAATCAGAACTAAAGAGAGAGATTATTAAGTAATGGTAGTCAGTTTTACTACTTTAAAAGCCAGAGGTAAATACCAGGGTTTTTCTCATGAATAGATTGCATACCCTGCTACAGGAAAGAATGAAAGAAAACTTGGCTTTCATTTGTATCAAGTATCCTACAAGTTGACAAAACAACAAACAAACAAACAAAAACAAGCAGGATACCATTCAATGTGTTAACTGACAAAAGTAGAATAAGCTGCTTCTATTATTGGCCAAACAGATACCCCAAATTCATTCAACTAGACATCAAATGACTACAACCTTGTAGCCTGTTTACATCTCTACACATGGGATAAAATTATAATTTTCATATGGTATCCTGATTTTAGTGAACACTCCGCAACTCAGTTCGTGCCTGTAGCTATAGTGAGCCTATCCTGATGTTCCATTTCTCATAACTGTTAACATAATTCATGATTTCTCTACACTTTTTCATAAGTTCAGATTAAACGTTACTTCTGACATGCCTGCAGTAGTCACCTAACATGTTGCCTCTTTTCATGTTGATGTTATTCACACCTTTTATTTTCTGGTTTATTTTATGTATTTGGTATATTAACTGTTTTAATGTGTTGGGCTATACCAATGCTTGTCAAAATGAACATGCTTTTTAGTCTATACTGGAGCCAAAAATTCAAAATTCAGTATAGAGATATACAGAAATTTAGATTTGTTTATGTTTTTCTTGATATATGTATTATAACAAAAGCACAACATCCAGGTGCCATTAGAAAGCAAATGTAAATTGTTTTAATTTTTTTAGATTTATTTTATTTTATACATATGAGCATTTTGCTTGCAAGAATGTATGTACACCATGTGGGTGCCTAGTACCCCAGGAGGCCAGGAGAAGGCAACAGATCTGGAACTGGAGTTATGGATAGTTGTGAGCTGCCACATGGGTGATGAAAATTGAACCCAGGCCCTCCTCAAGAACAACTGATCTAAACTGCTGAGCTTTTTCCCAGGGCCCTGCAAGTTGTTTTTAAAACATCAATTAGTAAATTGATAACTCAGTATTAATTTCTGAAAATTGAGACTTGTGGAACTCAGCATATTTGTGGAGTGTAAATGTAAATATGTTTTCACTCACAGCTATAATCAGAATAACAAGCTTTTCCATAGCTACCAAGAGCAGAGCAATTACTGAGTTGTGGAAATTAATTTACAAGCATAGTTCTTACATTTGCTCATTGCTTTTCTCTCTTTGAATAAGATTAAATCTTAGATAGATAATTGATATTAATTAAATTCACTTAGTTTCAACGACTATGTTTTGGAAGAAATGGAGATAATACTAAGTTTGCTTAGATTTTGATATAGCACGACTGTGAAAATGAAGGACAGAATAATAAGTAAGAAGCCTTTAAGTTTCTGGCTTTTTATCCAAGACTCAATTTGGACCATTTTCACTCTGCAATTTACTTTTTTTTTTCTTGCTGCTGATTGAAGGTTTGTTGTCTGTTTTGGGCTTCTATGATGTCCACGTAGCTAATGTTCTAGTTCAGTTGTGTTGCTGGGATAAATACCATTACTGGAAGAAAACTGAGTAGGAGATGACCTATATTACAAGTTGCAGAAGCTAAATTGGGAATAACAGGCAGGAGCTTGAAGCAGAGACCATGGAAAAACCCTGCTTAGTGGCTTACTCTGTGGCACAAGACCATTTGTCAATGGACGGCACTGGCCAGAGTGGGCTAGGCCCTCCTACAGCAACTAAGAGTTAAGTCAATGCTTCACAGACATGCCACAGGCCAGTCTGGTCCAGGCAATCCTGCAGTTCATGTGCCCTCTTCACAGACATGCCCGCAGGCCAGTCTGGTCCAGGCAATCCTTCAGTTCATGTGCCCTCTCCCCAGGTTGACAGCTGAAGCTGATGATGCCAGTTGTCTGCTTGTTTTTAGGTAAAGTGTGCCACATTGTTTTAATGGTGACTTGTCTTATATTCATTTCTTGATGCTGAGACAGAATGATAAGAAAATTTGGGGCAAAATGCATAGGAAATGCCCAAACTCTTCTGCTTTCATATGTGTAACGTATGTAGAGAATTTAGGCTTTTAGGAGATACACAGAAACAACAGTTTAATCTTGACATAAATTATAAGGTAGCTTGAATTCATAGATAGTCCCCACACTATTAGCACACTAGACAGAAAAGAGATTATGTGTGCAAATAGCCCTCAAATCAATTTTTCCTTAAATGCATTCGATTTCACTGTTTTATTAATCATTGTAGAGTCATTTTAGAATAATGATGTCATTATTCACTCTTTTACACCCAACATATAGCCCTGCTTCCTACTGAGTATATGCATCTTGTGTTTATAACACCTTTTACACAGATATGTCAGTAAGAGCATGTAGGTCCATATAATACTGTGTACATAAAAATGTTTGTATGTGACCATTGTGTATATTTTTATGTAGTTTTGTTTGTTTTTGTCAGTTGAGTAAGTGGAACAGACACAAGCATAAGTGGATATAAAGCCCAGTATCTATCACTCTCGGGGCTTGAAAAAATATTAATGTTTATGCTTATACAATTTCTCACTGTTCTCTCTATATAAATCAATTAATTATAGAAACTGTTTGAATACAAATATATAGAATATTATGTACATGTACATATGCACACACATAAGTAAGTGCACAATAGAAATTTTCTGGAATGAAGGTTAACAGGTTTAACAGATTTGTTGAGGTTTCACTTTGTCAAAGTTAACCATTAATGCATTCCAGGAAGAGGAACTCTAAATAAACTGTGAGTAGAGATTAGTCAAGGATGGGAAGTGAAGAAGTTAGAGACTTTGGGGGTTATCAACTGTGAACTTATTAAAGTTGGCCAACACTTTAATATGTGAAGCAGTATGCAGTTTGGAAAGAGGGTTATAAACTTACATGGAATGAGAATAATATTGTCAAGTACAAAAAGGTGAGAGTTTACAAGATCTCCCCTGTTTCTACCAGTGCTTAATAAAATGTAGAGGAGGAAAAGTAATTTACCTGTATTTGAAAACAATACATAATTAATTGCTCATACATAGTAAACCCTGTTTTTATTCATTAAAAGAACCCTGCTATTAAAAAAATATGAAGAAAATTTAAATGATGAATGAGAAGCCCCAAACAGTAGTAAACATTAAGGTTTTCTAGATGGACATTGATGCTTTGCGGCATCAGAGAGAAAGAGAAAGGGGTGAGAGAAAAAGATGAGAGGAGAAGGGCCAGGTCAGAAGAAAGAGGATGAGTGAGTGAGGAAGGAGGGAGGGAGAGAAGTGAGGTACCCTTCACTTCGAGGACACCTTAGCAACTTCAGTGAGTGTCACCTGCTATTTCTTATGGAAAGTCAGAACAGAGCTTTTACTGTCAGAGTTTGGTATTTGTTGAAGTAAAATAAAGGAATTTGTGGATTGGCCTATCATATAAGAGCCCCAGTTATTCCATTAAGACAAGCAGTAACCTTTACAAGAAACTGTGATCACTTAGATACTGACATTTGATTTCCCGTGTGCTCAGTCTCCACTATAATTTGCTTCCTCTAAACAGGCACTGAATGGTGTTCAACTTAAGGTTAGCCATTGAACAAAAAGCCTGCCCCAGACACTGCATTTCTGGCAGACAGGGCACTTAATTGGAGGAAAAATTATTAGAAAAGATTGGAACAGTTTTTACGAATAGAACTCAGAGAAAAGCAGTGTTAACAAAAAGAAAACGTATTGCTGTGGCCATATTGTTTCTTATCTGACACATAAATGAGCCTAGGTCTCCCTGGAATGTCATTCAAAATCAGTGTGCTGGAAAACATTGTCAAGGTCATCTACACTGTTGAAGTTGACTGTACAATCCCAGGTTTTGTATTACTAATGTGTGTAGTTCTTGAGTGTCTTTATCTATACAAACAGAGATACTTCTTCCTGTTTCCTTGTCCATCAGCTTTGGAAGACATCTCTATTCCCATACACATATAACTCCTGGGCTAGTCACTGAGGTCAGTCCACCACTGGGACTCTGGGTTCCTTGTCTTCTTTACTAGGACATTCTCTATGGAAACATTGACATCTACCCACCGTATTTCCCACATTAAATCAATACCATTGCTTTCTTTTAAACCATCTCCCTTTGCTTAACTTCCAATGAATGCTGGATATGACCTTTCCTGCACAGCATAATTTCCCCGGACGTTGACTGTGAGATCTTCCTTCTTTTCCTTTAGGACGCCAGAGTAGCTCTCAGGAAGGGTGTGGGGCCAGGGCCATGGACAGGGTTCTATATTCAGAACCGGTTCCCTGAGCCTGGGGTGTGTGTGATGACTGGTGGTGGCCATGTTGTGTTGTGACTTTGTCCTCAGTGCTTTGTGAGAAAAGCATTTATGTTCTGGAGCAGAAAAAGTGTGATGGATAAGGTACTAACAGAGAAAGTAGGGACAAGGCCTCAATTGCAATACCTCAGCAAACATGATTATGATCATAGAAGAAAAAAGACACAACATTTGATAAAATAAAACTTATAAACTTCTTGATACCAGTGGATACCTTGCAAGACTTTGTGTAATCTACAGTAGTTGCAAGGTAAATCCACCAGAGATCATACATGGACGCTCTTCAAGACAAATAGAAAGTCTGTATTCTACTAAGTGGCTACACCGGGAGCTTGCTCAAATCATGCAGCCCTGTGCATCACTGTACTTTGTCTCTTATGCACAAAGCTTACATCCTGCCTGACACACTTAAATTAGCTACAACAATTAGCTAGAAGTAAGACTATAGAAGCCAAAAAGCAAAGCTAGCACATTAAGGGACTTCCTCGGATCCTGGAACTACAGACTTGCTTGTTGATGGATTAGGTCTTTGCTCCTGCTTTGGCAGGTATTAGGGCTTATGTGCTGGGTTTTAAGGTCAGAATGGAGCCTTCACCATGGTGTCAGTTAGGCTGAGGTCTGGGGGCTTTTTACATAGTCCTACAACCAAGCTTGTAAGTCATAAGTCATTGTGTAGCATCTTAAACACACTATTTTGCAACAAATGTGATACAGTGAGTAACTTCCTGAACCATATCTTTTCTTGCTCAGACAACACAATGGGCTCCAGGGAACTTCAACCTTGATGCATTCATCAGGTCTCCAACGCCTTCCTTCCTTTGCTGTATTTTGGCAGGTGACTCCCTCTCCTTACCTGTGACTGCCATCGCCCTCTTTCAAAGTGGGTATCAAGTCACTTGTGAATGGGGTTCATAGGTGTGATGTTCCATTAGTTGTTTCTGCCCTCCTGATCTATCACCTAGGCATGGACACAAGCAGGGGGTACTAAGGGAATACTGTGTATCTTGGATCATTAGGGAAGCAACCTTTCTGCCCTGGGCTGCCAGCATCATCCTAGGTCAAAGCGGCAAAGTGAAGTGGCTGGGACCCTTTGCTAATTCTGGTAGCAGTGTCCAGGGCATATATGCCAAATGATTGCAGCCCCTTTGGGGTTGGCAGCAAGCTATGGATTAAGGTTTGGAAAGGGCTCATTTCTCTTTCACTGCTTAAGCCTCATTTGTAATGGGCCTGAAAAATTTTGTAGTTGCCTCTGATTGGAATCTGCTGAGTATCTTCTCAGGCTTCTGTGAAACATGGCCTCCACCATCCACACCCTTGTCCTAAACCCTTCTTTTTAAGTTCTCTTCTTCTCCTGCTCTCCCTCCTGCATTGCCTTGCCTATATGGATTGCATGTGATTCTTAGCAGTCACTCAACAGCTAGGTAGTTTATCTGTTAGTTAAGTTCCAAACGTGTCTCTTTCTACTGTATCACAAATTACCTTAACAGTGTTTGTATTAGATGCTAAGGAGACAATTGTTTCTACTTCTAGGGAGAAATAATAAAAACATTGCTTTTGTACAAGACAATAATGAACTCATATATGCTAATTCATTTAGTGAACAAGCTTATGAAATAGAGAAGACCTATGATAATTCTGGTTTTGAACAGTAGAGGAGATGGATGGCTAGAAGGAGTGATGTACACCTTTAATCCCAGCCCTTGTAGGGCAGAGGCAGCAGATGTCTGTGAATTTGAGGCCAGCATTGTCTACATAATGAATTTCAGGCCAGCCAGGGATACACAGGGAGACCCTGCCCCAACAAACAATAAGAAAAATAGAGGCACAGAGAGTTTAGTAACGTCCCCAAGATCATACAGCTAGAGGTAGGTAGGGAGAGAACCAAGATTTTAGTCAAGGCATCCAGTCTCCAGATTCTAAGCCTCTGCCACAATACACAGTCCCTTTCTTATTCTGGTGGCCAATTGTCCTGAGGCATCTGGGAAGTGACTTTCTCATGCTTTACATTATCTGCCTTTTAAACAAGGGCAGCCATGTGCCCTTACTCCATTTTCTCTGGAAGAGTATAAGATGTGAAATTTGTTTTGACAAAATACAGACAGATATTTTAAAGACAAATTCTGTCTTTAGTTTTGTGCTGGGCCTTTCTGCTTCTGCATGGAGAATGTGAACAATGTACAGTCTTAAATTATTCCTTTGAAGTTTGAATTAGGTACCATTGAATAACATGGGAGGAATGAAATGCTTAAAATGCTGAGACAAGTAGCCATGGCAGCAACATTTAAAATGTATAATTGATTCACTCATCAAATATTTATTGGGAGCCTGCTATGTGCCAGGTACCATGTAATGTCTGAGAAGATATGGATTCCATTTGCATAAGGTTTGGTCTTCAGGAAAGAAGGGAAACTACAAAAGTTATAACCTCATGAGACACATGGCCAATGGGATTTACAGTATTTCTGGGGCACGGGGAAGCCTGTCTGCTATCTGTACATACAATATGTGTACATCTATCATTAAAGAACCCCACTTTCCTCAGCTGTGGAAGGAGTTCCTGCATCACTAAACTGCAAAAGGAGTATAGGGGCCAAGTGGTAGAATTTAGGACACATCAACAGTCATTAAAAGTTAAAGAAATATTATTACTACTGTGGTGACTCTTGTTAGAGCTGAGGCTGAACTCAGGGGAAGATAGCTATCTCTGGTTTATGAGCAGCTCATCTTCAATGGCTTATACATAACTAGAGGGCACAACTAAGCATGTATTGCATTAACTGAGAGGGGCCTTACTGGGGAAAGACTGCGGGTTGTCTGCCTTCTCTTTCTGTGGTTTCTCTTCTGCATTGTGGGAGCTCAGTTGTGGCTAGAGAGGGAATAGCTGGGAGAAGTCCTTCTGAACTGTAATGTATCTATGTCTCTCTATGTATATCTACATACACACGTATGTATATATGATGTTTCTGAGCTTCCATCTCAATGCACAGATCTAGGGTAGCCAAGGAATACAGTTAGTGCCACAGCTTCGCCTATACAGATGGTGGGAGCAGAGCAATGTCTTTGTTCCAAAGCCCAAGTTTCTGCTGATGTTATTCTTAGCTTCCATATCTGAGAGCAAGAACTGCTTCTCACTGGACTATTATACTCAGGTTCAATACTTTCAATGTGAGCCTTGGTTTCCACTGGGTGGCACCTTCTAAATTTATTTATAGATACAACTTATTTTGCTACTAGAGATTACTCTTCCTTTAAAGCACATTTCAATTACCTCCTTTTCTATGATGGGGGTCATCACAGCTAACCTTTAGAAGACTGATCAGAAGGATTCTCTGTCGCTGTTATGAAGGCTAGGGCTCCCCATTACATCAGCCAGAGAAATGAAGGCCATACTCCACATACTGATGGAAGAAATGTGAGCTATGAATTTAAGTGTTCAAGTACTGGAAAAGGAGAAAGGACACTGAATGAACTCAGTTAATTAAAAGACTTGACTGTCAGAATCTCGAAGTCCAGAACTGAGCTCATACAGAACCTGCAACCTGAAGAGGGAGGCCCTGGCCCTGTGCACAGAGAAGGCACAAGGATGGACAAAGCGAGCTGTTTTAGAAATATAGACAAAACTGAAGACTGGGATTAATTGCTTTTGTTAGAGTGAAAAGTCACTGATGTCCATTCTTTGTCTTGCAGCCTCCCAGTCTCCCAGAATGGACTAGAGGAATGGACTTATTACTAAGAGAAAATGACTTGATCATTTTAGCAAGTTGTTTGCCCGCTAAACTGAAGATCAGAAATGGTGAGCAGTTCTGTAGTTTGGTGACGTAATTCACCATTTAGATCACAGGAGACAGGGACAAGTTTATTTAGTAGACTATCAAGAAAGCAGTGGGTGTGGCAGTAACAGAAGAATTGCCTGCAGATGGTGATGGGCTATATGAGGCAGGGGAGGTCCCCTATGGTTAGGTGAGTCATTTTACATGTGGTGCCCCAGCATGTGACTTCTGACATGTGAATGAAGACAGTCCAGACTGATTGACATTCAAGTCCTGGGTACTTTTAGGGGTGAGCCTTGCTGTATGCCATTTCTTCTAACACAACTTCCATCATGCAAAGGAGAGAGAGAAGCACCCTTGTACCCGGTGGCCATTTGTTTTATTTTTCAGGGCTATTCTGTGATCCCATTGTTTGTTCAGAATGGAGGTGCCTCTTTTCCTGATTTGGAAATGCTTTCTGAACTGAGCTTGCACTGGGCATCAGTTCTCTTTCTGTTCTCTCAGCCATGGCTTTCCTTCACCTATCCCCTGAATCTCTTTTTAGTGGCCTTTTCCCACCAAGCAGGGGCAATCCACTGGCTCTGTGACTTTTCACTCTTGTTAGGGTTCTATGAAGAGAACCATACTTAGGGGTGTGTGCTGGTTAGTTTCCATCAACTTGACACAAATTAGAGCCACCTGGGAAGAGGGAACTTCAACTGGGGAATTGCCTTCATCAGATTAGCCTATGGGCATCCCTATAGGGCATTTTCCTGATTGACGATTCATGTGGGAAGGCCCAGCCCACTGAAGACAGTGCCATTCCTGGGCAAGTGGGGCTGTGTCATACAAGAAAGCAAGTCAGTGATCAGCCTCTGCTGTAGTTTCCGACTTCGGCTCCTGAGATCAGTTCCTGCCTTGACTTTCCCTAATGATACAGACTGTAAGCTACAAAAGGAAAGAAAACCTCTCATCTCTAAAGAAGGAAATCAAGTTGCTTTTTGTCAGTGTTTTTATCAAAACCACAGAGAGGCAAACTAGAACAACTGATTTTGGTAGAAGGTACACATTGCCTGGCAAGTAGAGATTCTAGTTAGTAGTAAGGGTTGAACGCCTCATGGTGTATCATCTGGAACATAGAAGAAACAAATTTGATAACTGGGTTAAAAATGTAAGGACCAAATGCAAGGTTTGGATACATGGCTATGAATAGTTCCATAAAAGAAAGTAACCAGGACAGACATGATCACATGTTCATTTTAAAATCTCACCAGTCAAATCCTCCTTTGATACCTGTTCTCGAAAATTGTTGGTGTGGTTGATGATAATCTAGAGGTTTTATGGTCTAGATTTGTTGATGTGAAAGCATTATTCTTTCTTGAGCATGGTGCAAATTCCATTCTGAGAAGTGGTTTTGAAGTACAACCACTATCAGTGAATTTAACAGTTCCTGTATTGTTGACTGTTCTTGGACTAGTGCAGTTATTTGGTTTGTGAGTTATAGTCTTTGTGCAGTAAAAATGGATTTCATCAGACCCTTCTCCAAATTCTGAACTCATGAGGAGGGGAAGCCAAGCACTGCCAAAATTCAAGAATGATGCTTTTTCAGTTTGGGCCAGAGGATTATGCAGTTTGGGGGGCTATGAGATCCTGATTAAATATGATGATTGGAAGGATGGATGCCAAGGCACTGGTTCCTGTGCAGTTTGTTGTGGGCAGAAATCAAATATTGGAAAGAAAATGTATACATAGTTCTCAGGACTTTAAAAAAAAGACTAAACTGTGGAATGTTTCCAATAGTGTCTAGAAAGGTAGTTCCATGTTTCCTCACAAGGAAGTATTTACCCCAGAGAAGAGGAAACTATAGAACAGGTTCTAGCCACAGAGAGCAGGTTTTGAGAACATTATAGCCTAGTTATCCTTTGAACATGTAGCCTGTGCACTTTTTGCAGTTACTAGTGTTTGTGTTGTCAGATTGGACCACCAAATTTATGATTCTTTAAGGGCAATGGAACTAGTGGACTCGGACATATGGACTCCCCAAGAAAGACTTTTGAGGAGCTGATGGGTCTGTTCCCTTTCAGAATTAAGTAGTTTAGTTTTTCCATGTCTATGCCTATCCTGCAGACCTCAGGGTTTAGGTATGAGTTAACCTTGGAATGAGGAGAGTTGAATTGCTTTCTTAACTACAGAGAGCTCTTATTCCCCACCACCCACAGCTTCTGCTGTACTGATTACAAAAGGGACCTTGTTCCCTAAATGAGATTCCTTAAAGACTGCTGCTGATACATCAAAGATGATTCTTTAAAAGATCGCTTTTCATTCCACTATTAAGACTGGCAATAGGGTGCTGTCTGTTGTTGACATAGGTAATGTGTGCTAGACAGCAGGAGGTGCTGGCAGCCCAGGTAACCTCCTCTTAATGCTACATTTGGCACAAGTCCAACCATTGCCATGCGCCCTCTTCTACTGAGTGAGTCACCTTAAGGTCTTATTGGTGATTGAACAATGAAGAACATTAAGAAGCCCAGCGAAAGAAGAAAGAAAAGGAGAGTAAAAGAAGTCTAAAGTGTGGTCTCCTACCATGGCCGAGGAAGAGAGAAGTCAGCCTGATAGTGCAGTGATTGAGGAGTGGTGAGAAACAGTCCCCTTTGCATTGAGGAAAGAGGCTTGATGGTGTTTTAAAGAGTGTAAGTATTTTTCTTTTCAGGATCAAACTCGCCTCATTCCTTAAGAATACATCCCAATAGTGAGTCTGAAAGAATGAGGCAGATTATTAGTGACCATAATTCTAATAAGAGAGGCCTCTTGAGAGAAAGGAGTACAATGGACATGATTCTAAGCATCCTAGTCAAATTCTAAAGCAAGGAGTTGAAAAAATGGGCCACTCGTATGGTGAGGATCAGGCTGGTTGGAAGAAGAACTCTTTGGACCAAAATAAAAAGAAATTGTGCTTAGTTAGCACATTGCAAAGGCAATAGTGTGTATGGCTGTAACAAAGAACCACTTGTACATGGTTATTCTGCTGTTCTGTTGTGAGTGCAGAACTGCTTAGTGGCTTTTCCATTTTGGAGACAGTTTCTGAATCAGGCTTGTATTGGAGAATTGTTCCTTTTGAGGCCTCTCAATCATGGTCTTCGTTTGCACTGTGAAGGTGCACAAATTTCTTCAGCTATGTGACTGCCTGTATAATTACTGAACTGGGCACTAGGAACTTTTGTGTCTAAGTGTTGAGTGTCACAGGGACACTTTTGTGAAGTTAGTTCCCAGAGGAAGTTACTTGGTAACAAACAATGGGGTCAAGTTTACTTACTTGAGGTCTAGTTATTACTTATCTTGAGAACATGTGTACAGAGGATGTACTTGTTGGTTCTATAAAAGGGTGACAATATTTTTCTGAATTTGCAGATTTTTAGCAGCTTTCCTATGACCACAATCTGGTTTAACATCTATTCAGTACTAAAATTGTCTTTCTTCCCTATCTGTTTATCTTCGTTACTGTTCTATTTCTGTGAAAAGAAGGTAAGCTTGTCCCTCCTACATCAAACATCAATCAAAAAATGTACCACAAACCATTCTTCTGGGGATATTTTCTCACTTGATGTTCTTTTTTCCAAAATCACTCTAGCTTGCATCAACTTGTCATTAAACTATCCAGCACACTACCCTCGTGGAATCTTTTTTTAAAAAAAGGTTGAGAATGCACTTAGTTTTTCATTCCATCCATCCATCCATCCATCCATCCATCCATCCATCCATCCATCCATCATCTATTATGTCTGTCTATCTATCTATCTATCTATCTATCTATCTATCTATCTATCTATCTTCTGTCTATCACCTCTCTCTTACCATTTGTATCCATTTTTGTTGTACCACCCTATCTGTTGTACTCATCCATCTTTAATGCTTGTCTCCTGTCTGTGTGTGGAACTTGTTCCCAGTCAGCCATAACTAAAGTTGAGGTGTTATTCCTGAAGTCCTGCAATGTCCCATTTTATGCCTCGAAAGACACCAACATCCTATGAATCTAAGTCTGACCATTTCTGATTTTCACACTTTTACCTGCACATTATATTCCTTCTGGGCTAGCCTTCCATTTAGTTTCCTAAATAAATCCCATTCAAGGATTTTCCATATGCCATTCACTCTGTCTAGAAGCTTCTTTCTCATGCATTATAGCTTATTACTCAGCTTGTCTAAACGTACATTGTAGAGAGGTTGTCTTCACTACATAGTTGATGTGACGTAGGTCAGTCTTAATTTCTAGCATGATACACTTATTGTAATTAGGCTACCAGTCATCATTGATAACCACATCTTTATTTCTTCTGTCCTTGTTTCTTATGCACAGACAAGGAGTGTTCATTTTCCATCCCATTACTGGAAGCCTTTTTTTTTTTTTTTTTCCCAGCTTGTGCTTTCTCCAGTTGGAGGTCTGGACTCCCACCGCAGAGATGCATTTAGAGCATTCAACTTGCCAGGAAACAGCACCATTTCAGTGCTTAGAAGCCTAGGAATCCCATCTGAGAGCTGTTTCTTTTGACTAGCTCTCTGTTAGTTAAATTACAGATCCAACGGGCAAAGCCTGCGGCATTGCCACGCATGGTGGCATGCTGGGTAGACTGGGCATTGACTAGCAATGAAAAGAGCCCTGCTCCATCTGTTAGGCCATCAGCTGCTTCACAGCTTGCATTACAAGTCAGTACTCTGCTGGAGGGAATGGGAAGGGGAGGGGTGGTTGGGCTCCCACTTCAGTAAGATGGATAGTGGTGCTAGATTTGCTCTGTTTGTGGCTGAAGAAAGTGCTGGCCGTGACAGGTTACTGAGAACAAGGCAGGCCACCGGTGCACATTTTACTGCAGAAGTTCAAGAGAGACTGATTTTAATGAAATAGAGACTTGTGAAGCGTGTAACTGGGCAAGCAAGATTGCTTGTAGGTAAATAGATTTGCAATCTCTTTTGGAAAATGTTTTCTACCTTATTTTATGTTTCTGCTTCAGTTGCTTAAACACATAGGTGGGTAGTATTATTTTTCAAATGCCTTTAACCAACACATTGATGAGCCTTAATAACATTAGTGATGACAGCAGAGGATCTTGCTGCACAGTGTTATTAACGAGGCACCGAATTCCAAAATTACCAGAATTTCAATAGAGGGGTTGTCTGCTTCCTCCCCATGCTCCTCCCAAGGTCTCTGAGTTCATGGGAATAAACGAATTTTTTCTTCCTCCAGCCTGCAAGGTTGGTCCTCGTTTGTGATTCGATATTTAGCTCTGATTAATTAAAGAGAAGCCCTTTGCCTCTGACCTTGGCAGTTTCTCCTTGCTGCTGGTCAGTTGTGACATACTCCACACTAGCTCCTCGGTTTGTGGCCTTTGTGGAAACTGCTCGACCTGCACTGTGCTCTTTCCGGAGCCTCCAGTCTCCCCCTCAACACCGGAAGGTGAGCCAAGCTATACAGTCTCTGAAGTCTCTCTCCCACTTCCCTCTCCCCTAGCCTCTGAAAATGCTGCAGCAGTGTTTGTGGTCATCGATCCGTAAGCCAGTGGTTCAGCGTGAAAAGAATCAAGTGCTTTGAGCTGCTCTGTTCCTGCTCCGCTTCTGTCTGTTCAGGAAGGGGAGGAAAGTCGCGTTCCTCATGGATGAAAAGAGAGAAGCAGTCATTTCCCTTGAGGAAACTGAATCTCTTCCAAGTCTTGAGTCTCAAGGCTTGAGCGTCTGCCCACTGGTCGGATGAGCCAGGGTTTAAAGAATTGACTCTCTTAATGCACTGGAACTCTCATTCTTTATGTGACTGACCTCTGTCTGCCCAAGATCAGAAGCATCCTTCTACTTCTACAACACCCTTCTCTGTATTTTTTTTCCATCATGGTTGTCAGGATTTCATAAAATGTGATGAGTTTAATTAGAGGTCTTCGCAATATCTCCTGTCCAGTCCAGTTTATAAGGTTGCATTCTTTGAGACTGGGGCCCAGGAATCCACCCCCCCTTTTTTTTTAATAGATTCTTACTAATTTTTTTATACTTACAGATATCTGAAATCCATGGGAGTGAATAAAGCCCCCCCGCTCAGGCTCAGTGCAGGACTCAGGGGAGACCCAATACCACCTGACCCATTCCTTCCCATGTGTATTAACTTTTTCTGTTTTAATTTACCAAGAAGAAAATATTTAAGAAATCGGATAAAAATGAAAAGTCCACCATCTCTCTTAATATACCCTGCAGAGAATTCCTACTTGAGGTAATTCCTATCCTATGTAAACGGCCCTGGAATACTTGACAGTGGAACTGGTTTTCGGAAAGAAGGTTGGTCAGGAAACATTATCTTGGAACCTTGTGATCTATGACAGAAACATCAAAGGGACTATTACAACCACCATAGGAATTCTAAGTGAGTTTTTCCTTCAGAGGAGGGTTAGAAAACCTTCATTTTTAGTGCAAAGGAAGACACCCAGTATTTTGAATTTTTAAAGCATATTATTGTTTGAAGAAATTCTCTTCTTCCCACCCTTGTTCTGGGTATTTCTATTTTTTTATTTTAATAAGGCATAGAATAAGGAAGAATTGAGTCAGTGAGGAGCAACAAAATGAATGAAAGATTGTTTGCTAGCAAAAGTATAGTGTCCCCTTGTTGGGGTTTTCAGGAGTTAGAGATCATAGAAGGAATAGTGTCTACATTATAGACTATTATATCAATTTATAGAAAAGAAAAAAAATTCCTAAAATAATGTGTGTTTTGAATAAATCAGTGCTAGCATAATCCTTGGACAGATTCTTTATATCTACTATGCTGCATATCTTGGTATCTATACTTTCTTGAAGTGAAGTATATTTTCTTTTACTTATGGTTATTTAAAGAGAATAAGCTACTTAACAGAATAAATACCACATCAGATTCTTATACCTGTATTTCATTTTTTCTTTTTTTTTTTTGGAGCTGAGGACCAAACCCAGGGCCTTGCACTTGCTAGGCAAGCGCTCTACCACTGAGCTAAATCCCCAACCCCCTGTATTTCATTTTATACTTGCAGAAGAATGTTCCAGTTTCTAAGCTTAAGTGGAGCACAGAGATTTGACTGTTAGATAGTTCATAGCTCTAATACGTGTAGTGACGGAACCTGTGAATGGGACTTTTCACCATGGGAAAATGTTATAATTTTATGCACAAAGTAATGAAAAGTCTACATACTTTTCAAAATATGTATATTTACGAATTTCATTATTAATGTGATACTACCAGACTATTGTATGCCTCGTGTTGAATTATGAATATATTTTTTCACTTCAAATTATGCTTTTGTTGATCTCACTGAAATTTATTTGGAAGATTAAATGAAACAGAAACAGTTCTCCCTATCTCTATCTATCTATCTATACACACACACACACACACACACACACACACACACACACACACACACAATTGCCTTTGGTTACAAATGTTAATAAACAGTGAAAGAGAAGATAAAAATCAATCTAGGTATGGCAGTGTACATTCTTTTTATTGATTTTTTATTATCATTATTATTATTATTATTATTATTATCCCAACTGCAGTTTCCCCTTTCTCCTATCTTTCCAGTTCCTCTGTCCCACCTTCCCTCCACCACCCCCATCCACTCTACTCAGTTTCTATTCAGACAGGGCAGGCCTCCCACATATATTAACCCAACATGGCATTTCAAGTCGCACTAAGACTAGGCACCTTCCCTTGTGTTAAGGCTGGACAAAGAGACCCAGTATGGGGAGTAGGGTCTCAAAAGCTGGCAGAGGAGTCAAGAGACAGCCCCTGCTCCCAGGGTTAGGAGTGCCACAAGAAGAACAAGCTACACAACTCTAACAAATATGCAGAGGGCCTAGGTCAACAACCATCACGATGGCTCCCTGGCTGCTGTTCAGTCTCCGTGAGCCCCTTTGAGCCCAGGTTACTTGATTCTGTGGGTTTTCTTGTGGCACTCCTTGACCTCTTTGGCTCATGCAATCCTTCCTACACCTCTTCCACAAGATTTTCCAAGGTCTGCCTAGTGTTTGGCTGTGGGTCTGCATCTATTTCCATCAGTTACTGGGTGAAGCTTCTTTGATGACAGTTGTACTAGGCACCACTCTATAAGTATAGCAGAGCATCATTAGGAATCATTACACTGATTTTTTTTTCCAGTCCTGCTTGGTTCTATCTTAGGTCTCTGGGCTATCCATCCTCTGGATCCTGGTACTCCAGGCCGTGTCATGGGTAGGGTGCCTCTCATGGAATGGGTCTTAGGCTGGAGCAGTCATTGGTTGGCCATTCCTTAATCCCAACACACCCTGTAGGCAGGAATGTGGCACTTTTACACAATGGAGTATTACTCCATTTGCAGGCAAATGGATGGAACTAGAAAAAAATCATCCTGAGTGAGGTAAAACAGACCCAGAAAGACAAACATGATACATACTCACTTATAAGTAGATATTAGCTGTAAAGTAAAGGGTAACCATGCTACAACCCACAGCTCCAGAGAAGACTCCAGCGGTGGGGCATTGGATCTCCTTGGGAAGTGCTGAGTTTTGCATGCCTTTTTATCCTGCAACATTATTAAGTGTTTTCATTGTCTCTAAGAGTTCATAGATTCTTGGTTTTCTACATGTAAGGTTATATCTTATGCTAAGAGAGGTAGTTTTAGCTTTTCTTTCCTGGTTTGGTTTTTCTTGCTCAGCTTTTCTGGTTGGGGCAGTCTTTCACTCTAGTGCCTTCTGATCTTAGTGGAAAACATTTCAACTCTTAGTATTGACTGTAATGTTAGTATGAGCATCTTATAAATAATCTTGTTATTGTTGTTGCTGTTGGTAAGTCCTTCTCTGACAGTGGTTCATCATGGCTAAGCTGGCCATGGGGATTCTTCCATGTCTACAGTCAAATCCATCCCTGGTCCTATTAAAAGGGGGTTGATAGGTGTGTCTGGACACATGGAACCTTCTCCAGGGCCATATATATGCAAATCTCCTCTGATTCCAGAGCCATGGAACTGCTCCCCCATTTAGAGTCAGATCCATGATGGCGAACCCAGTACGGAGACATACCTGCCTTTTTTAAAGTAGTTGTATTCTGTTTTGGGCTCCACGGTGATGTCAAAATGTGCATCTGGAGACTCTCATAAAGTCACATTTGTGTTGGTTAGAAATTAATTCATTCTTTATGGGGTGATGAAGGTTGGAGACGATTTTATTCTGCCACCTTGCTGACATCAGCAATTTTCATTTCAGAAATTTTAAGACACAGCACTTTAGTCCATCTTAAAAAGGCTTTACATCACTGAAAATTTTTGGTGAGGTGCTGAAATCTTCAAACTGGCTCTTATGGAGAGAGCTTTGTTATTGGACAAGCATTAGCTAATCAAACAGTGCCCTACCAATAACTAGTGATACAAATACACACACATATACATTGTATACATCAACAACATACACACATACATCATATACATATACATACATATCATATACATGTATATATACATCATATACATGTACATACACATACAGATACAAATACACATATATACATCATATACATACAAAGCCTTGTAATATCTATTTTTTAAGTAATATTTTGTTAAGCCTTTCTCTCCTGCAAATTCCTGCCCCCCTACTGCCTTTGTGGAAATTTCCAGTTCATCCCTGTACTTTACCATATCATTCTGTAGGTGAAGTGAAAGCAACACTTTCTTAGCTGTAGAAGAAAATGTGGGAAATTTTAAGTTTAGGGAGTAGGTCATCCAAAATTATTTCTTAAATTAAAAAACAAAGTTCTGCTGGTGTTCCATAGCATTTCAGTTGGATCACTCACTGCTTTGCCAAGATGCTTCTCTCCTCAATACTCTCTTCTTCAGGACCGTATGCTTGGAGTCTTGTTTATTAATATGATTTCAGCTACCGACAATGAGTCAGTGGCTCTCAAATGCCAGATTTCATTTAGCTGGTTTGCCTGGGAGCATTTAATGTTGTCTGGTAGAGGATAACAGCTAATGTTTTTTTTTTCCAAGAGCCTCTGGCACATGGGGACTTGAAAAAAAAAAGATTTCTGTATTGAAATGATATTATAATAAAAATTATGTTGGTTTTATTTTATTTTTAATTAAGTGTGTGTGTGTGTGTGTGTGTGTGTGTGTGTGTGTGTGCATGCTCAGGCATGCTTGTGAGTGCAGGTCCCTGTGAAGGCCAGAAGAGAGTGTCATATCCCCTGGGGCTAGGGTTACAGTCATTTGTGAGCCATCTGATGTGGATCCTTTGAAAGAGCAGGATATGCTCTTAACCACTTACTTATTTCTCTAGTCTCAGCTCTGCTTATTTTTAATTTTCCTTATTCAAAGCTTACAGCTCTTATTTTAAAAAAAGCCCTTATTGTTAATTTTGTGCCAATCAAGAAAAAAAAAATTGGTTCACTGTAGGAACCATGGGTATCATTATGTTGGAGAATATAGAATTCTTCCTTTCAGATGATCAAAACCATGTCATTTTTTGTATCCTTAATTTTGTGGAATATGAACATGAATGTATATAATTGTCTGATTTTTTTCCTTTGTTTTCACTAGACAATTACTTATCTCAAATAAGTAGATTTAGTCAAAGCAACTTTGGTCTTGTCAAGTGAGTCTATTACATAAATACAAAATGTTGCCAAAATATATACTTGGCAGAGATCTACCTAATTAGTAGTAGGATGTTGGTAATTGGTGGAAGTCTATAATTAATGATTTCTTAATGGATTCATATCCATAAGGAAATAAGTCCATTTCATATCTTACTGTTTCCAGAGCATTCATAAATGACTCTTGGCTTAGCCCTGGGTTCTCTCCTGCTTCTTTCCACTTTATCAGAATTACTTTATATCCTAAAAATCTGTTAATAGCTTGCAGATATTCAAAGTAGAATGCTTTTTTAATGACTAGGAATTTACATAAGTGTAAGGAACATGTGCTTATTTTATTCCCTAGTAAGGAGAATGTGACTTAAACTCTGAACAATATCTGCTTGAGAATATTTAATGTTTCCCTAATTAAATTAAAAATTCCTAGCAAAGAATGATAAAATCACAATCACTAGAGATGATGGTTTCAATTTTGATATTTAAGGGAATATTTAATATATAAGAATATTTAACATATAAGAAACCATATTAGATGCTACATATAAGAAGATAGAGGGACTCATAATTAATTTAGAAAGGCAGGTAATAAAAAGAAAAAATACATGATAGAGTACCAATTTTAACTGAAAGGGAAGGTTCTCAAGGGCTGATGTGCACAGCCAGTTGGTAGCTAAGACTGTCAGCCTGTCAGAACCAATGTGGATCTCCTTTAAAAGAGGGTGGGTATCATATGGTACATGAGGCACTTAAGAATTCTACCTGGGAAATCACAGAGGAAGGTCAAAGATGCTGGCTCATGCAGGATCATTTATCACACCATCCAATGATAAACATGTTGGGCAGGGTATGAAATGCCAAAGAGATGCTAAGTCTAAAGAGATTTGGGGGTAAACAAGAATGACAAATGAACTGGACTTCACCAGCATCCATCCTGTTTGGAAACACTAGAGTGGAAAATATCACTAACATTCCTACAGCAATAGTGGAAACTTTCTTGAGACTGTAGCTGGATTTGGAATCTAGGTATATCACTTATTTTCTGTACAACTCGGTCAATTTCTGAGGATCCTCAGTTTTCTTGCATTTGTATACTGCCCACCTTATATCGTTTGCTGGGATTCATTCATACACAAGTCTGTAGGGACACAGACTATTTTTATTTAATACTGTCTTCAATAATTTTTTGAGGATATTTTTCTGCATTTAATAGTAGATAAGCAGGAAAAAATTGTTTTGAGAACATACAACCAGTTAACTTAAACCCAGAAACAAAATCTTGATCAATTTTATTTGCAAATCCAATTTTCCATAAACTGTGCCCTCACTGGAAAAACTGATAAGACAAAGAGTCTCTCAACAAATCTTATTTCTATTTAATTATGCATTTAATGGTTATTTAGAACTTATTGTATTCTAGGCATTACACACTAAGCCAAGAGAGAGAGGAGGACACTCTAGTAGAGAGTGCAGCAAGATAAAAAGATTGTGTGATATGCTGTCTGACAGAGGAGAGAAGGACAAAGTGCAAAGTTAGATGCCATCTCTCACTAAAGGGATTTGTCAACAAGTTGGTGGTGAAGAGCACCACAAAATCTATCAAGGAATCAAATTTCAGGCTTAAAATCCCATTTTATACATTATTATACAATTCTGTGGAATTTACCTATAAATATAGGAGGAAAGATATAAATGTGTAACTATATTTAAATCAATAGTATTTTAAAAGATGAAATAGAAATGATGCAATCTGATATATATCAATATGTGTTCATTTATATAGCTCTTCATTATTTATTGTGTGTGTGTATATTGACATAGAAAGATATTAGAATTATGTAGGAAAAATACTAAAGACATATAACATTTCTGAGTTCAATATAATATAACAATATTCACAAAGAAGGAATTGGGTGTTAATGTTGGAGGATTAATAGGATGGGAGCAGAACAGGTGAAAAATGCTTGAAAGGACAATTAAACAAGCAAGTTCTCTAAAAATCCCGGGGATGTTAACCAGCACAGAACATGTGGGGATCAATTATTACCAGTACATGAAAACATGTCAGTTGCCTTGATGAGTCAGCTGGAGAGGCAGAGGGGGTGCTGGACTGTGGTTTTGATTGGAGATTTGCATGCCTGGAATTTTCTTCATGCTGTACAATTTTGTAGTAACAAAAACAAAAGAAGAGTCAGAGGCACAGTCACAGACACCTTAGAGCCGAAACTATATTAGAACAAGGCAAAATGAAATAGATTGAGACAGAGGAAGAGAGAGAGAGAGAGAGAGAGAGAGAGAGAGAGAGAGAGAGACAGAGACAGAGAGACAGAGACAGAGAGAGACAAAGAGACAGAGGGACACACAGAGAGGAGGTAATAAAAAAAAACAATGGCAAAGGAAGACCCACTAGGTCATCCCTAGTTTGGCCTGCACTTAAAAGACAAATGCTGGTCAATATCTTTGCTCTTTATTATAGTTGAAAGTTTTCCTGTACTTGCCTGGCACCAAGGTCCCATAGCTACTTACAAAATTCCTGTGTCCTGCCTGGTCTTGCAACTGCTTAGACCCAAGTAAACACACAGAGGCTTATATCAATTACGAATTGCGTGGCTATGGCCTATGGCTCAAGTTTCTTCCTAGTTGGCTCTTATATCTTAAATTAACCCATTTCTATTAATCTATAAATTGCCACGTGACTATGGCTTACCAGTCTGCTGGCATATTGCTCCTTCAGTGGTGTCTGGTGTCTCTTTTCCCTCTCCTTTCTGTTCTTGCCTATCTCTTTGAATTTCCTACCTGTCTCTAAGATGCCTTGCCATGGGCCAAATGGCTTTATCAACCAATCAGAGCAACACATATTCACAGCATACAGAAAGACATCCCCACATCACTTCCCCTTTTCTGTCTAAACGAAAGGAGGTTTTAACTTTAATCTACTAAAATTACATATAACAAAACAGTTATCAAGCAAGAACTACAGTTACAATATCTAGTCTATTTGTATTTTGTAAAATTAAAGGAGAAATTTTCTATCTATCCTATATTTGTGAGTCTAAGGTTTAATATCTAATTTATCTTTTATCATAACCAAGGAAAATTATAATTATAACTATCTAGTCTTCAACTACATCAAGGAACCCTGAAGGATATAATATTACCTAAGTAAACAGGAAATGCATTGTAAGCAACTTACAAAATTCCTGAAATGGCAGTCATTATTGCCTGCCTAGACAGTTACCCAAAGTTCCCTTGTAACGTTGGGGCATCCATCTTCAGCCCATAGGTCTAGTCTCTCAGTCATTTTTCTCTGTGTTTTGTAGAAGGTCTCCTCTGTGAATCAGGAACTTGAAGGACCATTTCTCCTTGCACAGTTCAGTAGTCATCTTCATATGAGTCCCAACTGTCCAGTTGGTACAACGTTTTGTCAAGCAGACCAGGCAAGAACAGTTTCTTGTCCAAATGGCTATTTTTGCCAAGAAGAAGATAAACTCCATATAGAGTGTCTTTGATGCCCATATTTCCCTTTGAAGTAAATCAATGCTGCCAGGAGCAGCTGTGTGTTACTGTCCAGAAAGTCTAAGTTTTTAAAACATTTTAAATGCCATATAGGCCTTCTGTAGGTCTTTGAAGTGGTTGAAGATTACTTACCTAATTGAAATATATCTGTGTATACCTAGATGACTAATTATTAATCTGTATTTCTCAACTATACACTATAAATTTCAAATGAGTTGCACAAACAAAATACTTTAAACAAGAGTAGAAATATACATACAGTATAACAAAATTAACTTTAAATTTGTATCAATAAACTAAAATCCATAACATTGTAAAACATTTCAAACAAATTGTTACTCTTTAAAGTAGATTCAGTACTCTACCCTTTTATCCTATCATAACTATACTATCCCCTTTTCTTCTTTAGAAAGAGATTGCCTTTATAATTCAACCCTTTTTTAAATAAAAATAAACATTTATAAACAATATTTTGGGAACTTGGGTGTAGCTTCTCATACTACTTCCAGCTGGTTGTGGGTACTGGTAATCTTATAGAGATTCTGAGAAAATTAACAATTATGGTCAAGTCCTGACTGGAGTCTGTGATGCTGTATTGTCTGAGCCAGCTTCCTTGAAGCTGATTTTGGATGTTGGATCATCTGGAGGCTTCTCAGGAGGTCTTCCTTGATCAAACCATATGAGCCTGGAAGCAATCCACAAATTCTCATCTTATGTGGAAACAATAGCAGAATCTCTTTTCCAAAGCAACATATCCTTAGACATAAATTTTGAAATCAAGATTTAAAAAAATATACATATTGATTTAACTCAACATCTTTTACAATCAAATAACCCTCTGCAGTTAAAAATCCCAAAGACAATATAATTCAGATTCTTTGTGTAATATCTATCTTTATGTGGCTTATTTTTATATTATCTTTACTATCTCTTTAAAGACTTTATTTTTTAAAAATATTTCTTTATATAACTGTCTCTATTTTCTTCTCTCTTTCTTTTTGTTTTGTTTTTTTTGAGACAGAGTTTCTCTGTGTAGCCTTGTGCCTTGCCTAGAACTTACTCTGTAGCCCAGGCTGGCCTCAAACTCACAGAGATCTGCCTGCCTCTGCCTCCTGAGTGCTGGGATTAAAGGCATGTGCTACTGCTGCCTGGCTTTTTTCTCTCTTACAAGCCTATGTACGTTTTTACACATGCTGTAAACCATTTTAAGTCTTATTCCATCTGAATCTGCCTTATTGTGAATCTATTGCTTTAAACTGCAGTGGTCAGTACTGAAGCAGCAGCCTTGGCTGCTGACTCTGCCCATCTCAGTTTTTCAACATGGTGGAGATAATTTACTGCCAGCTCTGGGAGCCATGCTGTCTGCTGACTTTGGAGGCGGTGGGTCTATGCTTCTATCAAAGCTGTGTGTGGCCCAGAAACCTTTTCTTTCTTTTTTTTCTGTACTAGTAAAAATTATATCTACCACACACCGTGCTCTGAAGTTTGCAGACACCTCTGTATTCCACTGTGGGAATCTGCAGCCATGCTGCTTAGCTCATGAAGGCTGGCAGCCAACTCCATCTTGTAGGCAGCTGTGGCTTCATTTCTGTGTGTTCAGAATCTTTAGAATAGAAAAGGGGAAATGATAGGTGATAGCATTCTGTATGCTGTGAATATAGGTTATTCTGATTGGTTGATAAATAAAGCTGTTTGACCAATGGTGAGACAGAATAAGGTTAGGTGGGACATTCCAACTAGAGAGAGAAAAGAAGAGCAGAGAAGACACTTCTAGCCACTGGCAGAAGAAGCAAGATGTAAAGTAAGGGTAAGCCACAAGCCATGTGGCAAAGTATAGATTTATAGAAATGGGTTAATTTAAGATGTAAGAGCTAGATAATGAGAAGCCTGAGCCATTAGGCCATATAGTTTGAAAATAATATGAGCCTCTGTTTATTTGGGTCTGAGCAGCTACAGTACTGGGAAGGACACCAAAAACCTCCAGGAGGTAATTAAAAACAATGACAAGTGAAGACCCTCTAGGTCAGCCCTAGTTTGGCCTACACTTAAAGACAAATACTGATCAATATCTTTGCTCTTTATGAAGGGGGGGTTGGTGATCAACAGAAACTTGTGTAAGTCTATCTGTTCTATATACATACTCATGTACACATGGATATAACTATATCTATGTCTTATATATTAACTTTGTATTTGTATGATGTATTACATGCATGTGTTCATGTTTGTGTGTGTACATATATGAACACAGGTGCATGTGCACCTGTGTGAATGAGGTGTCTTATTTTACTATTTATTTTTTGAGTCAGGGTCTTTCTAAACCTGGAGATCAACAAATAGGCTAGTGTAGCAGCCTATAAGCTCCAGAAGATCCTCCTGTCTTTGCCATCCCAGCACTGGGATTACTGGTATGTACAGTCATGGTTGGTTTTCTTGTGGATCCTGGGGGGTCAAAACTCAGTTCCCAATTGTGTGAATCAAGCACCTTACCCATTGTAGAATCACCCTAGCAACTATTCTACAAATGTGTGATTGTAAAAAACAATCAGTGTCTTTGATCTTTGTAAATTTCCAAGGAAATTTCACTTAAGTGATTGAGTAAATGTGGTCATCTACTATATTTGAGGAATGTGTACTTACATATATGTTCCCATGTGTATGTATGTAAAATACATAGATCTATGATGTGAAACTCCAGCTAATCATGAACACATCCTTCAAGGTTGTATAAAATAGGAATTTTGGCATGCTACATCAAGGGGAGGAACAGTGAATGAATGAGGTGAACATGATGTCTGTCTTAACTGTCCAGTGTAAAGAGAATAGTCATGCTCCTTACCTTCCTAGATCTTCCTATCTCAACATGTGGCTTCTACTTCCTTCTTGTTTTAGCCATTCAAAGCCCTATGAGTGATGCATGTTCTCAGTACTCCATTTCTCCAGGACTACATTGGGGCGTTATCCCCTGACATTCATTTTGGGGAATAAAATTGCACAAATGTGCCTCTCTTTAATTTATTTATCATCTCCACAAATGACCTTGAGTTTTAATAGAAACCCTTAAAAATCCTTTATTGTAGTTATTATGGGTCCCCTAAAGTCTGCCCTGGCATAATACTGCATCTTCTTGGGTTTTCATTTATCTGGAGGCTATTATTAACTTCCTTCAGTATGAGGGAACATTTACTTAAGTCTCAAACTAAATAAATCTAACAAAAAATGTGAAGGTATTTTTTATTTCTACTAATAATGAACATCATATCTAAAATGGATTGATTTTAATCAGTGAATTAAAAGAGCCTGTCCATCAGTCAGCTATTAAACAAAAGACAGATTCTTTTCTGTCTTTGAGTCTAATTATTTAAAGTATTAAAAAATTCCATTTTTTTGACAAGATAATTGTTGATATCTAGATAACATACTATAAACCATGTCTCATTTTTTCAATTAGATTATTTATTTTACATGCATGTACACATATAGGGGTGTGTGTGTGTGTGTGTGTGTGTGTGTGTGTGTGTGTGTGGTGTATGCATGTGCATACACCTGTATATGCACTCAGAGAAGACAGAGAAGGACATTGGATGTCTTATCACTATCAATCACTATTACCATCAAACACTATCACTATCACTATCACCATTATCACCATCACCATAACTATCACCATTCATCACCATTACCATCACTATCACTATTACCATCATGATCAACAATCAACATCTCCATCACTATCACTATCAGTCACCATCACCATCACCATCACCATCACTACACTTTTTCAGATGGCCTCTTACTGAACCTGGAGTGAGGCTGGCAGCTAGTAAGGCCTGGTGGTCCTCCTATCTCTGTTCTCCTCTGCTAGGATTACAAGAATCCACAGCCAACCCAGACTTTTCACATGGCTGTGCTGTGCTCATACATATGTAACAAGTGTCCTTACTGGCTGAACCATCTACCCAGTCTCCCAATTAAGTTATTTTAAGCCCCAAATCACTATTTTAATATTTGAGATTTCTGATGATAATAAGAAATACCATCCATACTTTAAGCATTGGCTTAGGTTGAAATAGAAATTAAGCCATTTGAGAAGAAAACAGTGTGATATGATGTGATTGCAAAAACATCCTCTGCCACAAATTATACTTTTTTCTAATAACAGAAAAAAATATTAGCACAGTTTATTACAAAGCCCAAGAGAAAATTTAATTTGTTGTTATGGAAAACAAAACAGAAATAACTCATGGGATGTGAAATATACCCTCCTGCTAAATAGAGTTCAGTGTTCCTTGAGAAGTCAGCTGCTGAGGTGTAATACAGCACATACGTCTCAAGCTTTGCTGTGGAATTATACAAATCACTGTGATGAGCCCCGATTGACATGTCCTGTTGCTGTTCTTCCTAAAATATTCTTCATAAATACATTTCAGAAAGACTTCTGTAAGTTCTCCCAAAGCAATCCTTTCTTCTCTAGAGCATTAGCACTCACACACTAGTCTTTTATATATCTAACCACAAGAGAGCATTCTTTTACATTTTCTCTACAATAATTTATTATTTGGTCAGATAACTGATGGTTTTAGGACTTTTGATTGAGCACATAAAGATGGCTTATGCCACTGGAAAAAAAGCGACACCCTACCATTCAGTGAGCCTGTGTGCACCAACTACAGATACCATTTTACAAAAACAACTAATTCCCAAAAGAATTATATTAAAATCCAGATTCTTTGACCCTTTGGACTCAAATTTTGGTAGATATTGTCCTTGGATTATTGGACATGCCCCAATTCTCCTTATATGACATTCAAAATGTTCTGAAACGTAGTTTAAATTTAGTGATCCCATCTTCCTAGGGTCAAACAAAAATGTCTTCTCCTAAGGTCACTGCAGAAGATGAGGATGGGAAAGCAAGAAGTCCTGCCTCAGAATTCACAAGTAGCACAAAAATAGTCTTTCCTGAAAAGGCGTGCCACAGAGGGTGCTCTGTGTCTCAGTCACAATGTTGGAGCAGGGAATGAATGACATAACCAGATAGGCATGTGCAGCTTTCAACAGGAGAGACCTCAGGTGAGGGATGTGAACCAGTTTATGCCAATATTTTGAATAAAGACATCAGATTTCAGTCTACAAAATAAACAAATAAAAAATGAATGAATGAATGAAGAGAAAGCCAAGCAAGCAAAAAAAAAAAAAAAAAAAGGGAGGTAGTAGATGAGAAAAAAGGGGAAGGCTCATAGGATGTTCCTAAAGGAACCAGAGGGTGTAAAGGGCAAAAGTGCTTGGTTTCTGCTTATGAATGGATTCAGAATCTGACTGCAAGAGGGAGAAGCTAGTGCGGAAAGTCACTAGTGTTTGGGTTTTGTGGGTGACTCTAGTCTCAAGTTGCAGTCTATACTTAATTATAGCTTCTTGCTATTAGGTCAGGCTCAGGGATGGGGAAAGACTGAACAATAGAAAGAAATATCAGAAAACCCTGGTGTGGTCAGGCCAGAATATCAGAGAAAGAAATGATCGAGGGCTTGCTTTCCCCTACCTTACACTCTGCCAGATGCTACTGTCTCTGAGTTAACACACATTCTGACCCTGTTTTCTAGCTACTGTGTATGGTCATTTCCTTCAGTGTTTCCCATGGCTAGTAATGAATACTTCCAGAACCATCTGCTAAACAAATACTACACTTGAAGGACTCTTGCAGAGATTCATACCCTGTTGTTGAGATATGTATATTTTACTTTTAGACATTCTTCATAACATTTGTGGTTACTCTTTCTCTCCTCTAGTTTCTTTGACCACTGTGGCTTTGAGATGTCTATCATTTGTAGGTTAATGCTAACTATTAACCTCAGAACGTATACCTCAACCACCAACCAGGACCAGAAATTCTTCCAACATTGATCTTGTCTGATAAATCTTCTTCCTCCCTCACACTGTAGGTAAAGTAAGAGTTTAGCAAGTGCTTGCTGATTTGTTTGCTCTTTTATTCTTAAAGTTTGATAATTATACATTTTGCTTCTCACTAGGGCTTTTTTTTTCAATCAGGATGTCTAACTAGCTTTGTAAATTTTTTCAGAGATTTTAAAATTTAAATTTTAGAGAAAAGCATTTACAACTGTTAAACATAAGTTTAGTGAAAAACAAGCTTCCATATATGTGACTTTTATTTATGTATTTAAGATAGATGTGTAATAGGACATAGTTTAGTGAAAAACAAGCTTCCATATAAGTGACTTTTATTTATGTATTTAAGATAGATGTGTAATAGGACATAGTTTAGTGAAAAACAAGCTTCCATATAAGTGACTTTTATTTATGTATTTAAGATAGATGTTTAATAGGACATAGTTTAGTGAAAAACAAGCTTCCACATAAGTGACTTTTATTTATATATTTAAGATAGATGTTTAATAGGATATAGTTTAGTGAAAAACAAGCTTCCATATAAGTGACTTTTATTTATGTATTTAAGATAGATGTGTAATAGGACATAGTTTAGTGAAAAACAAGCTTCCATATAAGTGACTTTTATTTATGTATTTAAGGTAGATGTTTAATAGGACATAGTTTAGTGAAAAACAAGCTTCCATATAAGTGACTTTTATTTATGTATTTAAGATAGATGTGTAATAGGACATAGTTTTATGGTCGGATGAGTATCAGCTTGCCTGTGGCACTGCAAAGTTGAGAGGAATTACTTAAAGTATTTGGGTGTGTAATTAATAACCTTAATCTTAAAGCAATGTTAACTGGATATTTTGTCTTATTTTGTTGCTGATGGTACTGTTGTCTGTATGTTAAACTCATATTTGTGATTTAGATAGTGTTATAATTTTAAACAATTACTTTAATTAGATATTAAAAGAAGGCCATGAAGATGGTAATAAATCATATCAATTGAAGAAAGAGAGATTCAGAAAGATGCCTAGTTCAGTTATATAAAAAGTCATGCCCGAGGAAATGTAATCCAAGGAATTCAGATTTTTTCCACTTAATAATTAGCTAAATAATCAATATGTGTTGATTTGCTTTGAATTTTGTGTTGTATGTTGCTATTGGTAACTAAATATGACCTGATTCTTAAGTAGAACATGATATTTCAGTTGCCTTTTATAATTTTGAAGCGTTTAGAAAAACTCAGTCCATGTTACACAAATTGTTTATTTTGCCTGTAATACATAAACTATGGATGAAGTGCCCAGTTATCCTAGAAATGATGTTCATTAAGTCCCTTCCACAGTGGCTGTGTACAGTACATCCTGTAACACTGTTTGCAAACCCAGTGGGGGCCCAGGCCCAGGATTCTTGAAAGGTAACCCATTGCTATTCTTTGCCCAAGGGCATTTAAATGGTTATCATTACGTTTCTCATTTTACATTTTGATGTTTTTTTAAAATAAAAATCCATTTGACTCTCATCTGTAAAAAGCTGTTGAGATTTGCATTCTTTTCTTGTGCTGATCAGATTAACTGTACAAATACAGTAACTACTATTTTATTTTGGCAAAAAAAATTTTTGTTCCAGATTCTCCGGGTTCCCTATCTTTTGCATGCTTATTCTCTCAATGAATGGAGGAAGGAATACACACTGATTTACACATTTGGAATTTATTCAATAGCTACCATTTTCTAGGTGGATACTCTGGTGCTCTGCTTTTGAGCAGAGAGAGAGAGACCTCCAGCACATCCTGGTGACTTACTGAGTGACAAGGATCCACAGTGGTTTGCAACTCTGATAGTGAACAACTTTGGGAAGAGCAGCAAGATTAACTTCTCCTCCTGCAAATGTTTCCAGTTCAGAAAGGCAGAAGGAGCTCTGGGTGTGTGAAGCATCTCTTGGTCCACACTATTAGTCTTTTTTCTAGCTGAGACTTTTTTTTCAAGTCCTCCATTTTTCCTTGAACCATCAAAATCAAAGCCAAACCAAAACCAAAACCAACCAATCAACCAAAACAAAACAAAACAACAACACCAAAGAACAAGAAAGAAAGAAAAAGAGAAAAGAAAAAAAAAAACTTCCAGTGTTTATTGTGGGACTTCTGTTTCCATTATTTTTCTTCTATACTGCTTTTATGGAACCATCTAATAATTTTTTCTCTCCTTTTTGCACATACATGTACATATGGTGTGCAAGCTGACATTTATGTGCATGTGGGTGTATGTTTGTGCATGTGTATTCATTTATGTGTGTCTATGTATTAAAGCCAGAGATTAATGTTGCATAGTTTCTTTGATGGCTCTCCACCTATTAGCTGAACTCTGTCATTGAGCCTTGGACTTGTGGATTTGTGTGGTTTCCAGTTGGCTTACTCTGGAACATCGCAAACTCTGGGATCACCAGGTAGACCACTATGGCTGTTTGGTTTTTATCTGGGAGCTGGGGTTCCTAATACCTGTGCTCACACTTGCACAGAAGATGCTCTATTAACTGAGCCATCTCTCACCTCCAGAAAGCCAGCCATCTTAAAGACAATCATCAAATTCTTTGGAAGAACTTGGTGTGTTGCTTACACAGGGCAGCTGAACTCCTTATAACCCTTAGTTTAGCCATCTTTTTTTTTTTTTTTTTTTTTAGTTTATTCATCTTTAAAAATAGAAAATCACAGTGACTTCACAGGGTATATCATCATTTTCATCATCATAGTATTAACTCCAGCCACTTGGTATTTTAGATGTGTGTGTGTGTGTGTGTGTGTGTGTGTGTGTGTGTGTGTGCGCGCCCGCTCGAACCTGCAATGATCTCTGAGCCTTAGGTTCAGGAATTGTCTTGAAGGATATGTCTCCTCTGGGACTGGATTCCATTACTCTGCATTTGGATTTGTTACAGTTCTCTGTTGCAAAGAGAAGTTTCCTTGATGTGGGGTGAAGACTATACTTATCTCTGTGTATATGGATAAGCACCTGGAACGCAGTTATGGATACTGCTGCTGTAGTAAAGTGACATATGTGCATTCTCTTCCAAGATCCATGGCTTCATTAGCCCTGGGTAGGTGGCCAGGTT